>NC_051133.1:2447939-2787832 GCF_014839805.1 Manduca sexta | reverse complement strand
GATAAATAAAAGTGTAAATTCTGAAAAAAATAAATATCAATAAAATAGTTTTAATTTTACACTTCCTAATGCCACTTCTACTACTCTAAGAGAATTCGTCGCAACTGTAACACTATTAGTCAGAAGTACACTGACGCTCACGCCACATTACCATTTACTACAAATTAATAATAAATAATATATTAATAGATAATTTCGTAGGTATTCACATACCTTTACAAATTTCACACTTCATAGTTAGTTAACTCGCATGAGTCTGATGGACAAAGGCCTAGACCCTCTAAGTAGTGGACGAAGCACGTTCTCAGCAATGGGATAGTATATACAGGGCTAGTATTTAATATTATTGTAAAAGGCATTTAATATTTGATTAAATTCACACTAAAAATAAAGTACTTTCCGACACTCAAAATACATGTTATCCACAGCACCTAAGTTTGATACAACTTCCATATCGCCTGCCTTACCTTAATCTTTATATTTTTTTGTAATATTATAATTATTTAGTAATTAGCAACAATGATGTGTCAAAAGGATCGTAATCTAGAATTAAACCCAATATACATTTATCTTAGAACATTGTAAGCTGTTGTGTTGCCAAAATAAATATATAAATTTGCTTTTGATTTAGATTTAACACATTTTACGTTGATGCGATAATGAGCGTTACTATGAACCTTAGTGTGGTCCCATCCTGGGAATACTTTGCCATTTCGATGTGATTATTTTGAATGGAAATGGTGTAATGAGACTGAATGTTTCATCATAGGCATTGACTTGTAAGCGCTCTTGTAGTACTTGCTAAGACTTTATTTTGTGTCTTACGTGTATGTATCAGTTTCAGCTTTTGTTCATAGCTCTGCCGAATATTTTCCGTGATAAAATACCTGCTATACTTTTCCCGGTAAGAAAAATGGCCTATGTCCTTCTCAGGGTCTTAAATTATCTACAAATTTTACCGAAATCGGTTCAGTGCTTGAGCCGTGAAAGTGCAACAGACAGACAAAGTTACTTTTTCGTTTGAAATACAAACCAAATTTCAGCGAAATCAGTTCAGTTGCTGAGCCGTAAAAGCGCAATAGACAGATTGTCTCCTAAATTATCTCTATACCAAATTACATCGAAATCGGTTCAGTGGTCTATCCGAAAAAGTACTACAGACAAAACACTTTCACATTTTTAATATATGTTATAAACAATTTATACAAAACACATACCCACATAACATATGGAATTGAATATTCTCAATGCAGATAAACAACGACACAACATTCGAAAGAACACCCTCCACATCCCCACTTAGTTGACCCGCCAGTACCCGATAGGCTCACAAACCGTACATCTCACGTAACCACGGAAATTTACCCCGGAAAGCCTACTTTTATATTAAGCCGTAAATTTGAGCCAACCCGACAGCGAACCAATTTCCTACACACTTATTTGTCGCGGCCGTAGCGGGCCGGCACACATTGACACTGTGCACGGCAGGCCGGTTTAACCCTGAATGTGTTTGTCCACTGCCGCCGACATAGTGAGCGATATGACGGCCAATAACAGCTCTACTCGTCTAAGGCTTGGTAGTAGAAATTAGTACGGCTCTGTTATCAACGATGGTTAGGTAAAACGGGGCGAACGGGGCGGAATTTGAAGATGGTCGTTTGACTGTGACAGGTAGATTTTGTGGTGCAGGCTTTTTAAAAATACGTAGGTATACCTTCGCCAATATTACCGACTATAGTGGTTAAATACAGACAGTGTTTTGTATTGTCGGTATTAACAGCTTCTAACAATCTTGGCGGCTGAGATTATGTCTCTACAGTGTCTAGAAGTGGTTTTGGAACCATACTATTATATAATGTGTCGTTTCTGTGAATATATCACTTTTTCTAGTTTCAAAGTAATACGCGTATCGCTATTGTAGCTACGTCACTCTATAACTAAAAAATGCGGTGTTAGCCTAGTGGGTTGTGGCACGGACAGCCGAGATGACTGTCCGCAGGTTCAAATCCCAAGAGTAGACACCTCTAACTTTTCTAGACTTATGTATGTATTCTTTGTGAATCATCGCTTTCTAACGGTGAAGGAAAAGATCGTGAGGAAACCTGCACATCTGAGAAGTTTTCTATAGGAATTTTGAGGGTGTGTGAAGTCTACTAATCCCCACTAGGTCAGCGTGGTGGACTAAGGCCTAATCCCACTCAGTGGTAGAGGTGGCCCGTCACCACCAGTCGGACAGTATATAATACAGGGCTGATATTATTTTATGATATAAACTGGATGGCGGCGACAGTGGACAAGCGCAATAACGACACTTCCCGATGGCTACGTGACGCCGCCTTTATGACACGACACAATTTATTGGAAAACGTGGCTTCAAAACATTCCAGCCGTTTTCCATTTCACGCACGTGTCGACAATGCGCTTATGGTATTGTCGACACGGTGTTACACTGTGTCGTGTGTGTTTGTTGTTGAAGTAGACAAGTGCGCTTTGAAGTGTCTCGCGAGGTGATAAATTCAGTTCACTGCACTCACAAAGACGTCATATTAATATGTGCGGGTAAATTATAAATGTACGTGTTGTATTTTATTTTGTAGGTAGGAGCGAAAATTGTTGAAAGATTTTGCTAGTCTTAATTTGATTTTGGTCCTTAAATAAATGTAATCAAAACTTCTCTTTGAATATTAAACTGCAAAACCTTTTTAAATATCTTTCTTTTTTAATAAATTCGGTTATAAATTATTTATTTTTACGAATAAAATACCAATTTAGAAAACAACTTTAGAACATTTTCAGTTCAAAAAAAAAATATGATACCCGATTCTGAATTTAAATAAACCTTTTTGAATAAACTCAAGGGAACCGAAACTTATTTTAAATCTCACAGCCAGTATCACGTAGCTCATATTTTTCAAAAGAACACGTGTGGCCATAAAACCCTTGGGGCCACGAGAACAGAGTTGTTGCGCATCTATCCGCCCGTGACACGACTTTTCACTTTGCTCGTCGTAAACGCGTCTTATTTAGAGCCTAATGTGTCAGTTAGCTTCTAAACTTGTTATGTTACTTCATGTAATATGAGAGTTCCCCGTGATTTGCTTAGAGAGTTATGTACAGTCAGCCACGAAAGTAACTGTGAATTAATAACTTCACATTTATACACATAACTTCAGTCGAAATATATTTTTTTATTTAAAGAAAATTAACCTCGTGAAGTTTACTTGTTTATTTAAATGAAAAAAATATTGTTCATACAGCCAGAAAACCTTTAAGGCGATTTGAAATGTTTATTTTGTTCAGCTACTTATGTGGTTGACTGTACTTGAATTTGAAATTGGAACATCCTGTTTCCTTGAATAATGCAGTTATAAGTTGTAAGCGAGGATGGCGTGAAATAAGCGATGTTGAATTTTCTTCTTACTCTTAAAGTTCATATTATAATTATTTATTAAACTGTATGAGTTTTGTATAAGTGTTGAACTTATATCGTACATTATTATTCATGTATGTTTGTTATACTTAGAAGCCATATAATATTAAAGCGTAATTTATTTTCACACATCAAAAGTTTTGTTTTATTATATAATTTTTTTCATAAATAGACTAGACTAACCTACAGGCTACTTTTATTAATAATATTATGTATTAAACGCGGACAGGACCGGGAGTAAAAGCTAGTCGTAAATATTAATCTAATTATATTACCAATAATTTCCCATATAAAATACAAAGTGCAAAGTTTACAAGTATTCTTATTCCATCCCTCGTTAACCTATAGAGAGGGTTCGAAATATCGATTCCAAATATCGATATCGAGATTTTACTTTGCATTACCGAGAAAAAATTGTGAATGCTTATATCTATGTATACAACACACACACACATCACGCCTTTATCCCCGAACGAGTAGGCAGAAGTGTAACTAGGACACCCATATTTGGCCCGTGTATTCCGTCCCATGACGTGATAAGGGGCAAGCTTATCGCCATATCCGGCACAAATTTCAGACTCTGGGCTGAAATTAAGGAGAAAAACACCATAATTATTTTGCCCGATCTGGGATTCAAACCCAGGAACTTAGAACGGTGTATCGCGTAATAAAACTATGCCATGTAACCTTTAGATCCTTAGACGTTTCTGTTTGATCGATGGTCAAAGCTTATAACTGTTTTCAAAGTTTTTAATATTCCCAGTTGCTTTTTATTAAAAATCATCGCGGCCAGTAATATTTGAATTTGAATATCGAATGTCAGAAATATCGATATTGGTACCGATACGCCCGATCTCTACCAACAGGTAGGGGCGCACGGAGGCAAATTGAACAAGATTAAAAGACGATCCGATTGCACTCAATCTTCCGCGAAATTCAATGAATCTATCGATTAATCGGATATTGGTGTTCATTATATTTTATGTTGCGATCGATGGCTTAGTGAGTGTTGAACCGACTGTCATGATAGTTTTGGGTTCGATACACTCAAGTGTGAATTTTACGTTTCGAGTGGAAACCACGTTCCGGCAAGCACAGCGATGGACGTCCACCTGCAAGGTGAACCGACGACTTGATAAAGGTCTCAGGAACACGCTAGATACAGGCCGCTTTCGACAGGTTCGTCTAGAAATCTTTGGGGAAGGCGTTCAGCAGTAGACTTTATCTGGCTGATAATGATCTTCGACAGATATGCTGGGTATGCTAGGAATTTCTCTTATAAGACCTATGTAAATCTTATACTGTCCAAGATGTGTTATACGTTCAATCCGTATTATGACTTTGTTGTGGAGAAAAAGTCTTTTGTTACAAAAGGTTCGTGCCCAATGCTAAAAGAAATTTCTAGCTAGTTAATTTAAAATAATTTGAATAAAAAATTGTATTCAAAAGTCCCAATATATTGATTCTGATGGATTATGAGAGCAGTATACAATATTTTTTAAGCGGCATAATGCCAGTACTAATATAGCTCACATAAATTGTTTGGTTTATACTCAAGGTAACTATACAGTTTCAACATATTCATTTAAATAGCTGATCTGCCTGTCGACTTATTCCATTGTAAATAAAACATTTTAGTTTTTATAGAGAACTAGTTATTTCCCACGTCGTTGCCTGCGTCAGGAAAATGACTAAACTTTTCATTGATAAAAAATAGCTAATCAATATGACTTTCAAACAAAATATATTTGGTAAAATTTGACGATTCGTTGATATGGCGTGTTTCTTAGAGAAAGAAAAACCAACACAAACACAGACTATCGCATTTATCATACGAATACAAACTTTATTTGTTGTAATATTTACAAAGCTTCTAATTTGTATGCAGAGGCGACTCTCGGTTGAAAGAATCGAAATAGAACTATTGATGCTTTAATATTTTTTACAAATACTGCTTTTAGCTAGAAAAACTAGTTCATAAATAATGTGCTCAAGGAGCTTGATTGACGTTTTGCTATAAAAATTCGTCGCATTATTATTTATTAAGTTTTCCAGCAGACTTAACACTACAAATACAATAATTAAAATATTATAACTTATAGCTTTAATATAACTCTAAGTTAGAAAAACTTAATACGTATCCACTCATATCCATTTCCATTTATGGATATTACAAGCCTGTTTCACAATTTCTCAGTAATTGTTGCTGGTCAAGTAAAAGGCGAACAAATACAAAAGTTACTCTCAACTACACCAAATAAATGTTATCCAATAAGTACCTTCTTCATTAGGTAACATGAACTATTGTATCTTGAGATAGGATATAAGGTGACGCAATCTTGAGAGGTAGTTCATCTGTGGAAGAATACGTAGCGAGACTTCAAACTAAAAAAAGAAATAAAATAATTTACTTGAATATTAAACCAGCATTTTAGATGGTATTACACTATGAAAAGTTTAATGAAAAGATTTGATAATTTGGATAGCAGAAGGTCGTTAAAGCGTTAAGTTATTCGAATGAGGTTTTAATTAATATTGTATGGAGATAGGTCGTCTGTTAATCACTTCATTAGTCTTTTGGGTAGCGTACTTGAGCTTCAAGAAAGATATCGTCTTAAGTTTCCAGAAGGTAATAAAAATGTTTTGTTACTTATTGTACGGGCTTTGACTGCCTCGGTGGCGTAGTTGTATTGCATGTCCGGTACAATAGCGCTCTAAGGTCCTGGGTTCGAATCCCGGGTCGGGCAAAGTGATATTTGGGTTTTTCTGCTCAGTATCAGCCCGGAGTCTGGAATTTGTGCCCGATATGGCGATAGGCTCGCCCCCTATCACATCATGGGACGGAACATACTTGGCGAAAAGTGGGTGCCCTAGTTGCGCCTCTGCATACCTTCGGGGATAAAATGCGTGATGTTATGTATGTTATGTATGTATGTTGTACGGGCTTTAGTGGAGCATGATAAATACAGAGAAACAGTTTATTACGTATTTAGCTCAATTATTATACTATTTTTGCGAAATAACGCGGCAGTCGTCTGTGATGCTCGCATTGATCGTGGCAGACAACTGACGTTGGTAGATTAAAAATATATATAAAAATGTAATCGGCTCAATGACATCACGCACACTTCGGCTCCCGCACTCCTTACAATCCGTCGTTAACAATTACTTTAAAAAACATTAAATGTATACTTACCAGTGACGAAAGCTCCATATAATTCCTGCCGGCTTTTCTTTGTGTACAATATATGTAGAATTTAATTATTATGTCGATTTGCTGACCGTATTTATGCATATCTCTCTCTTCAGTCGGCCCCTTATTACTGAGGTTAGTGATCCCGTCCAAGGTCATACAGTAATCTTCTCCTCGAGGCGCGATCTTCAGCTATAAGTATATAAGTAGTAGTATATAATAAGTAAGTATATAAGTAGATTCATATAAGTACCTATATTTTGTGTCGAGTTCTCTTTCTGTAAATTTAACCCTTCTACGTTGATACCTAATACTTAGTATGAATATCATAGTGAATATACGATGATTAAAGACAACACTATTGGTGAAACTTATGGTGCATTGTTTGGCAAAATCGTTGGTAGTTTAGGAGAATTAAGTACTACAAGGTGTGTGTTTAGATTTAATGCGAAATTTTTTTATAGTTTATTGATTTCCAACGCCTAAAAAATTATATTTAAATTTGAATAAATACTAAAACATGTATACCTTTATACATTAAATAATTCGTCGGGTACCAACTTACCTGGATTTAAAGTTTATTTTGCATAAATTTTCAATCTATATTTAATTATTTACTGGCAAATATACAAGGTTGAAACTGAACATAAACAATCTCAAAGTGTAAGCTGTAATGAAAAAATGCAATGTGTCATGAAAAGCATGAAACGGGTCCATTAATCTAATGCATAAGCCGTGTTTACACATAAACACCATAATTTAATATTAAGCTTATAAAATGAAGCGAAAAGCTGCATTTAGTCGGGGGAAGTTTTATTATTATGCATAGGGGTGGAGTTGGGAATTGTTTGTCGCGTTTTGTGCTGAGATTTTATATTTATTGTGATAGTTTGATGGAAGATAGCTCGGTTCGTAACATATCAACCATGCCTTTAATTTATTTTAGTGTTGTAATATGAAAAAAAAACAAAGAAAAATATTGTTAGTTCTAATTTTGGCTACAGCCAATCTCAACGGAGATCACCTAATAGGAGCCATCGAATGGTCGTGGGCGGGAGGCAGGGCTGTCTGCCATTAGATTACATTAGTGTGAGCCTCAGGATGGACGGCGGCTTTGGCAAGGCTTGTGGTGCTGGTGCGCGGGGCTTCCGAGCTGCTCACAGCAGGAGACGGATCACCCTAGGTGGCATCGCGCAGGGGTGGTTGTGGACCGCAATTTAGACATTTCCGTCGGAGGTAACCCGTAGCCGTCCCTAATGCATTGAAGAGAGCCACCGCGGAGTTTTAGTTGGTATGTCGTGCGTAGGGTGTATATAGTGTTAGGGACTCGACCCGACGGTCGTCTAACTTTTACCATTTTTCTAGGTGGCTCAACTTCGGATCATAAGGTACGGCGAATGCAACATAACCGCTCAGTCGCCCCGTTCGGATGGGTGGTATTCATAGACACTTTCTCCGCGAAAACGTTAAAAAAGGTA
Source organism: Manduca sexta (assembly GCF_014839805.1). Taxonomy (NCBI): domain Eukaryota; kingdom Metazoa; phylum Arthropoda; class Insecta; order Lepidoptera; family Sphingidae; genus Manduca; species Manduca sexta. The sequence continues at coordinate 2,779,731 of NC_051133.1, read as the reverse complement.
CGCAGGAGATACTATAGTGCACGAGTGGGCGCGAATTACACTGGTGCACTCTCTGTATCTTCACTCTCATAGTTGCTAAGCGACAATCCAACATGATCAGAGAGTGTTCAGGCGCAGCAACATAGGCTTTACGTGTTTTCTGAGGCACGGAGGTATCACACCACGAATTTCTTGAATCCGAGCTGCGAAAGAGTAATTTTTAAGATGGAAAAACCAAGTCACAATTATTGTTGGCCCGACCCGAGATTCGAATCCAGGAACTCAGTACGCTAATCGTATTCGTACCTCGTACGTATTACAACTATGCCACCGAGGCAGTCTATAACACATCATATTGTTAACGTACTTTATAAAATTGAATACAGTTTGATAATTAATTAATAACTAAACACCTCCAATTGGAAGCAACTTACTGTTCAAGAAATACTGAAATAGAAATGTAACCGTACCCAAAGGGAAAAGATTGAGAGAGGCAACTTTGGAAGGCAGTTCGTGTGTTATTTATTACTCGAGTAACGAGTTGCCTAGAGTTGTAGTAGGATCATTAATAAGTTTCCAAATCCCCCTCCAAAAGGTAGTAACTGCCCAAATATTAGTACGTAGATACGTCGTTTTTCTACAAGAAGTTGGAATCGCTCAGTATTGCTTACCGATATAGAATAGTCGTAAGTGCCGATGGGGATTCTGAAGTTACTACATTTTCGTAATAGGGCCGCGCGTTGGCTGCATTGGCTTGATCTAATCAGTTGCTGAGAGTGATGGCTAACATTAATAGAGGATAGGCACTGATTCGATCAGTGGATGGCCTATTACGGACCTTTAGACTTGCGGAGTGTAGGAGTAACGTGAGTTGTTTTCGAGATAATGTCTACTGTCTGGTGAATGTTTGTTTACGTCGATTAAGTTGGGGATAAACATGTTTCTTTTTTAGATCTGGATGGTCTACGTCTTTTAAGAAATTTGCTATATCTGAGTTTTGTAACTTTTATATTTTACGTGAATGCGTTTGGATTGTCTGATGTTTTTCGTAGAATGATTTGTTACCGATGAACCCTTGACATGATGTAGATTTTAACGATAATAATAGTGCTTCCACATTTCAGTTATATAATTATATAGCTACAGTTCAGTTCCAAATCGTTATTGATTTAGTAACTTAATATTAAAATCTTATAACTGCTGGGCGGGAGCATCATATTTAAACTGAAAAACGAGATAACACTTTTAAGATATCTGGTACCTTCTCCAACAATTATCTATAACTAGTAAGTCACTTCCATTATTAAAAAAATAAAACGCTATTTACTATAACATAAGAATCAGTTTTGTATTTTACAACTTGACAGTTTCCTATCTTCAGTCTTTTAATGTCAACTTCAATCCGTCCTATAGTGTAAAATATAACTGTTCAAATCGCTCGCCCCATTCAGGTACTGGAACAAAGCGAACTTAATTTGACGGAGTCGCCCGCAGGCTAATCTGGATTTCGATTCGGTTTTGTTCGGCGGCGGCACTCGGCTGCAATATTAGCTTCTTATACATTGATGTTACCTTCTCTTCTACCTTGTTAACAAGTACCAGGCAACCATAAAAATGGTTGCCTGGTACTTCTTTGGTGATAGTTTCTATTTTATTGCTTTGAATGCCGAGACTCGTTTGCCGTTCGCCTGATGGTAAGCGATATGACCACCCATAAACCGTAGAAACACCATCCAACAAATTGAATTATTCCTATTGCTTATTTCGCGGGTTGACAGACTTCACATAATATCTTCGATCTTTTTATGTACAACGTCTCCGATACGCCGATTTTAGGCAAGCGATAATTTACCAAGACCTACCTATATAACTTAAGAATAGTCTGAGGGGCGTACTCTTGGGTTTGAAACTGTAGACATTCATCTTGGCAGTCCGGTCTACTCCCAACTAGGCTATCGCCTTTTATTAATACGTAATACCGGTAAACCGTACCTAATGACTCATATGTGTTTTAAGAATTGAAATACAAAATTTCGTTACTCAGCCTGGGAATCGAACCCCGTACATACATAAACAAAGATCGTTGCCAATAGATTAGAAATTATTCACAATCGATTCCCATTCACGACGCTGTAACGACTGCTGATACGATTTTGGGTTTAAAAACTAACTTTCCGAACACTATATTCGTGTTTCTTCTTGAATTGCACGTTAAGCCGTCGTTGAGTCTCGTTAAAGCCCGTAATGGCTCAAACTATATGGCCACTAGTTAAATAAAATTGTGTTGTTGCCAAATGGCCGCTATAAACATAACTTGGTAACTGTCTCGTCTTTCCAACAGCAACATCCTCATTCTTGTTTCAAATTACAATATTCCATGTGTAAGTAAGTCAGGAGTCTAGAGGTGATGCGTTTAAAAGAAAAAAAAGTTAAGAATATTGCAATTCTTAGGGTTCGTTTGAAATTTAAATTTACTTAACATACTTATAATTTACGTGAGGATAAATAATATTCTGCTCACTTCATGTCGTAGTAGCTTAACTAGTTGAAGATAAATGTTATCTATAAATTCATTCGCAGTGTCATCCTAATAAAACCAAAGTCCTCCGCCGCGTTTGTTTTTCTGTCTGAACATAAGAAACTTTAAAACTACCGAAATCTGTATCGATGAAATTTAGTACAGAGATAGTTTGAGACCCTAGGAAAGATACAGGCTACCAGCAAAATATATAGCGGGACTTTTATCCTGGAAAAAACTATTTCACGCCAGCGATGCCTTAAAAGCTAGCATAATATAAAAATGCTCCAGAATAGTAGTATGCGACTATCTACCATTCCCTTTTTATGATCTATCTTAAAAATTTACCAATCAGAACAAAGTATTTTTTTATTATATAGACTTATTTTGATTGGTTGATTCTCGGAATCAGATTAAAGATTGAGATTGGGATCGTTTATTCCAACTGCTGTATAGCATAATATAATAATATCAGCCCTGTATTATATACTTGCCCACTGCTGAGCACGGGCCTCCTCTACTATTGAGAGGGATTAGGCCTTAGTCCACCACGCTGGCCTAGTGCGGATTGGTAGACTTCACACACCTTCGAAATTCCTATAGAGAACTTCTCAGACGTGCAGGTTTCCTCACAATGTTTTCCTTCACCGTTAAAGCGAACGATAAATTCACAAAGAATACACACGTGATTTTTTAGAAAACTCAGAGGTGTGTGCCCTTGGGATTTGAACCTGCGGACATTCGTCTCGGCAGTCCGTTCCACACCCAACTATGCTATCGCCGCCTACATAGCATAGTATAGGATAATGCTGCCAAATAATCTGCTGGCCTACATTGGAACATTCCAGAGCATTAATAAAACTCATCAGCCGGCCTAGCATGCGCACGACGACAAAATTTTGTCGACACTTTTTCTCGTGATTTTGTCGTTTATCTCTATATGTCTACCGACACTAACATGCGCGCTCATTTTCTCGACTTGTCACGAGAAAAGTAGAGAAAAATTAATGTTTTGTTAATCTGTGGTATTTTTGTCTACAAACCCTACATGAGCAAATAATTTTATCGTTTTTTGACACACGTAAACGAGATATTTGTCTTCTTTGATATTGTACGAAGAGATAAACCGAGAAAATTATCAATTTAATTTATTCGTTAAAACGCGATGGTGGTATCTTACTATAGTTAAATAATATCGATATACGACAAACGAGAGGCGTGTAAAGTGAAAAGAAGACATATTATCCCTTTGCTACAAAACGAATGGCATTGTATATTAAAGAAAAGTTTGCTCCCGACTTGGAGTCTCAAGCCAAAGGCATAGCCGTCCGTTTAAAGGTATTGAATATATTTATTACATACTTAATTACATAAGTAGCTGAGTTTAATATCAATTGAAGTATTTTGATTTATAGATAATGGAATCCTGTTTATTTGTTTTAGGTGAGACTCGTAAATTTTACGTGCAAGGTATGTTAGGGCTCTTAGATTGTACCCATATAAAAATATTACCTCCTAATGAGCCACAAAGTGCACAATATCAAAAAATGAGGAAGGATGCCTGCGACACCAAGGTTCAACTGGTAATGTACTATTAATTAATTATTAGAGTTAATAGAAATAAAAATGAATGTACTTTGAGAAATATCTTCACAATTAATACATAGCGTGTTACCTTTCATAAAAATGAAATTAGTGTGCCAACTAATGAGGTAATAAGAGCTATTTAATCAGATTAATTGCAGTTTTAATTTTGTTTATTTTAATACTACAAATACAAATGAGTAACTTGTTTTACCATTATGTTTTGCAAAACTAGTACCTATATGTTACCAAAAAAATGTCACATTATGGATTCAAACAGCAAAACTCTTAATGTGAATGCCAGGTATCGGAGAAGATACTATAACTATGCAACTTAACAATATAAACAAACAATATCTTGCTTTATTTCTTTATTAAAAACTTCATTTACACTGATTGTATACTGATGGACTTAACAATAATGGATATATGGTTATACACTGTTTCAAATTGTTGTTTGACTATATTATTTTACCACTGGTACAACTTCACATTATATTACTATTGTTAAGTAACTGTAGGTAATGCAGTGTTTTATGTTACAGTGTTCCAATGGAGGAAACTATTATAAATGACCATGATGTGTGAGAAGAACCTGTACAATTATCAGTACCTGCAAGTGTCTCTCCAGCAGAATGACCTCAATTGTAATAAATAGATATTTTCCTATGTAAATAATGTATATTTTATTATATTCACATTTTAAATATCAAGATAGTTTTCATTATTACAACAAAATCTTTTTAACTTAACACAAATTTAGGCAACAATAGAATATTTTATAATAACTTGTTATACAACAAATTTCCTACAATTACTGTAATGAAATACTATGAACACTTATAAGAAACAGAAATTGCACTCTCAAGTAATGGCTGCAGTTTACTTATATTATTAATTTCCTAAACCAACAGAACACGAACACAACAGAACAGAACCAAATTTCCTAACATACAGATGTTTTATCTAGTGTATAAATAAAGATACCTAACGAAATATATATACATGATATTAAGTATTTAAAAAATGTAGTTTTTAAAAAAAAAACTGGTTATAAAAATACATATTTTCATTAAAGTATTAAGTTCAAACCGAGCAACTAAAAACTTTTTGGGAGTAGTATTTGGTAAGCTCTTCAACATGGTGTTGACTGCTGGGCTGGGGACATTCCAATGAATGTAGAGGGACTTGATTCACGGAACTAAAACAAAAAGAAAATATATACTTGCTTCATATTTTCATCATCATCATCATCATCAGCCTATATCTTTGTCCACTGCTGGACATAGGCCTCCTCCAATATACGCCATTTTACCCTGTCTTCGGCCTGTCGCATCCAGTTCTTACCAGCGACCTTTCGCAGATCGTCACTCCACCTAGCTGGAGGGCGTCCTACACTACGTTTGCCGAGCCGTGGTCTCCACTCAAGAACTCGTTTACCCCATCGGTTATCGGTTCTTCGACAGATATGCCCTGCCCACTGCCACTTCAGTTTGCTAATCCTGTGTGCTATGTCGGTGACATTGGTTCTCTGACGAATGACCTCGTTACGAAGTTTATCCTTCAGAGAAACTCCGAGCATAGCACGTTCCATAGCTCGCTGAGCGACTTTGAGCTGGTGGACCAGCCGTACTGTGAGCGTCCACGTTTCGGCACCGTAGGTCATGACAGGTAGGACGCACTGGTTGAAAACCTTCGTTTTCAGACATTGTGGTAGAAGTGACGAGAAAACCCGACGCAGTTTGCCAAATGCGGCCCAGCCCAGCTGGATTCTCTTTTAACCTCCCTCTCAAGGCTGTTTCTTCCTAATTGCAGAATCTGCCCAAGGTAGGTGTATTCCGAAACAACTTCGAGAAGGTGGCCATTGACAACGATAGGTCTTGGATCTAGGTGGTCATTGATCATAAGTTTTGTCTTATCCAGATTCATTGTTAGACCTATTCGCTGTGAGGCCGAAGCTAGGCTGTTTAGCATCTGTTGCAGTTCCTCCAGTGTTTCTGCCATTATCACTATGTCGTCTGCGAATCGCAAATGCGAGATGTACTCACCATTTATGTTAATGCCCATACCTTTCCAGTCCAGAGTCTTGAACAAATCCTCCAGTGCGCTTGTGAACAGTTTTGGGGAAATAACATCCCCTGTCTCACCCCTCTGCGCAGCTGAATGGGTCCCGACTGCTGGTTCTGTACTTGGACACACATAGTGGCAGATTTATATAGACATCTCAGCACTTCGACATAGCGATAATCTACTTGACAACGCTGTAAGGATTCCAGGACAGCCCAGGTCTCGACAGAGTCGAAGGCCTTCTCATAGTCCACAAATGCCAAACACAGGGGCCGATTATACTCCTCGGATTTCTGTATAATCTGCCTCACTGTGTGTATGTGGTCTATGGTACTGTATCCTCCGCGAAACCAAGCCTGCTCCGGGGGCTGAAACTCGTCGAGTCTCCTAGCGAGGCGATTCGTGATAACCCTGGAGAACAACTTATACACATGGCTCAGGAGTGAGATGGGCCTATAATTCTTTAGAAGGGTTTTATCCCCCTCTTAAAGAAAAAGAACCACCAGACTCCTACTCCACGCCTTTGGAGTTCTCCCACAGTGTAGAACGGTGTTAAACAGCTTTTGTAGCTCCTGTATGACAGGAAGGCCACCTGCCTGCAGGAGCTCCGAAGTAACTCCGTCCTCACCGGGGGCTTTTCCATTTTTAAGTTGTCTCAGAGCCAACACGATCTCGCCTTGGTCGATTTCTGGCAGATCGTCTTCATATTTTAATAAACACTAATACTAAAAAACATCAATTACCATCGAATAAGAACAAACTTGAGCTTTGTGGCTGCAAAGTTCAACTTACAACATTAGTGTTTTGCTAATAAGGTTATTGTTTCACTATACTTACATCAATTGGGTATTTTGTGAGGCCCAAAGCCACAGTCATCTCCTTCCCGATTGCACTACTGATTCCATTAGGCATTATGGAACATCGTTCTCACGGCGGGGCGTAGTCACCCGAGGTAAAGTCCGGCTTGGGCACCATATACTCGTACAAATAATTGTCTTATTAGATTTTATTTGATTTGTGTCTTGTTACTTCGTACTCCAAAATAGGGCGGAGCTGTTATTTTGTGTTAGAATCCTTATTATATTGTACAATATTATTATTAATTTTGAATTTGTTTACTTATTTACGTTTTTTATTTACATTATGCTCTTTGTTATGACATAAACTGTCACATAAAACGTCAAAAGAACCTAATTGGATCATAGATCTATAAAATTTGAATGAACTAAAACCATTGTAGCTATATTAGAAAATAAAATGTTTAGAATATATATTTCAATGGGCAACATCGGTTTGTCTTCACGAGTAAACTTATGTCTTCAACGAGGAATTTGTCGATCGTGGTGCGCATGTTAGAGAAAACGAGATATTAATCGACATCGACAATTTGTCTACTCTCGTTATCGAGATATCTCGTGATGCGCATGCTAGGCCGGCAGGACTGCGAATGACGACTGATGAGCGCAATAAAGAGAGCTGGAACAACCCGATCGTTGTTGTAATCGCCGCTATTAATTACATTAATTATACGCGTATTGTCAAATGTTCATTATGTTCCGTTGATGTGTAAACAACTTTGTTTTTCTGCTGTTTTTGTGTTCGCAACTGGTTTATATTTTAACTTATAAATTAAAGGGCTACGGTTATAAGGTACACAATGATTTTAGACATAGTGAACGGTTTTATTGTTTTAATTCATTGATTTTTTTCACTGACCTCACAAAATGCGATAACAAGCTTCAATACCGTCTTCTGTAAGATAGTGATACTTTGATCATGCTGGCCCATTCATGTTGCAGTCAAATGTGTCTACAACATTACATACATTTTAAAAAGTTCCCAATTTAGTTTTGAAGAACTATAAGGCTCGTTAGAAACATTAATTCTATTATCCTCTTCCATTTATTCGCATAAATTACATTCATACGTAGGACTTAATTTGAACGTACTAAACGTGGTCGCTCATGAAACCGAGGATAATTACACGTCCAACCCCCAGCCAATATAAACCTTACGTCCTCAACATAAGACCTAACGATATCAACAAACTGTAACAGGCAAGTCGTAGAAGCATTTTGGTAAAACCCTGTTTGCGTTACGACTAATTACGAGATTTGTAATTTTAATATGGGACGTATTTAAACAAAAAAGGTTTAGTAAAGAGACATAACAGTAAATCAGTGTGAAACCTACGGTGCTTCTAAATACTCTAAACCCTTTTAATCTAGTCAACGTTTTTCTTATAATTAATTTTCCGATGCCGCCTAGGTAACCCTTGATAATCTCTGCCTACCGGCGTGTGGGTGGCGCAAGATGTTAGATGAAGCGGGCCGTCTTAATGAATACTAATAAAATTCTTTGTGTTGTATAGATTGTGGGTTGTGAAGTCCTAGATTCAATTCCCATTTTGAATAAAGACTTAACCGAAGTTTGAATGTTCTAATGTACATAAATAGGTCTAAAATACGTTAGTGTGTCGCATAAATTCTGACTAGAGAAATAGATCATCATAATAATATTATAGGTATGCCTTTCGAAATTAGATATCTAAATGCATTATTTTTAAAATACCGCGTTAGTATAGCAGATTCGAAATAAAATTGTAAATTTAATATCATAAATCAGCTCCATGGTCTAGAAAACAAATAACAATTAATTGGATTTTATATAAAACCTAATATAAGACCTGAAAACTAGGCAATTCAAAAAACACCTCACACGAATATCAAACTTTTAAATTAAGAACACGATCTAAAAATTTAAAAAACGAATAAACAGCACACTACAGATCTATTTCCAAATGAACGCGCATTTTCATTTAACAATCTGTAATACGTTTTGTAATTTGCGCTACTAGCGTCTCGCCTGTAATTCTCGCTCCCGATGGCTTTAAAAAGCGCGAACGTGACGCCCGAAACACTTTCGAATGTACCGTAAATTACAAGTTTTATATCCAACGCTTTACAGCCCAAGTTTAGTAACGAGAATAATGTAGTTTTTATATCGTATAAATAAAATTTATGTTTGTGTGATCTTTGGATTTATATTACTTTTTTGAAAACGAAATATTCGTCGTATTTTATAGCTTGATCATGTAGTACCAATGTCCTATAGAATACTCACTTTTGCCCGCGATAATGCCCATTCCTGCCTATTTTGTATGTAGTGCTCAGTTTCGTCATTTAAGGTACCTTAAGCATAAAATTTCATGTGTCTAGACCCAGACGTTTCGGTTGCGCATCAAGCAGTTAGTTAATAAGTCAGTCAGTTTTTTTTTCCTTGGTATTTATACCGATATAAAGAAAGCTTCCAATAAATCAGTCTGAAAGACTTTGTGTAAGGGCTGTGTTCAACAATATGTCATTTGACTTTAGTTTTCTATGCGAGTACTATCCACATTCGAAAACTTAATTAAACATACTTTAATCTAAATCTATATGACTTTATTAACTAATATTAATATTACTGGTGGTAAGTCTTTCTTATGTCAGAGTCTCCCTGGGTAGGTACCACCGCAATGTCTATTTCTGAGGCCAAGCAGCAGTGTGTAGCCATGGTTGTGTTCCGGGTTGAAGGACATTGTAGCCAGTGTAACTACTGGACATAATAAGACTTAACACCTCACGTCTTAGGATGGCGAGCGCAGTGGAATATCATAAAATATTTTGTAATTCAAGGTGTTGGATGGTGTTTCTACTGTTTACGGCCGGTCGTATCGCTTACCATCACGCAAACGGCAAGCTCGTCTGGTCATTCAAAGCAATAAAAAAAATAAATGAAAAACAGCCTAATCTAGTATCAAAACTAAACATGCCTAGCTGAAACTTATATACCTACATAGCAGAACGATATTTTTATTTCGTAAAGGGATGCCGACTATAATACTACATTCAAAGTAGACCATGGAATCATAAGATAAGAGAGGGATGTCTCTATGACGAATTTTAGTATCATATTGCCGTCCATTTCGTGATTGCTGTCTTGTTGGTGTATAGGCAGTATTTTTATACGATCATAACAAAGTGATCCTGCAACTGATGGTAAGCGAAGTGGGATCCATTAAATAAAACTAGTTTACGGTTTTTGAACCGACTTCAAAAAGAAGGAGGTTCTAAATTCGACTGTATGTTTTTTGTGTGTTTGTTACGCGATTATTATATTTTAATTTTCTATTGACGTTTCGAAGGAATTTTGTATAAATCTCCAATTCTTATTATGATATTCATTTATCTCGACTGCCTCACTGATTATCTATTTTCTCAGACTGTCTCGGTGGCGTAGTTGTATTACGGTACGATTCCAGTGCTGAGGTGTCTTGTTCGATTCCTGGGTTGGGCAGTGATATTGGGTTTTTCTACTTAGTATCAGTATTAGTATTAGTCTAATTATAATAATATCAGCCCTGTATTATATACTTGCCCACTGCTGGGCACGGGCCTCCTCTACTACTGAGAGGTATTAGGTCTTAGTCCACCACGCTGGCCTAGTGCGGATTGGTAGACTTCACACATCTTCGAAATTCCTATATAGAACTTCTCAGATGTCCAGGTTTCCCCTCGATGTTTTCCTTCACCGTCAAAGCGAACGATAATTCACAAAGAATACACACATGATTTTAGAAAAGTCAGAGGGTGTGCCCTTGGGATTTGAATTTGGACATTCGTCTTGGCAATCCGTTCCACACCCAACTAGGCTATCGCCGCTTCAAGCAAGGCAAGGTACTAAAAGCTAAAAAAAAAAATAACGCGTAAGTCCATCCCTTACGGCATAGTTTAAAAGGATGTGCATAATTAACCATGTGTAACGCGATTAGGATGGGCACGAGCTAGCAGGGCGTGCGGTGTCCCATCCCGGCTCGCAAATAAACCTTTTTTCCCTATAAAGTCTATTTTATTACGTCGGGTAATTACGTGCGTTCGTTCGTGCGATCGGCCTTTCATCAGTGTAATGGAGTATATCTATAATATAAAAATGAATCGCTGAATGTCTTGCTAAGCGTAAATCTCGAGTGCAGCTGAAGCGATTTCGCTAATTCTTTTTTTATAATATTCCTTGAAGTATGGATGGTTCTTACGGAGAGAAAAGTTTAAAAAATTGCCTGAAAAAGTAAAAACAACACTTTTCTATATTCCCATACAAAAGATTCGTAAGTCTAAGTCGAGTCGAGTCGACTCGAGTCTAAGTGTAAACCTGGATTGGAATACAAAATATTAGTCAAATAAGTAAAATTATTTGTTGTTCAAGTAAAGAAATATGTTATAACAGTGACGTTTTGGTTGCCATTTTAGTTCAGATTTTGAACAAATAGTTTATATGGACATTCGTGTCTATAGAATAAACGTCAATGTAAAAACGACATATTTGTCATTTTAGACTGTAGACTGTTTTACTGTAGACTGATGTCTACAGCGTGACTGTACCACTTCCATGCAATCATCACAATGCGAGTAAGTCGAAGATAAATAACCGCAATAACCATTATATACGCATTCGCCATTAATGTTTGCTTTGGGTACTGACTCTTCCGCATATGGACATTATATACTGAAGTTCTGCAGTATGCCATGTTTTAATATGAAGATCCGATTGGTAGAATTATTATTTTTAAATTTCGAACACAGCTAATAATGTGAGATGGTTTACAGAAAATTATTTCATTGATAAAAAGTTACGTTATTCCTAGAATGCTATAAGTTTTCATGTAGGTATGCAGTTTTCGTAGGTGAAGGCATGTGCGAAAACTAGTATAATAGAATAACTTCACTAACTTTGGAGAAATACGAGATATGAATTGTTTTTAGATTAAAAGGTTTCACACAATTAGCATAATAATCCTAACTGAAATCAAAAATCATTCGGATTAATAACAGCATCTTATTAGAAATTATCAGCTACCTATGATGGTTTTGCATAACAAGTTTATATACTCTTATTTTAATACAGAAAAAATCCATCAGTATTTTTGAGAAGTAGAAAAATACCACCTATACACTCGTGATATTACACACCGGTCTAAACACAACTGCCCTACTGATATTCACAATACGAAGCCAAAACTCAATATTGAGTTCTATTACTTGTTTTATGTTGGCACATTATGCGGGTAGGGGATCACATTTTCATACCTATGATGTGCCGGGGGATAATATTTACTTTGCCATAAAAATACACGCCAATAAAACCTTATTTTAACCCGTGGTGTGGTCTTTAAAAAAGATATTTGCTTGGCATGAGTTTTTAATATTTAGGGGTAGCAGAGCACAACAGAGCTCTGTTGGGTATTTCTCTTCGGGATATGGTGCGCACCGAGATCCACAGGCGAACCAGTCTTCGAGACATAGCCGAAGTCATAGCTCGAAGGAAGTGGAAATGGGCAGGCCACATAAGCCGTACATCAGATGGACGATGGGGGAAGAAGGTACTAGAATGGAGGCTAAAAACTGGACACAGGAAAGTGGGGAGGCAGCCGTGAAGGTGGACTGATATCATTCGGACTGGATGCTGAAAGCCCAAAACCGCAATATTTGGCGAAATATGGAAGAGGCCTTTAGTCAGCATTGGGTACATAAAGGCTGAAGAAGAAAAACATAAACTTTTATACTATACTGCGCCCCTTATTAGCTCGTTGGACAATTATCATTTATAGATATAATTTCGAAGTCTGTTTTGATCTATGATCAGGCTCGAGACGACAGTCAGGACGAGAGTCAAAAGTATTTTATTGGAACTGGTTTTTGTTTAATACGTCACAATTTTCATCATCATTATCATCAGCCCGTTGTTGTTACTGCTGGACATAGGCCTCTCCCAAGATATGCCACTGAGCCCGGTCTGCTGCTTTATGCTGAAAAACACGTCCGTCCGCCACGTGACCATGAAGGAAACCTTCGAAACATCGGAATAAAAATAAAAATATACAACACGATAAATATCGAAAACTAGTTTTATTTTAGAAATTAATAAAATTCAAACAACAAAGATCAAGGATACCGTGTGAATCTTAACGCTGTATTTACGTCCACCGTAAAAGACATTTGGCGGAATTAATCGTCACTCGTTCGGTTTAATGCGCAGTGTAAATCCGTTTAACGGTACATGCTACTTAGATTAAAATCGTAAAACTGCAAGATAAACTGAAATTAATATCGGTATACATTCTCTGCGGTGTTCGTTGGAGCAAATGTTTGCGTGAATCTTGGCATTGGGACAAATGTTTGTGTGTCCGTATTTGGTCCTTAACATAGAACTTTGTCGTATTGTATAATTTTTAAATTAAAGTAGCCAAGTAGTAGTGTGTAGTCACTGTTGTGTTCCGGTTTGAAGGACATTGTAGCCAGTGTAACTACTGGACATAATGAGACTTAACATCTCATGTCTCAGGATAGCGAACGCAGTGGAATACCAAACAATACTTTATAATTCAAGGTGTCGGATGGTGTTTCTATTGTTTATGGGCGGTCGTATCGCTTACCATCAGGCGAACGGCAAGCTCGTCTCGTCATTTAAAATAATAAAAAAAACCTTTAAACCCAATGTGGTATGTTGCTTCGTTTGCAGTATTGTATACTCGTTTTTATTTTTTATTAATCTCATCAAAACTCCGCAGAATTATATTGCAAATTAAGCGGATGAAAAATATAAAAAATATTTTATTGGAGATTTAAAACGGGAAAATTCCCCAATCATTCGGCTTGTTTATAAAGAGGCCTTCAATGTTTAATCAACGCGAAAAATGTTTAATTAAATTCAAGATTAGGCCGCAAGGTGAAACAGGATTGGGGTCACCATGAAGTTACGCGTTTTATGTTTTCACCAAAACTTTCCTCTTTCGGCCGACAGTACTTTGGTAGTTTACCTGGTTTTACGTAATTTTGTGTAGATGGAAAATAGAGTGCCAAGTTGAAGGTGTCGTGGAGTGTTGTGAGCATACATCGAATGAATGAACGCTGAGTATTCTGTTTAATTTATTTCTTAAGGATTATAATTGACAATATTAAATACAAAAAAAAACATCTGGACTAATTGCAATTCAAATAACAGGCAACCACAACATGCGCTTCGTTAAAAAAAACATATAAAAATAAGAAAAATAGTTCCAAAAAGAAAAAATAGCAAATAATCCAAAGAATTTTTCTTTTCCAAAAATATTTTAAAAAAGTCCATCTCTGGTAACGTTCTTAGTGATGCTAAGTCACTGTCGGCGTTAAAGATATAGTGAAATTATTTACATTAAACAAATACTTAAAAATATGATTTAATTTTTAATCATGATCTATTGCATCATCAATGGGATCCAGTGGCAAAAGAAATTTATCAAAGGGGAACCCGACACAACATATAGGTAAGTACGTAAATGCGGTCTTTTTCTTTTTGCTTTGAATGACGAGACGAGCTTGCTGTTCGCCTGATGGTAAGCGATACGACTGCCCCTAAACATTAGAAACACCGTCTAACAACTTGAATTACAAAGTATTGTTTGGTATTCCACTGCGCTCGCCATCTTGAGACATGAGATGTTAAGTCTTATTAAGGTCTGCAATTGTTCTAGTGATAATAAGATTGTACAGTAAATCTACCTAAAGGGAAGCCGGTAGGAATCGGATTATATGCACCCTTCGCCATTTATAGGATCATAATCAAAAACTATGAAATAACTACGTTTGTACTTCGTGAGAAATGGACCTAATTTTAATGTTATATATATATATTATTATTTTTCATTACTCCGTATTTTTTAATTAAAATTTGTATTACTCGGTTAATATATTATTTTTGATTTATCTTAAACAATCAATTACTATAATACATTAAAATTATATACCTCCCTGCTGAAGACTCCAAAAAAAAAACAACGTCACCCTACTTGACCAAGTTTTTCTTAATTTAACCCAAAACTGAGTAACGCAGTCCTAAATCTCTCTAATGAACTTTCACTGGAATATTTTACGTAAAATATAAAAAAATAGTGCCAAAACACCCTTTAACTCTTTAAGTTCGGTAAAATAATCCTTCTGAAAAAGAAGTTATGAAAAAGTTTTATACGCGTAAATATTTATTGAAATTACTATGTTGTCTTTGGCTATTTTTTGTAAAGATATTGTTTAAGTCTTAATTTTCTTGAACATTTGGTTGACTTATCTATGTTTTTTGTCAATTATTTATATTCCAGAATGATAAAAAGTCATTTAACAGAAATAAAGTATGAGGTAATGAGTGTGGTTGTTCGCGGAAAGGCAAAGGTAATACAGCCTAGATAGCTAACTCTAATTGCAACCAATAACCACCAAAACCAATGTTTTTTCTCCGATTTTTTCTATACAGGCACACGCCACATTTACTGAGGCCTTTGTGGCCAATTTGTCAATTGTCGACGGTGGTTCCTAAACTCGTAAAGCCGTTATCCTGCGACTGATCTCCTTCCAGTCATATCGGATTGTCGCCTTACCGGACTATGAGAGTGAAGGAACACAGAGCGCATCTGTGTATTGCGCACACATTTGTGCACTATAATAGCTCCATACTTCGCTGATATCCGTTGAGATTGGCCGTCGTGGCCGCAATTCGGTTAGGAAGGAATCAATCACGGTGGTTGCTATCCAAGCGGATACAAATAACCTACTACCAGCAAATCAGTCAACGTTAGAACCTTTTGTAAAACGAAATTATTTCCTATTTAATTACGTCAAGTTACTGTCAAATTAAATCGTTGTCCGTCAGTCTGCGCGATACTTATAATTCTAAGCGACAGTTTCCGAGCGCAAGTTTTTCTTTCTTGACTTCGCGGAGTTGGCGACAACTTCGCTGTTTGTTTTTTAATTAGGTATATCTTTGATTGCTCGGTTTTGGATTTCTTAGATATTATCTGACATTACTACATCTGTTAAGTGAAGTTCAAGGAAAATGTTGGACAGCGAGGGTGTTAAAGATCGGCACAATTTTGCCGGCCTGGTGAAACTGGAATTTGATTTTCCGACGGGGTAAGTTTTAAGTGTTTAATGAGTGTATATTAATTGAACTTGGCGGAACAAAGAAAGTTATTGCTATAAAAACCTGATCACAAACCTCATTATATTTTTTATGAAATCAATTATTGTTCCAACAAAGGTCATTCAGCTATATTTGGATAACAACCCACGCTAGTCTAACACGAATCTAGGACATGGCCCATCATTGTCCTG
The DNA here is from genome assembly GCF_014839805.1 of Manduca sexta. NCBI lineage: Eukaryota > Metazoa > Arthropoda > Insecta > Lepidoptera > Sphingidae > Manduca > Manduca sexta. The sequence goes on along the minus strand of NC_051133.1, from coordinate 2,763,405 downwards.
ATGAAATTTTAATGGTATTCAAAAACACTTAACTCGACATCAAGCGGCCTGGATATCCTTTATCGTTAAAACAACATTTAGCGAAAGCTTAAGAGCTACTGTAACAGCTTTCCGGACTTTAATAACATTATAGGCCTTAAAAAGAAAGTTATAAAAATGAACATTACTGTCTTTTGTTCGATAGGCATTTGTTATGACTAAGGCCAGATATATCTTTACTAATTACAAATGCAAAAGTTTGTAAAAATGGTTGCATGTTTCTTTGACGTAAACTTAACCTCTGAACAGAATAAAAAAAGATATGGATGTTTGGCATACGGATAGACTATGATCTCGATTAACATACAGCCTACTTCCACGTGCACGGCAAAGTGACACCAATGCACCTGGTGGTAGTGGAATAGAGTCCAATAGAATATTGACTGACGACAGATGATTATCTCTCGTCTTACTTACTTGCCTATCCTTTGTTACTGATATGCAACGTTATGTCCCAGTTTCAAGAAGCCAGTATACTGACCGGTATTTTAAGACTAATATTGTTATGTCTCAGGCTGCTCTGTTGTACATGCAAGATATTTATGGCCAAAAAGTCACCCAATTTCAAATACTGAATTACTGAGAATAAGACTTAACATCTTATGCCTCAAAGACGAGTATAATGGAGTACCACGTAAATTTGTAATTCAAAATTCTGTGTTTGCTTCTAAAGAGGTGTTAATACTCAATTGCAATTGTCATTTAATTACAATTATAAATAAAAAACATTCCTATCAACCTAATACAGTTTATATATCTTTAAAACTCTTATTACGAAGATCCAAGAGGTATGCAAGTTTTATTTTAACTTTTACTTTAATGCTCTTTCGTAAGCATTATTAAAGTTTCATAACTCGATGTATAGTGAATTTAACATGAATTTACATTGTTAAGAATATTTTCGAGCAATGGTTGGAAAGTAGGGCGTTCATCAAATACTTATTTAGTTTAAATTGTTTTGTAGATCAAATTGCTGAAAGTTTAATGACGTAATGTGAGTGTTACTTTTTTTATTAAGTTTTTGTTGTAATTTAATGTGTAACAATAATTATTGGTATTATATTTTGGATATTTAAGAAGAAGAAAGAAAGATTTTAATGTCGCTACAGAGGAACGCGTTATCACAAGGCGTGAGTCTTTTTGTCTGAAAGTGGGATGTCGCTACTGCTACGAATTTTCGTAATAGTGGCATTAGTAGAAAAGTAAAATTCGTTTTCATTCATATTAATTTTTTTGAAAACTTATACTTATATATTATTATCTATTTTACATCTTCCAGTAACTTATTCTTAAGTGTTCTTTTCAAGATGATAAGTGTGTTGTTTGGTTTACCACACCCAGTACCGCAAAATACGCCAGTACACGGTTTCGAACAGGCCGGCAAAATTGTGTTACCAAAGGCCTACAATATGATTATTTTCCTAGCGTATGACTGTTGTGTCACGAAATTGTTTAACCTTACAGTAAACAGACGTTAAACAAATTACATTGTAAACAGCACAACAGAAGTAATGTTGCGAAAGTTGTGAATAACGGCGTGTGTGGAGTTGAGTCGTAATGAAAAATCATGTTACGAGCTAGAAGAATAGTTGTAAAATAAAATAAATAGTTTCTCGCACTTAATTTGTGGGGTTATTTGGGGAACATGTTATACGAGGGTAGCGGGTTGGTGGCGTAAGGATATATCTATCCTTCTAGGGTTTTTTTGGTATAGAGACCATTTGTCAACCCTAGGGGAGTCCTGTGAATGAGGTACTGGAATCTCCCGGCTTAGCGACTGGCCCTGGAGGAAAGTTAGGAGGGGAATGTTGGGAAAGTAGTGTAGGGAGAGGATAAGGAAGCCTCTTCGGATGGGAGGAGTGGAGAAGGCCAGGAAAAGTTCGCAAGCCCTTATAGGCCTTAATGTAAATCGGCAACCATGAGATATACACACTTAACTCTGCGCCTAGGGCCGCGACATATATCCCTCGTGCATGGGCGTGCATTCGGTGTGGAGGCCGAGCGCACAAGAATAGGGGACCGGCCTATGCTTGATTTTGTATATTATTCTATATGTAATGGTTAATAATACGAAAAAGAAGCATACATGCGAAAACTACATAAAAATTCGTTCAAAAATGAGCGAGTAATTGATATTTCAAATATTGTAATGTGCAGAAGTGGGCGCGATGTGGGGATATCGCTCCATCTCTTTCTTTCGCACGCGTCGTAATTCTCGATGACGTCATATGAGGGTATTTCGTCTCTTTTCTGTTTCTTGTTAATTACCCCTTCCACCGAAATTCAAAGACTTATAACTTGCTGATTTCTTGCCGGAATTTAATAATTCCTTCTGTGTTATTATTTATATTTTGTAAATATTTGATAATAGTAAAGAAAAAAAATGACTCCGGTACCCTATTCTCTTGGGGGGATCCTTCAAGGGTAAAGGTGCTAGTTGTAGGTCACTTCGTCAAGCATATATTCAAGATGAGAAAGCAACAATTGTTTAATACATTTTTTTCATATGACGAGACAAGCTTGTCTTTCGCCTGATAGTAAGCGATACAACCCCCCCATAAACAGTAGAAACACCATCCAAACTGATGAATTACAAAGCATTGTTTAGTATTCCACTGCGCTCGCCATTCAGATGTTACCTGCCCAGGCGGCCTTTCACATATGAGAGAGCTACCAGTAAACTTATTGAAATTTAAGGTTGAAATAAAATACATAATAGCGAATGTGGTGCCGGTGCATGCTTAACACCTTGCAAAAATACTTAGAATTATTAACTACCGGATGCAATCTCGAAAAAATATGTTGGGAAAACTCAATAGTTTTATTTCGCTTATGTCTTATCCCACACGCCAGCTATGTAACACGCGGCACAACGATATATGATATCATAAACTACCCGTTAAGCTTCAACGGTGCTATTGCTTCGAAAAACAAATGCCCTGCGTTTTCATATAACCGTGCACAATTGGGTTCTGTTAATATTTCCGATGTTTCTATTTGGTATGATGGTTTTAATAGTAATTGTCTAGAATTAGTACTCGATACGGCCCTTATCATAAATTGCGACGGAAAATACATTATGAAGTAGCTGCAGACTTGCCTACCCTTTCGGGAACAGGTGTGAGTATATATGTGTTTTATTGGCTTTGTGGATTTCTTGTAAAACGTAGTATCACCGTTTAACCTAAGCGGTCTTATTTGAATGTAAACTTGTCTTTTTTATTGGCAAACTTTAGTCTTTTTAATCTAGTTATTAAGAGTTATATCATGAATGAATTCACCGTTAAAACTAAGTCGTATTTTTAATGCGAACATATCCTTTTTATTGGCAAGTTCTTTTGGTTACTACGAGTTATAATTGTTTAAATATTTCTTGAGAAAAAATTGTTAAATTAGAATATATTTAACATCAAAGTTTACGTTGGAGTAAAACTATTTTGCGGATTAGGTTTTTTATATTATAATTTTCTCTCAAATTATAATATGGAAAACGGCGATAAAATCCACATAACACACAACACACAACATCACCAATTCCCCGAAGGAGTGTGCAGAGGTGCAGCCAGGACACCTTCTTTTCACCAAGTGCGTTCCGTCCCATGATGAAATAGGGGGCGAGCCTATTCCATATCGGACACAAATTCCAAACTCCGGGCTGATACAGAGCAGAAAAACCCAAATATCACTTTGCCCGACCCGGGAACGGATCCGCATAATAGTATTATTTAAACATACGTTCACATTCCTTAATAAATCGATAATATTCCATAAATATTTCAAATATCGAACGTTATTAAACGCCAAAGATATTACAAAGATAATAAATTTAAAAGCCGCAAACTTACCCTCTGAAAATACCATTTCACGACGTCGGGCCTCCAGCAAACTCGTGAGTTATTTCCTGTATCCCCGTTGCGTTATCGGCATCGGAAACTTTTGTTTTAGTACGAACAATTAAGTGTAACGCTAACCGCCCTTAAACTTGCTGTTTGGGACTTGGTAGGGTGCGAGGTGTAGTGGGTGGAAGATATCGTTTTATCAAAATCTCTTCGAAATAATAAAATATACACTTGAATTATATATATGACTAGGTGTTGCCTGCGGCTTTGTCCGCGTTAAAAGCATTTCGTGCTACAAAAGTTCCTAAAAAATTTAATTGATTCATAGCGTCTCCTGTTCGACGCTAGCGCCATCTATTTTACAAATGTGAGTAATACAATCCTATTACTTCTCATCGGAGGAAATTACCGGGATAAAAAGTATCTTATGAGTTAATCTAGGATATAATATACCTGTGTGGCAAATTTCATACAAATTCATTCACCCGTTTCTGCGTTTATTACTGACAAACACATAAACACTTCTTTTCCTAATTACAAATTTAGTAAGGAGTAAGATTAAAATATTTATTGATTTAATGAATAGGATTATCTGGAGAAGCATATATATGTATATGCTTACATGGCGATAGGCTCGTCCCCATCACATCATAGGACGGAATACATACGTCGGAAATTAGGCGAACTTGTTGCCCCTCTATCTACCCCTTTGAGGATATCATGCATGCATGACTATGAACTTTTATAAAAAAAAGAATTGATTATATTTAATTACTGTACTCTGTGTGCTGCCAGCCTTATCGCCAACACGAAATTTAGGGTCGCGTAACACGATACTTTGCATTGATAACATTGTTCAACACTTACAGATTTTATGATCACTTTATTACACACGTTAGTCTTGGTGTTATGTGCATGAACTTTGTATGTGTGTGTAAATATACGGCGAGAGAAAAGGGAGAAAATATAGTAAATGGGAGACACTCAGCCGCTTAGAGGGTGATATTTTTCTTGGTATATGTGTTATTGCAAAATATGTTCTTATCTTTACATAATATGAAACAAAGTCCATCGACGCGTCTGTCTGAACGCGATAAACTCAAAAACTACTAAATGGATTTCGGTGAAATTTAGTATGGATATAGTTTAAAACCATGGGAAGGAATTAGGTTGACTGGTAAAGAATGCCTCTGGCGTTAAGTCCGCCTTTATATGTTTTTTTATGAAGTGCAATAAATAAATAAATTAGGCTACTTTTTATCTTGAGAAAACATGAAGCGGAAGACAACTTCTGACAGTTTTCTTACTAATTCAAAGTCTAACACTGGCTTAACTAGCCCCGTTTTCAACAAACGATTGCAGTCGTATTTTACATCTACTTACATTTTACAATTATACAAAATTTTGTATAGTAAAATCCATAACAATAATTCTATAACAATGTCAAATTGTAAAGTTCTGCGTGCCATTGTACGCGCTTGTGCCGCTTCTTCATCTTCGCTACAAATAGACATTACCTACAAAGACTTTAGAGTATGATACTGGTGGTAGGTCTCTCATATCTGAGAGTCCACCTGGGTAGGTACCGCAATGTCTATTTCTACCACCAAGCAGCATCTAGTCACTGTTGTGTTCCGGTTTGAAGGACATTGTAGCCAGTGCAACTGCTGAACATAATAAGACTTAACATCTCATGTCTCAATATGGCTAGCGTAGTGGAATATCAAACAATACTTTGTAATTTAAGGTGTTTTTATTATTTATGGGCGGTCGTATCGCTTATCATCAGGTGAACGGCATGGTCGTCTCGTCATTCAAAGCAATAAAAAAAAATGAGACTTACTAAATTGCAATATTTTGTATTTCTCATTCCACTCACTTTCATTCCCTCTACGTAGCGCGAATTTGCTAGAATCCAATTACAACTTGAAAAATAAATTAATCTTTACAACAGCTCTCAGAATCCTCTCTAATCAGATTATCTGTTTAGTTAAGAAAAGTAATGTTGCTTCGAAAATGTATCGTCAAAAATCTGATTTGGAATAAATTATGTTTATTTTCGCATATTTGTTTTGTTAATTAGTTAAAGTTAGCTATTGTGTTACCATTTATAATAAAACTAGCTCTTGTACGCGGTTTCATTTTCAGTCGTATAGATATTAGGTAGCCTATAGCAATGAAAAAGTGTAGCTTATTAATAATATGGAAATCTTACTTCTGAACCATATCTTATTTACTTTCGTACTATTTTACTAAAAATATTAATGCGAAAGTTTATGAAAACGTTTGGATGTTTGTTAGAAGTAAACGCAGAAACAGCTGAACGGATTTTGATAAGATACCACACGTAGACCATGTCATTTTCACCACCGGCATAAGGGGTCTAGGGAATTCAATACATTCAATAAGTGTGTTGAATACCCTAGCCCCTGTAAACAAAATAGTCATCATATATGAAATATGTAACACTTCGTATCATAAACCGATCCCTTAATTTCCTTTACACATAAACCCAAACCCGAAACTCTTTCAAACTCTATAAATGAATAGAAAAAGGCTCACGGTTCGCGCTCGAATCGAATAATATCCAGTCGACAGTAACGCCCGGAGGAAATTAAAGATTCTATCCGTTGCTAGACTTAATCCCACAGTACTAGTAAGTCGGAAAATTGCAAATTAAAAGCCATTGATATCGATACAAAAAGCAACCGTAACACAGCCATCGTAGATTCCAATTTGAATGGCACTGAATTGTTAAGCATCGGATAAAAACGCTGATTTCCGAAGGTTGTAGATGGGACCAATTAATTAATGGTTTCTATGGATACGGCTTTATCGAGAGGTTTGAGTGGTTGTTAATAATGCAACTGATTCGTTAAATACAATTCGTGTGTAGTGAGCCTGTTTTTAACAGATGCTATGCATACGTGATTGGGTGTTAATTAAATTTCCACGTGTAAATATTGTGGTGAATTTATTGGGATTATGTTAGCTATGTTCATGGGCGATGTAAGACATTCTCGAGACAACGCTTGTTAATTAAATTCATTGGGAAAAAGTAGTGTTCAAAGACTGATATTTAAGTGGTTATTTTTAAAAGAAAATAAAGCATAAATACATTATATAATAACGTATTATTAAAAAATATGCTGCGATAGAAGACATAGTGCAGTGATTTCTTGCAATTTGTAACTATGTTTTAAAATCTGTGGTCTAACAATAAAATAAAATAAACAAATAGATAAATATTAGATGTAGTAAGATTTTAAGGTTATTTAGTGCAGAGCACAAATAATAAGACCGAGTCTGTGACACAACTGACTTTTATTATTCTACCCGCTATACATTGATATTATAAACAACGATCCATATCTCACAGATGTAAGTATCATTATGCTCAGTAATTACATTGGCTACAATGTCCTACATAACAGCGACTACACACTGTTGTTTAACAGTAGAAATATAAATAGAAATTACGGTGTTACCCACATGGTCCCTCACATACGACAGACCTACCACCAGTATCAAAAATCCCTACAACCAAACTTAAGTTTTACCTCTATATAAATTAAATATAGATTTGGACAGCATTTTAAGTACCAATAAATATACCTATAACTAGTTATGTACTACAGAATACTCAACAAAGACATAAGTCATATGTGGGAGTAATTCGTTTCACTCGAAGCTGAAGAAATGTTTACAGTCCATTGCCGTCTCGGAGTGCAGCGGAATAAAACGTTCCAAAGAGAAATGTTTGTAGACTGCAGTTAAGTATTGTAAAGTCTATTCTTCTGTTGTGTAAGTATAGCCGAACACTTGTTAATGTTACATTCAATTTTTTAACAAGGGGCCGTACAAGTGTTACGTAGCGCAATTTGGGGGGAGGGGGGTCATGTAAAACGTTACGGTGCGTTACAGGGGCGGGAGAGGGGTTTCGTACAAAGCCTTATGTAATTTTTTTTTTTATAACAATGGTATTTTATCGACTTTTCGGTATTTTGCGTGAAATATGATGTCCATGACAGACTGTAGGGGTGTTTTATCTTCGCTTTGGCAAGGTTGTAAGTTATAAGTGGAAACTGGTATTCGGTTCTTCTAAATTTTTTTGTCTAGGATAAATAGAAAAGATAAGGAGAAATAGACCACTGGTCATTGAATCAACGCCCAATCGATTTGGCAGAATCAATTCTGCAACAAGCTTGAAAGATGTGTTATTCCTTCGTCACATGAGAGTGGGTGTAATGAAATAAAAAGATAATGTTGCTAAATCAGGTACAAATAGTGTACCCACGGTTCGCGAAATCTAGGATCCTATACTGCCCCTAAGCACCATAAGGGATTTTTTTATTAAGTATATGGTCACCAATAATTGTTTACACCAATAATTGAGAATTAAATATTGTTAAATTAAAGCGATTTTTATTAAAATAAAAAGTATCGCAGCTTACATATTTCACAAACCAAAACACCGGTACAACTGTCAATGAACAACTACTCGCTGCCAACTGCAAACTGCCGACTGCCGACTGCCGACTGCTGACTGCTACCTGCCGACTGCCGACGGCTGACTGCTAACTGCCGACTGCCAACGGCTTACTGCTAACTGCCGACTGCCGACGGCTGACTGAAGACCGCCTCGGTCTGTGAAACGCTCAATGTATTATAGCAAAACATGTCACAAATACCCTCACAAAAAATATCCTAACATTATAAAAACTAATACAATTCAGTATTTTGTTACAACATTTATCCCTAAACTAAGATTACGAGCAGTAACTATTCTAAAACTAACCAACAAAAATACCAAAATAAACTGCAACATCATAAAAATCCTTGTGAAAATTGTTCGCAAGTCGATACATGTCTGGTGGAAGAAAGATGGTGATGTATATCTTCCAATAATCAGGGGGGTACCCGTTCGCCGGAGGAAATTGGATCAGAGGCGCAAATTAAGTTTAACCCCGTCTCGGTTGGTGCGGGATTTTGAAAATATCTAGTGATCTCACTATAGCAGTTTATAGATTGAAAATGCTGAGTGTTTTGGTTTAGAGTAGCATTTTATTAATGCGTAAAATTTTTTGAAAGAAACCCGACTTGAATTTGTATATAGGTACTAATATACATAAATGCGGTCCGCAAATAGTTCTAATATAATCAGATTTTACATAAATTACGAAAGGGAAAGCCGGTAGGAATCGGGTTATGTGGACCGTTCGCCACTGCATTTTATTTTTATCTATACTATTACACACATTACTCATACTTTTTTTATCCTCAAAGGGTTAGACAGAGATGCAACTGGCGCGTTCACTTTTTGCCGTGTGTATTCCGATCTTTGATGTGACAGAGGTGTCTATCGCCATATCAGGCACAAATTCCAGACTCCGGGCTGATAATGAGCAGAAAATCCCAAATATTACTTTGCCCGACCCGGAACTCAAACGCAGGACCTTATAGAGCTGTCTCACCGTAATACATCTATACCGTAATGTACCAAGGCAGTCATGGAGGTAATATTAAATTTAGTCTTTTGTAGAAATGTGAAAGTAAAAAAGAAACCAAAATAAGTATACTAAAACTAAATATCAAAAAACCTACAACCAAAGCAAATTTACAGTTAAATACGTCATATACTTAAATTGTAAATTTGCAAATAGAAAACTGATTTTTAAATATTATCGTATATCAATACAATTACTATAATACACTAAGTATTAAAAGCATATAATCACATTGAATTCAGATCACAAATAAATGAAAATATGCCAGTCATACACATTATCGAGATTAGCAAACTCATGTAGATAATGTGAGTGTCTAGATGACTGAAGGAATGTGTTAATATAGAAAATCGAATTATGACTTTGAATTTTCGATGTTTGTTCTGCTGCTTAACGTTCTGTTTTTACTATTTATTTATTACATGTGAAGTATTGCCTGCCTGTATTGTGGACAACAAATAACGTATCTATGTTTATATATAGTATAATAGTAATATCAGCCCTGTATTGTATTTACAGTCCCACTGCTGGGAAAGGGTCTCTTCTATTACTGAGAGGGATTAGGTCTAAGTCTACCACGTTGGCGTAGTGTTAGTATAATACTATAATTCACAAAGAATATACACATCATTTTATAAAAGTCAGAGGTGTGTGTTTTGAGTTTTGATCCCGTAGACTTTCGTCCCGGCAGTCCGTTCCACACCCAACTAGGCTATCGCCGCTTCATTTATTTATTTACGCACTTTTTATACATTAATGTATAAAGGTAGACTTAATACTTAAGGCATTCTCTACCAGTCAACCTTTGGTTATGTAAAAGAAAATCAATATGGGTAGGTGTCATAAATAATAATACGATAAAATATAGAAGGAAAAAAATAACTAAAAATAATAAAGCATAAATATAAAAGTGTAATTACACGAACACACTCAATAACAACATTAAACAATACAATATAATAACATAAACAAATATTGAAATATAAAATACATATGAATACATATACCTAAAATAATAAGATTATTGAGATGATTCGTCAATACCATTATATGTACCCAAATGTTTGTTTCCAAATTAAAAACCGTATACCATTATAATCTTTGTGTTGGTACACAGCTATTCTTTAGTTGAATGCAGATCTGCTTTCCCCAAAATCATAAAGACGTATGTAAATAACTTTATAAAATGCTGTAAGTATCGGTCATAGTAAGGCCGGCATAGTTCTGGCAACCTTTGGGATTCAACATTTCTGCTTAGGCGACATTTTTTTATGGGTTCAGCAAAGTGTACTACTTACTATACCTGCAGGTAAGTGATGTAGCGTCCAGATAGAGTGTCGACTGATGAGAGACGATTACCAGTTGACATAATTATGTTGGCATTTTGGACATTATACTTGGCAAAACAAATAAAGCAACTAGACTTTAATAAAAAAGTAAATAAAACAGCAATGTTTATTCTCCTTTGATACCTCAATAGCGCTATGAAATAGAAGATATTACATTTCGTTTCGAGATATTTACTCGTAAGAAAAACCATTAAAGAGTAATCAAGTTCCAGCTGATATTATTTCGTTTTTCTAGACTTTCATACATGGGGCTTTGAGGCTGGCACAGACTCAGAGCGTTTTTTTAGGCGTCTCTGCAGTCTACATTGGGAACCTGAGTATTGGATATTTATTTATTTATACATATATTATAACACCATAACAGTTGAAACTAATGCGATGTTATACAGATTTAATTTTAACAATTTATTTCAATACATTTATGAGCCATTTCAGTGAATTCTGACAGGTTACATATAATCCCCGGATATCGATATTGGAAATCCCCGGCTTTATAATATGGATGGAGGGGGAAATTAGGGGAAATGTTCCCGGGCCCTTTTAGGCCTCAGTGTGAACTTACTACAACGCGGTACACCTACTAACTGAATACCGCGACACACGTTCCCCCATGCATGAGCGTGAATTCATTGTGAAGACCAAGCACACTTCCCTTAAAGAGGGATTAAAGAGTCACAAGGGAAATAATAATTAATATTCACTACATCTATAGCATTAAGAATATTTTTACCTGCAATTCGTTTAATGGTATTATGTGGACTATGGACTGTGGTCTGGTTTCGAACTCCAAATTGGGTAAGGTTTTGTACCACAATTTGACGAGGCACTGGAACTGTATCCCCAGAGAGGATTGCCATGAGACAGATGGCGAATGAAAAAAGTACGTTTCTTCGCTACGTTGCGACGATTCCACATGAAATAAATTAAAGGCAGCTAGAAGAGGAACTATAACCCCACAAAAACAACTTCTAACTCCATACCTTTACAAACACAGGTTGAGTGTGACGCCGATAATGAGGTTAATAGAAAATGAACATAAGCGCATTTCGAGCCGACGCAATTATTTTCATACTATTATTTGTTCAAGTAACATTATTAGTTTCGGTAATTAGATTGGGGTTTAGCTTACGAGTATGTAGAGCAGTAATCGTAATTCTGAGAGATTACACTGCTCAGTGGATCGTGCAGTGTAAGTAGACGTAGACTAATGAAAGGTACAAAAAAGTAATTTCAAACAGTTAATGTTGTCTTGTTTCTCACGCTATACAGGGAGTTTTTAACTGCACCTGATCAAGTCAAAGACTCCACCCTGTATAAAGTGAGAAACAAGACATAAAATTAACTGTTTGAAATGGAAAGAACGCTAATTACAGGAGATAGCCTCAAAGGAAACATTGCTTTATTTATAAAAAGAAGCGAACCTGAATTTAGTCATTTTTGAAAATACGCTTGCTACACCAGGGAATCAGACTGACTTATATACGAAAAAAAACTCTCAAACTCTGTTCTTTTATGCCTTCAATCGATAGGGCCAATTGTAAGGATCAACTCTCTCTCGAGGTGCGGTTCAAAAATTCCACACTGTATAATATGAAGTCTGCCAACAGGCACTAGATGAACATGGTGGACTAAGGCCTAAACCCCCTCAGAAATACTGGAGGTCCGTGCCCAGCAGTGGGACAATATACGTACAGATGGTATAAGTTATCTCCAAAAACCTAGTCTACGTGTGACACTCTATAGCTTACAAAACATTCAAAAACTTTACAACGCAACAGGAGTAACAAGGAAAGTTGCCCGAAGTTGCCAACTCATATAAAATGTAAAACAAATTTCATGACATCAATTTCGCAACCCCCGTAAATAAGGGATGTTTTGGACGAGGGGCGAACACACACTTATCTTGATTATTTTTTTTTTATTGATCACATGTTGACGGTATAATTCGGAGAGAGTTTTAAAATTACCTTATGGTCTGTTGATTTGTATTAACCTCGTGAATGTATCGACGATGAGGTAGGCAGAGATGTAACGTATTACAAGATGCTGAAATATTTCCATCGCATGTGATAAGGAATTTGTCATCATAATTATAAATAGCAACACCACCATCAAATTTAAATTCGAAAACTCAAACTCAAGTGATATCTCGACAAATATGAAATTTGTCACACAAATTGCATAAAGATTTAGCTTTTCGATATTCATCTTCTAGAAAAGTTCAAATTCCATCGGCACATTCTTTTTATATAAGACTAGCTTTTGTGTGGTGCCTGCCTGCCTTTTAATTTTCCTGATTAAATTCCTGAGGTGTAGCACTCACGAGTAAAGTAGCTTCCTATTAATAAAATAAAATCAAAGTCGGTTTAGTAGCTCCTAAGATTACCGCGTTCAAATAAACAAACTATTCAGCTTTATATTTTCATCATCATCATCATCACCCTATATTTTTGTCCACTGCTGGACATAGGCCTCCTCCAATATGCGCCATTTTACCCTGTCTTCGGTCTGTCGCATCCTGTTCTTATCAGCGACCTTGCGCAGATCGTCACTCCACCTAGCTGGAGGGCGTCCTACACTACGTTTGCCGAGCCGTGGCATTTATATTTTAGCATACATTATCTAGTTGTATAAATCTATATTAAATATCGACGGTGGTAAATCTATTTGACCAAATCGTGTTTTTGAATATTGAGTCGTATACATTTGATATTTGGAACCAGCTATTTTCGTGCATCTATTGAAGATACTTATTCAGGGTCATTTTGGCATCGCGTTACTAAATGGAACCATATACTTATCTACTTGGAAATAACACTTTACAATAAGTTACTTGAGCCGTAGATGTAAAATAAAAAAGTGTAATTTTCGAACAAAATAAATATCAATGAAAAGTAATTTTAAATTAACGCGCCCTAATGCCACTACTACTACTCTAAGAGAATTCGTCGCAGTGGCAACATCACACTTTCAGTCAGAAATACACCCACGCACACGCCTTATCCGCATTAAACTACAAAATGATCAAAAAATCAGAAAACTAAAACCAGGTTGTTTGGTAAAAATATTCGTTATTAACGGATGATTTTTTTCACAATGTCAGTAAAGGTGAAGATGAGTATGTGGTTTTATTTAGTTACGCAATGTCAAAATGACCCTGTATATTAATTAAAAAAATATCGCTTTAGTCAATTTGCTTTACAACAGTATATAATGTACAGTAAATATCTAATATGAACACGACTCCTGGGAGCGGAATGATGGATCGTCGTGAGATGGATGCAGTGCAAGCAGTTCATATGTCTTGTATACGGGTATGTATCAAATTGCACATTATGCCAAACGCAGTCTGTGGTAAAGGCCATGTTTCTAATCTTTTTTGGTTTATGACAATGACATATCGTTTAAATTTTTTAAAAATAAAGATTATATACTTTTTAATGAAAATTTTACGGTATTCAGAAGGTCAAAAGAGTCATTATAATAATATTAATACGTAAACAAAAAACTTTGTTGTGTAGGAATTTGGAATAATTAAAGTTCATTAGTGTATGAAGTGATAGGATCAAATCTATACATATTATAAAACAAAGTCCCTAAAAGCTAGCAGTATGTGATCGATTTTCTCAGAATCTACTAATTTTTATGATTTAGGTAGTTATTGATAGTTTTAGACCTTGGAAAGGTTAGGTAACATTTTATCGCGGGCGAAGCCGCGAGTAAAAGCTAGTTCAAAATAATTTACATAAAAAAAATTGATGATTTTGACAGCAACTGTACTCGATGTAACAATAACGATTTGAAGAAATGGTGAAAGCTTTTTTCAGTTGGAACAGTCTAACACATTTTATCGTGCGAACTGCTGTTGGCAGGATATATTTTATATCCGCCAGGATGGAGACCACCGTAGACAAGGTGTTCAAACCCGCCCTAATGGCCCACGTAAGTGTATCGCGTTCCGGGATCAGCCTGTATATCCGGTTCTAACAGGCCGGCATAATTGTGTCGACTGCCGAGGGGTAATCATCTCTCGTCCGTCGACATTCTATTGGCTCCCCTCCACTTACCATTAGGTGTAGTCGGGTCACTTTACTTCGCAAGTATCCGTTTCTAACAGGCCGGCATAATTGTGTCGACTGCCGAGGGGTAATCATCTCTCGTCCGTCGACTTCTATTGGACCACACTCTACTTACCATCAGGTACAGTAGAGTCACTTAGCCGTGCACATATAAAAAAAAAACTGAGAATTTATTCCGTAATATACAGCCGTCCGACGCTATCAAAACAAAGTCGCTTAGTCAGAATCTTATTAATCTGTCGGAGTGAAACTCTTTACTTGGTTATTTTTTTACATGACCGGTAAAGTATCACCGGTCTATATTTATTTTCCAGACAGTTATTCAATTATTGAAACACTTCTTTACTTCAATAACAATTTACTGCATAGTAACACTACCGGAATACACAATGTGCTCGGTTCGAGCGTCCAAACAAGACTACTGAAGACTACTACAATACCGCTACAAGGCTGGTACAAGACTCCAACCAGAATCAACCAACACTCGTATAAGACTGAGCTCTCGTCGTTCGGCCGGTCCTTATATTGGCAACAGTCGACCTCCCTCCTTTTCTAATACTTCCTCGATGTAATGATAGATGGCGCCACTATCGCTCCGGAAATTCACCAGTGCTGCGGCGACAAATCTAATATTACTAATATCAAAAATGTGAAAGTTTGTAAAAATGTTTGGATGTTTGTTAGAAGTAAACGCAGAAACTGATGAACGGATTTGGATGAAATTTGGCATACAGAAAGACCGGGTCCTGGATTAGCATGTAAGGTATTTTTAGTCCTGGTAACTTGTGCCCAAAGTTAATATTTGACCGCACTAGGCCAGCATGGTTGACTGAGGCCTACTACCTCTCAGTAGTAGAGGAGGCCCGTGCCTAACAGTGGGACAGTATATAATACGGGGCTGATATTATTATATTATTATTATATACCATGAAAAGCCTTTCAGGCAGACCAAACCGCAAGCATAACCTATATTACCAATAAAAATATTCTCAAGAAGTCGTTATTTTTAATATCATGAGCCGCGTGTATAAAGTTTTCTCGACGTGAATATTCTGTTAAACGCTATTCCCTAGGGCGTCCAAATCTTGATAGCTTTCGGATATCAAATTGATATTTTCAATATGAGCATTGGAAAAATGAGTGGAATTTTCTTAGCATTTTTGTGACTTTTCTATACGATTCACTTGATATAAGGTAAATAAAATATTGTAAGTGGAGTGTAGAAAAAATGGCAATATCAGACTTAGTGCTCAAATAAATATTTTAGATAAAATATTTTTCCAACGAAATTTGATCACGATTGAGAAATATCGGCGAATATTAATATAGTAACTTCAAACTGGTTCATATACTCGAATATTGTTTGATAATTTTGTCTATTCTCAAACAAGGAAAACATCATAACAAGAAACTGCTAATTAAACAATCTATATTGAAGTGTTGGACCCTTATTTAATTTGACAATGTATAGTATGGTAGAGACTGTATCTGATATCCCACTACGTTGACGTTCTTGGTGAAGAAGTCCCCTTGTTTACTTCCTCAGGACTAAAAATCAATGCTAGAGCTATCTATGCTATCAAGAGCAATGTTTTTTACTCATAGAGGCTCAGATCCACAAGCGAATACATAATGTTGTTTTGTTTAAGTACAAAAAAATCATTGAAAAACTTAAAAAATCTAATTAGAAGTCAACCAGATCGATTTTACTTAAAAAATAAAGGCTTTCATAACCTAACAAAAATCTTAAAAAAAATATCTGCTAGGTGCACGCTTTAATCCATAATATAATAACACAATTGCTACTATTATTGAATTTCATTACATTATTAGGTTAAAACACCTTCATTGAATTTCTGCCATTTTAAGTTCATGATCATTTGTATTACTCAATAGATACGTAACAAAATATATACTTCTGACAGCCCTTTAATATTGTTTAGATTTATAACTAAAATGATGACCAATTCGCTTTATTTGTGTTATGATGTCCACCAACAAGGTTTGAAATGAGCTCTGCTCTTTCTGCTAAATACATTTACGATTTCGTGTATTTTCGTCAAAGACAAAAACCTCTGCACAATATTTGATATTTCCAAACTTCACTTTCCCTAATAGTTCATCGTACATAATTCCTAAAATATACTTCAACAACATAAACTATAATGACATATGTTAAGCCCTATTAAGAGTTTGAAAACTGCCCGTGCGGAGGTGTTAACCTATCAATCCGGTATAATCCGGTAAACAAGCTAACACGTAACTAGATCGATCCGGTTTGAACTGGATTACCGCGATGGCCGCGCTGAGACGACGACAAATTGACTTACATTGCACCTACGGATACCTTGCCGTATAGTATGTCAGGGAAATTGATGGCATATTCTTTATCCTTTTTGTGGGTAAAGGTTTTTCTATAAAAATAGGATTTTAGGACATAAATCTGGTTATCTAGAATGACTATTACCCAGATATAGGCGGGTGTTTGTGGGCAAGAATTTGTCTACAAAAATATGTTTTTTAGGTTAAATAGCATATTGGTTTCGAGTATATTGGAGCCTGGGAATTCAGAGAAATTATTTTGAAGTCAGAATGAGCAGTAGGTATAATGAATTATAATTCAGTACTATCGTAATTAATATTATTATATTTGCTTCTATGAATGACGTGACAAAGTTTGCCGTTCGCCTGATAGTAAACGATACGACCGTCTATAAAAAAATGGAACACCATCCAACATCTTGAATTACAAAGTATTGTTTAGTATTCCATTGCGCCCGCCATCCTAAACATAATTTATTATGTCCAGTAATTACACTAGCTGTAATCTCCTTCAAACTAGGAAAAAACAGTGATTACATACTACTGTGTTGCAGAAATAGACGTTGCGGTGATACTTTCCCAGGTGGACTCTCACATGAACCTACCACCAGTATTTACCCCCCCCCCCTTATTCATAAACGTTATTTATCTAAGGATGGAGCATTGCTGTGATAACAAGTCTGTTTCTCAGTGCTGACGGCACGGCAGCCTTCGCAGTACGTAGACATAGGGCCATTGCGATCGGCTAATATTGAGATATTATTTTAATCTAGTTGGCTGTCAGATAAACAAAGATGAACAAATATGCTGTCAGATAAACTAAGCTCAGAAACAGACTTGTTATTACAGCAATGCTTCGTCTTTAGATAAATAATGTTTATGTATACGTCGATAGTTTATTTGATAATACATGTTTGGTCGTATCCTCTGGTTCACATTACTCTATAATTGATTCGCTGTCGACGCCCCTGTACCTCGCGTCCAGCCAATTTGTACCGCGATGTAATTGTATGAGGACACGGAATCATTAATTCCAGTTGATACTCGATAATTTAATTGACTTTAGTTTACATAGTATCACGCTTTTTCCCTTGGCAGGGGTAGGCAGATTACTACAAATCTATTACTACTATAATTTCACCAGCTATAATCCAAAAATAAAACTTTGGTAGTGATGATGGGACTTATTTCTCTGATTTAATATCGCTATATCTGGCATAAATTGCAGACTCCGGGCTGATACTGAGTGGAAAAACTCAATATCACATTGCTCAAGCCGGGAATTGAATCTGACACATCGGCCCTACAGTCATACATACAACTACGCCCCGAGGCACTCATAACAATACACTTTGACACAACCAGAGTTATTAACCGAAAGAATTCCCTCGATTTTCAAATCTATGGCGAAAGTGCAATTTCATCTAACACATAAAAAATAAACATGCCTTTATTAACACAATAACCAGCCCCCACGGAAAGCTTTTGTATGACCTTGGTACGGTATACGCTGCAGGCAATCTCCTCATGATGGAATTTTTAATAACACCCGGTTGTTTTGCGTTATGTCAATTTTCGTTTATTGCTGCGACACAATGGCTAAAGCCGCCACGTTGTTAATTGAGCATGAATTTTGGATTTTATTGCCACGAGGTGCGATTGTGTGTGAAAGGCTTTTTCCCTTGCCGATTAATCGGAATAGAGGGGTTATTAAGTTTTGATAAGGCCTTTTGTGTTCTGGAAAAACTAGACATTTTAGATTTTTATTCAATTCAGAATTATCTGATACTTCAATTGATCTATACTATTATAAGGCTGAAAAGTTTGTTTGTTTGAACGAGCTAATCTCAGGAACTACAGGTTCGAATTGAATAATTTTAGTGTTGGATAGCCCATTTATCAAGGTACGCTGGAGGCTATATAACATCATGCTGAAACCAATAGGAGTGGACCATCAATGAAAATTGTTGCCAAAACTGGAAAATTATTCCATTCGAGAGTTTCTGTTGCGTGCGCTGCGCAAACGGTTAAAGTTACGCAACAAACATGTATTCTGGAATAGGACCTTTTCAAAAGTTCTAAAATCTGTCTATGTGAACGTGATACGCTCAAAAACTATCCAACGGGGTTCCATAAAATTTGGAAAGGAGATAAGTTGAGAACTTGAGAAGGGCATAGACTACTTTCTATCCCGGGAAAATATATAACGGGACTTTTATCCCGGTAAACTTTTTCATGCCGGCGAAGCTGCGAGCAATAGTTAGTATTCAATAAACATACTCTTTTATAGTTAACGGTAATAAAAAAAAGATTTTTTAAATTACGAACATATTCCAACTTATTTGGATAAACTATGCTGTGGTTATTGAAATTCTAGTCTGCGTGTTTGAAAGTCAATAAAACGTAATTACATGCTATTTATGTTGGAAAACAAATTTGTACAGTGTTTATTAAAATAAGGCGTTCATTTTCCAATATAGGATACTGTAGCCTCCAATGTTTAAAACGTGTCCGAAGTTAAGCCCGTATTCAGAATTGTTACTTTAGTAAGTAACAATGCTGTTATAATAAGTCTGTTTCTTAGTGCTTGCAGCATGACAGTCTTCATACTGTGTAGTTATAGGAGCGCTGTGATTGGTTAATATTGAGATACAACTCTCCTTCAGTTAGCTGTCCGATAAACAAAGGTAAACAACACCAAAGAAAATAGCGTCCTCATAGCATTGTTTTTTTATTGCTTTGAATGGCAAGACGAGCTTGCCGTTCGCCTGATGGTAAGCGACTACCGCCCATAAACAAGTAGGATAATGTTTATAAACACGGGTGTTAGTAAGGTAACTATTTTTTTTCCGGACTAAAAACGCATTATAGTTAAACTTAGGGAATGCTGACCTAGTGGGTAAGCTAACACTGCCTGCACTTTTCACTGCCCGAAGCTAAACGCTTTGCATATTTCTTGAAATATCTGTAACAAAATACGAATATCTATATCATTTACATTTCTTCGGAACACGGTGAAAATAAACACAGCCCGTTCGTGTTGTGTATTAGCATCTGCAATATTTTGTCTGCAAAGAAGATTATCATAAGTAAAATGTACACGGTTATACTTTAAGCAAAACCAAAGAAAACAGTCGACCGTTCGGAGACGGTTAAGTTTAGGATGCACTGGGACCTGTTCTTTAGAATATTAATAATAATATCAGCCCTGTATTATACTGTCCCACTGTTGGGCACGGGTCTCCTATACTATGAGAGAGATTAGGCCTTAGTCCACCACGCTGGCCTAGTGCGGATTGATAGACTTCACATACCCTTGAAAATTCCTATAGAGAATTTCTCAGGTGTGCAGGTTTCCTCACGATGTTTTCCTTCACCGTTTAGCAAGCGATAATTCACAAAGAATACACACATATTTTTTTAGAAAAGTCATTCGTCTCGACAGTCCGTTCCACAACCAACTAGGCTATCGCCGCTTCTTATTTTTTTTATTATTTTTATTCACCTGCAGTTATCATGTCTCGTCAGTCGACATTTTATAGGACCCCACTCTACTCACCATCAGGAGCAGTGGAGTTACTTTGCCCTGTTTCGTATTAATAAAAGACCTGAGTACATATTATATTAAACGATTAATTTAAAAAGTATTTCATTAAACTTAAACATTTTTTTTTGTCTACGTTCCTATATTTTTTAACTTCACATTTATTAGCTAACGTCCGAGTAATGTATTTAAAAGTATTTAAACTATTGACATACATTCTATAGATACGAATGTCCATATAAACTATTTGTTAAAATCTGGAATTAGAACTAAAGTTCGCTGCAGCGCTTAAACATCAAGCCAAACTTTTTAAATATGCAGTGCTAAAGCGCTTTAAATAGAGTATAAGTAAATGGCAACCAATACTGGATTGCAGTACATTTCAGTTGAACACAGTGAGTGTTCGGAACACCAGATCTAGTACGTAGTACATATATCTATGAGTTATGAGTCAAACTTATTATCCCATAATAAAATAAGAATATTGACTGCGCTGAGTACATTTCAACCTTATGTCTTTCATATATTACCTCGTCTGATCCGAAAGCATTTTTGTTTGATGTTTGATATACTTAATGTTTATCCCGTTTCCGGTACGTTTGATCGTACCGAACCTTTATTAATATTTTCGCCAAAATTATTTCCTTTTGAGGTCGATTTTATTATTGCTAACTTAGTATATTTTTGTTTGGTATTGATTAAAGGTTTGTGACATATTTATATGATAACATATTGTACTGTGTGAATTTAGTTTGTGACAGAAAAAAATGATATCTTGTATTGTGGTATTAGCTTCCTCCGTACCAAATTTCATCAAAAACGATTTAGTCATGGAAGCAAAGCGGAAATGCTTTCAAAAATATAAAATAGGGTTATTTAATTCAATTTTCTGTTTTATATAACACATTTAGTCGTTAAACGGAGATGTTTTCTGAAATTATTGTTAAAGTTAATTTCCGTATTTTAGTACACAACTGACGTAT
This sequence comes from Manduca sexta, assembly GCF_014839805.1. NCBI lineage: Eukaryota > Metazoa > Arthropoda > Insecta > Lepidoptera > Sphingidae > Manduca > Manduca sexta. The sequence goes on along the minus strand of NC_051133.1, from coordinate 2,741,743 downwards.
TCAGTAGTTCTTGCTCCAGGAACCGGTTCTGCACGCTCCTCCAGTGTTGTGTTTTAATATTCTATACTACCATTGATTATACAAAATATTATTCTACTTTCAAGGCAAAACGTGTAAAGGTGATGGTTAATGTATATTGTTGACACAGCTGTATCGAAGGAATGATTGTTTTTGATTATAAATGGTACGTGAAAGAACTTTGCTCGATAAACAACTAATGTAAAATATTTATGTGGTATTAGGGATTAGTACACTATTGAGTATAGATATAAGGGTCAAATTTCATTATACTTTTTCCTCTTTTGCAAGGTCGGCAGAAGTGTATCATACCCACATATTATTAAGGTATTTATATGGTATTAGAGGTTAGTACATTATTGAGTTCGATAAGGGTCAAATTGCACCAAACCTTTTCCTCTTTTCCAAGATCAGCAAAAGTGTATCATACCCACATATTGGTAAGGTCTTTATATGGTATTAGGGGTTAGTACATTATTGAGTTCGATAAGGGTCAAATTGCATCAAACCTTTTCCTCTTTTCCAAGATCAGCAGAAGTGTATCATACCCACATATTAGTAAGGTCTTTATATGGTATTAGGGGTTAGTACATTATTGAGTTCGATAAGGGTCAAATTGCATCAAACCTTTTCCTCTTTTCCAAGGTCAGCAGAAGTGTATCATACCCACATATTAGTAAGGTCTTTATATGGTATTAGGGGTTAGTACATTATTGAGTTCGATAAGGGTCAAATTGCATCAAACCTTTTCCTCTTTTCCAAGGTCAGCAGAGGTGTATCACACCCACATATTAGTAAAGTTGGGAATAAAGGTTTCATCCATTATTATACAGTACGTTTGTTAACATTAATTGAAATCGGAACCCAAAAGACCGTCTGTCAGACTTCAAGACAATGTGAGCTCATTCTGCGTATGTACATCGGAAGGACATTTTTAAATTTTGTATAATTGTAAAATGTAGATTGATATTAATTTATCGGAGGATCTACACCTTAGTCCACCCGAAAGCTGCAATCTTCGAAAGGTCAAGACAAAATTAAAACAAAAAAATCCGCGATAAGATCCGAAAACTAATTTTATTTCGCTAACATTCCCGTAAACAAGAAATCATTAAGCTTACGTTCATTTACCGGACACAATTCCGGACTCCGGAGAAAAAAAACAAACCCAACCGCAGCGTATTTCGTTCATTAGCTCAGAGGAGGCCGTAAAGAAATCCCCCTTTAGATATCAGGTTGAAACACCCCTTTGAAACGGGAAACTTGCGCGAAACGTAATCTCTGCTAATAAGCACCCCATATTTATGTTCAAAGCACATTCTTAAGCTCACGACGTTATCCCGAAATGGGTAGGCAGGTTTATTTCTTTGAAATAAACTATTTTCGCGGATTTTATCCCGGTATTTGTAATACGGGGCGGACCGCCCCGTAACTATGCTGGCTATATTATATTAAATTATAATATATAAATTATATGTATATATATATAGCTATAAAATAACTAAGGCTGCAGTCTTCGAAACGTTTGGAGAAAATTATATAAAAATGGCGATAAAATTCGCAAGGTCGTTTTATTTTAATGTCTAACATTCGTGTAAATCATATCATAATCATAAGAAATCATTAGTTTTAATTTCTATATTTCTCCGTAAATCTAAACTATTGTGTCGCATCTGTTTCTGTATGCCCCTTGTGCGCAAGCGTTAATTTATGTGTTACATTCAAGTGTTTTTGTTTTGAGTCTAAGATCACTTAACATACAATTATTTGCTTTTAAACTAAATATTTACCATGCTTGATTAATGTATTGAATACAAACATTGTCGGGTACGATTATAAATGAATATAAAATAAAATAGTATAATTATAACTCAACGAAAATGCAAACAGAGTTGTGCTGTGGATTGTAATAATAAATTAATGCAAATAAAATGTATGTCAAATATTAACAGTAGAGATAATTAATTATATTTTTGTTACTTCTGTTTATTTGTTCTTATTGTCTCAATGTCAAGCGTGTACGGATGGTTTTATGAAATACCAGCTATTGCTCGCGTGACAGTTTATGCGATGAAAGTCCTGCTATACATTTTTCCGGGTTAGAAAATAGCATATGTCCTTCCCAGGGTCTAAAAACTATACTCAAACCAAATTTCATCGCAATCTGTTGGATAGGTTTTGATTTGTTTTATGACATATTTTTTAGAACTTTTTAAGAGGAATCATTCAAAAAACTAAGCGAGGCCTAGGGCGGAGCCAAATAAAGTTTCCCGTTTAACAGTTTCGTCGGTAAGATCGTAAAAAAGGTCCTCCAGGCACCGCGCAAGGCCCCGGCCGGTTGCCCGGTGCCTCTCCCTAAGGCTGCCTCTGCATCTAAATACCTAATCGTACAAACATCTTGTCAAACTTTCACATATGAAAAATTAAGTAGAATTAATTCGTTCCCAGCACATTTGTAGAATTTTTATAGCACACAATATGAATAATAGACTTTATTTTATCATATATTTGAAGCCATTTGATCAACCTCGAAATTAGTTTAGATGTTTTTGCCAATCGTGAACATTTCGAAACCAAATAATGAAATCAGATTTAAAATTTCTTCCTCATTATTTATTAAAAGCGATGATTAACGTTCAATATAAAAAACAGTAACTTGATAATTTATGGAAAGAATAAGGAAGACAATAATTATAACTTTTCCTTCCTTCCAATATTTTTCGAAGCTAATTAAAGATTCGATACAATGAATATCATTAAAAGTTTTAACTGGGGTTTCTTACTTGCAGGGTAGTTTGCAAATTGTGCAAATACTGACATAAGCGTATTAAACGTATCAATTATTGCCAGTAATAATAGTATGCAATTATTTAACTCAGTCTGGATAACCGCAATAGCGAAGCAACTCTTGTCAGTGGTGTATATGAACCTTTCACAGATATACAAAACAGATACACAATAAAATTGCCACATCTAAATAAGACTGCACTGTCGAAATTAAACTATCCTCATCTCTATTTGATGGAACTTGAAAATCAAATAAAAAGAACAATAGTATAAGAGTTATTATAGGGAACTTTGTTCTGATTGGTCCATTTCTCCATAGATCCGATGATATCGATAAAATTTATTAATTTCAGCCTTTCTACCTATTCTAACGACAGTTGCACTTGACAGACGAGATTTTTTTTACATATATCGAGTACTTTAGGTCCCTGATATTAGTAGACGCTGGTAATTTTTATTATTAACTAGCTTTTGCTCGCGGCTTCGCCCACGTGAAGAAGTTTTCTAGGATAATGTCTTTTTCCGATTTACTTGATACGTATCGTTATATTGTGACCACGTTATACAAAATCATTATAAATTGTAGCCTATGTGTTATTCTGACGTATAACCAATATTACTGTAAAGTTTTATCCAATTCCGTTCAGTAGTTTTAGTGAAAGAGGAACAAACATAGATACGTACATACATACATCCATCTTCACAAACTTTCCCATTTATAATATTAGTAGGACGTCAATCTGAATTGAGATCTAAAGCTTAAGACGTAACCAAATCAGTGTTACTCAGTTTAACTCTAAGACAATGACGTAAATACGAAAGTATTACAAGTCATCGACCTGCCCAATCTGACCCCACGTTATCCTCTAATTAGTGAAGTTATCGTAAGTTATGTACGGCATGCGAAATAATTATAAGAATGCTGCGAGCCTTTGCAGCTGCGGTCACTTTGATGGTCGAGGTATTGCCGACAAATGCCGGGAGGGCGACGAACTGGAGGGCTATCCTGGCAATCGAAATGGTGTCGACATAATGTCAGTGAATTTGAGTAGTTATACAGGGTCATTTTGACATTGCGTTACTAAACACACATACTCATCTTGACCTTTGCTGACATTGTACCAAAAATCATACATTAATAACTAATATTTTCACGAAAAATCCTGGTTTTAGATTTCCAATTTTTTTATCATTTTATAGATTAATTCGAATATGGCGTGTGCGTGTGTTTCTGACTGAAAGTATGATGCTGCCTCTGTTACGAATTCTTTTAGAGTAGTAGTAGTGGGTTTAGGGCTCGTAAAATTAAAATTACTTTTTAATAATATTTATTTGAAATGATGAGATATGCTTTACGGACTTAATTGCTGCGGAAGTCGTAATATGAAATGAGATAATAATCTTCTTAATTGTAGGGATATTGCTTTCTTTATTGTTCTCTGGATGAATTAAATGGTAATTTTGGCTTTATCGGTCTTTTAAATCAGCGGCGAGATCCATTCGAGTCAGCGTTAAATCGGGAGAATAGTGTCATCCAGGCAAGCAATGGGCAGTGTTTTCATACAAGGTACTAATTAATTGCTCACGAGTGATGTTTCGAATGCAGTCAGCCGAAAAAAATGTATTATAAAATCAATTCGAACACCTCTAACTATCTATCATTATGTTGCTTTAATTTAAATGTTCAGAAATTCAGTGGATCATATTTTATCTACCACTAGATATAATCTCTACAAATCCCATAATAACGTATCAATCTGCCAAGTATGAAGAACGCGGTGTGATTATATGTCGGCGTTTGTTAAAATTACATCCGTGATTAACCTCTCAGCCGCTCATCTAAGTGGTCCATTGCATCAATTGGTCGAAATATGTGCACCTTTTTTCTACTTATCAAACGTGTGAATAAGACCATCGGTATGTTGTGTTCTATTCTTTGATAAATATAGATTATTAGTTACTTTACTGTTTCCTCAGTTTCTTTTATACCTAAGATTTAAGGATCAATTATGATCATTCATTGATTTGAGTTTGCTATGAGATGTTGAGGACATTGCCGACTTTTACGGAGTTAGGTTGGGAATTGACTGATAGGTCTCTCATATGTGAGAGTCCGCCTGGGTAGGTACCACCGCAATGTCTATTTCTGCCGCCAAGCAGTAGTGTGTAGTCACCAACCAGCCAGCCAGTAGTAGTGTGTAGCCAGTGTAACTTGAAATACCAAACAATTCTTTGTAATTTAAGGTATGGGATGGTATTTCTATTGTTTATGGGCGGCCGTATCGCTTACCACCAAGCGAACAGCTTGTATCGTCATTCAAAGCACTAAAAAAAAGATCGAAGAACTTCATTTGTTGTATTTAAAGTCAAATGTTTAGCAGTTTACAAAGAAACATTTCCACATAGTGGCGTCTTTGTTATTGCCTGGCTTGGGTACTACTACCTACTACCAACCTCGTATTATATGTTCCACTGCTGAGCACAGGCCTCCTTTACTACTGAGAGGCTTAGGTTTTAGTCCACCCGGCTGGTATACTATAGGTTGACAAACTTCATATACGTCTTCGAAAATTTGATGTAGAATTCTTACTGATGGAGGTTTTCTCATGATGTTAAATATACCCTGGTCAATATAATCCTCAGTGATAATAGTTCAACAACTGAGAACATGATAACACCAACTCCAACACATTAAATTCCTTACAAACTTTTTTCATAAAACTACTACTGCTAACATGAAACCTTAAAAATCCAGCTCAAACATTTAAGGACCAATTACGTTAATCTCGAAAGTATTTCATATTTCTCCGAACCTTGCCTACGTGGCTTCCTTACAATGTTGATGTCAGTGGAAATTCAATCTGAAATGTAATTTGATATTTTAGGGGCGGCGTCTTGAGGCGTTTGGGCTTCTTGATTTTTATAATGTATCGTGTGTCGTGGGGTGTGTTTTACGAAGTTTTTATTCAAGTTCTTGAAGATACATGTATATAAAATTAAAACAAGTTATAATTACTTATAGTTTGCTGTGTTATAAAGTAAAAATTTTGAAAAACTTACTTATGAAAAATTACTGGTAAATTTTTCGCGCAGAATATAAAGCCTTATTTTGTGTGTTTGGTGCCATCTATACTATTATATATAAAAGTTTGTTTGTTTGTTTGAACGCACTAATCGCAAGAACTATTGGTTCGAATTGAAAAATTAATTTAGTGCTTCATGGCTTAGGAAGGATATTGGCTATATAACATCGCGCAATGCCTGAGCGATAGAATAGGAGCGAAGCGAGCAACCGATAGGAACGAAGCATCAACGAAAAATGTTACAAAACTGGTGAACTTTTATACCTTTTAAGAGTTTCCGTTGCTGTATGTAATCATGTATAACGGAATTATTCCTCTTAAAAAAATTCTAACAATATATTATAAAACAAAGACCCCCGCCGCATCTATTTGTCTGTCTAACGGCGATAACTACTCATCGGATTTCGATGAATTTGGCATGGAGATAGTTTGAGACCCTGAGAAGGACATAGGCTACTTTCTATCCCAGAAAACTCTCTCATGCGGACGAAGCTGCGAGCAAAAGCTAGTGTAGAATATGTCCGAATATGGCACAGATTGGAGACGGGTCTAACTCGTCGTGCCTTCTTATATTACGGGGAGGAAAATGACACAAGCAGAGATAGATCTAAATCAACATAGATGACGTCGCGGGCAAAACTTTAATAATAATCCTTGAGTTAATGAGTCGTTAACAAAAATATACGAAGTGCATTCTGATTTAGATATAAAAACATTGATAGAACATGCAGCTGTGACAACAATTGCTTCTGACGTCACTAACCCTATATAAAATAGAGAAAGACACATATCACCGCTTATTTAATTGCAACAAATGTAATCGTGGGCTGCAAGAGGAGCCAAAATGAAAATTTATATATTTTTGTTATATTTGGTGAGTGCGTTGATTCTTTATTTATTTTGGCTTAAAGTTCAAAAAGCAATATTTCTTTTGGTGCTCTTTTGCAAGAATTTTAGTGTTTTTTTTTTATTATTAAACAGTTATTACATATACCTCTGTCTCGCATCGGGCGATAAATTTGCATGTTGCATGTTTTAAATATACACCAATAGTTTTTAATTGCCAAGAAAAAAAGGAGTATGCAGGAAGGTAAAACATGATAAATGTGCAGTCAGAATTTTTGTTTACATCTAAATGACAAAGCTATGACGAGTTAAATTTTCATAAATCTTGCGTAAAATTATGGACACAACATGTAGTATGTAACTATTACGTAAATCACACGTCAGATAGGTGTAATTTTACACCTATCAATAGCATTTTTTTAGACCGACACGACAAATTGACCCCACCACACCTGATGGTAAGTGGAGTGGGGTCCAACAGAATGTTGACTGACCAGAGATTTGATAATCATAGGTCAGATTGGTGTTCAGCAATCACTAGCATTTTTTACTCGGAAACGGCAGTGACTCCACTACACCTGATGGTAGACTGTGGTGTAATAGTATGTCGACTGCCTAGAAATGATTACCGCTCGACAGTCGACACAATTATGCCGGCCTGTTGGAACCGGATATACAGGCTGATCCCAGCACGCGACACACTTAGGCGACACAATTATGCCGGCCTGTTGGACCGGATATACAGGCTGATCCCAGCACGCGACACACTTAGGCGACACAATTATGCCGGCCTGTTGGAACCGGATATACAGGCTGATCCCAGCACGCGACACACTTAGGCGACACAATTATGCCGGCCTGTTGGAACCGGATATACAGGCTGATCCCAGCACGCGACACACTTAGGCGACACAATTATGTCGGCCTGTTGGAACCGGATATACAGGCTGATCCCAGCACGCGACACACTTACGTGGGCTACTATAGCGGGTGTGTACGGAGGTCGCTAACCAAGCGCATATAAAATATATCCTACCACCAACAAATAATAATTATTTAATAGACACTCGATTGATATTAAGAGGTATAAAAAAACATAATATTAATTTGCACAAAACAATAAGGCTTTATAATTTGAGATTAAGTTGTGTGAATTGACAAATGGACGCTAATAAATCGGAGTTATATATCAATGTAACCAAAAATAATCTTTTTTTCCGCAAAATTTAATAACAACATATTTTCTTTTCAAATGTTTTCTATAATAGTTTTATTTTCGGTAATTAAAAACTAGTGGTGTAATTATAAACAAAATTATTTTGCAACTTTTCAAATGCTTACTTCTTGAATTAAATTAAAATATCAAATTTTCATTTATCTATTTTATTAATTTACTAATCTACTTTATTGTTATTTTTCTACTTTCTTGTTCTATTTACGATATTAACTCCTTTAAGGTTTAATTAATAAGGGTCTCGGAACGATTCAAAAAAGCTATTATCTGTTTTATCAATTGTGTTATTTAACTAATGAGACATGATAAAATTCCGAAAACTACGATTATTAAGGAATAGTTCGGACTCTCATCACAACTACGTGTAAACCTTAGGATTTGTGGCTTCCAAGCAAGTCTTGGAACTAAGCGACCTTTCACAGTAACACATATGTACCTGTGGAGGAAGGTAAAAATTTCTGAAAGGGAGCCCGACCCAACATATACGTACTTATATTATAACCCCATTATCAGGATGAGTAGATTATATAATGAACTCTATGTTAAACATGGTACCATTGACATAATGAACAGCAGGCCGGGCCTGTTTTTATATAGTATTCGAAAATTAAGTAGTTTGTAGGTAGTACAATTTAGTTTCCATACAATTTATGTTGACATAACTCAATTAAGTATAAGCAGATGTTTATTTTGTTTATTGTTTTTTTGTAGAGTCGTTTCCGTGGTAATTTCAATTAGGGCATAGGTTTAAGGAATACAATCTAGTCTTAATATAATTTAGTGCTTAAGTATTCTTTATAATGTGTTCTGCGTTATGCCTTTTGTTAAATAATAAAAAAAAATATATACATAAATACGGTCTACAAATGGTTCTGCTAATACTTAGATTCTACATAACGGGAAGTCTGCAGGAATCGGGTTACATGGACCTTCACCTCTGATACAACAGAACTGACGGAAGGTTTCAGAAATCTCATTTGTGTAAACATAAAAAAATATTTAATGTATGTTATAAATAATAATAATTTTATTTGTTTCAGATTTATTATAACAATGCAGCCCGGGCATTATACGTTAATCGTACGTATTTACATCAAATTTAATTTTAATTTCTTTATACAAACAACGAAACGTAGAAGTTTACCGCTTGATAGCACGCGATACAAATACGCCTGTTATACGAAGGAGTAGGCAGAGGTCACCCACTCTTTTCCATAGAGACGAGTAACATTAATATTTTCAAATACCTCTTTATTTCTTGGCAATAATTTTAAATAATATTTTATGATGTAAGGAAAACAAAATAATTTGCCGTTGAAAATTAAACATAATTATTGCGTAGTTTCCGTTGGCCACTTAGACAGAAGTTGATGTGCGCGAAATGTTTTCAAAAGTTGCTCGTATACGGTTTACCTATACGCCAAATATCAGAATATTAATTCAATCGATATCTCTATGAAATTTCACCTCAATTAACTTCCTACCTTGGTAAAAAGTTTAAATGAGATTTTTTTAACTAGATTTATAGGACAAGCTTATGAAAAATCTAACCACTACGTAATTGAATATATTATGTTATAATATTTTTTTTAAAGACGTAATTTAAATTCTACAAATAACTACAGGAAATAGTGAAGAAAGAAACGGTAGCGAAGAAAAAACAACAAAAATAAACGAAACGTCTTCTACTAAAACAACATGCAAACCTACGACCAAAGGTGACGATGTAACACACCCGACGGGATCCACTGGAACAACATCGAAACCTACAACCAAAGGTGACGACACAACACACCAGACGGGTCCTACTGGGACAACATCAAAACCTACAACCAAAGGTGACGACACAACACACCCGACGGGTTCTACTGGCACAACATCAAAACCTACAACCAAAGGTGATGATGTAACACACCCGACGGGATCCACTGGAACAACATCGAAACCTACAACCAAAGCTGACGACACAACACACCAGACGGGTCCTACTGGGACAACATCAAAACCTACAACCAAAGGTGACGACACAACACACCCGACGGGTTCTACTGGCACAACATCAAAACCTACAACCAAAGGTGACGACACAACACACCCGACGGGATCTACTGGAACAACATCAAAACCTACGACCAAAGGTGACGATACAACGAGCCCGACGGGACCTACTGGAACAACATCAAAACCTACAACCAAAGCTGACGACACAACACACCCGACGGGATCTACTGGTACAACATCGAAACCTGCAACCAAAGGTGACGACACAACACACCAGACGGAATCTACTGGAACAACATCAAAACCTACAACCAAAGGTGACGATGTAACACACCCGACGGGATCCACTGGAACGACATCAAAACCTACAACCAAAGGTGACGACACAACACACCCGACGGGATCTACTGGAACAACATCAAAACCTACAACCAAAGGTGACGATGTAACACACCCGACGGGGTCCACTGAAACAACATCAAAACCTACAACCAAAGGTGACGATGTAACACACCCGACGGGATCCACTGGAACAACATCGAAACCTACAACCAAAGGTGACGACACAACACACCAGACGGATCCTACTGGGACAACATCAAAACCTACAACCAAAGGTGACGATGTAACACACCCGACGGGTTCTACTGGCACAACATCAAAACCTACAACCAAAGGTGACGATGTAACACACCCGACGGGATCCACTGGAACAACATCGAAACCTACAACCAAAGGTGACGATGTAACACACCCGACGGGATCCACTGGAACAACATCGAAACCTACAACCAAAGGTGACGACACAACACACCAGACGGATCCTACTGGGACAACATCAAAACCTACAACCAAAGGTGACGACACAACACACCCGACGGGATCTACTGGAACAACATCAAAACCTACAACCAAAGGTGACGATGTAACACACCCGACGGGTTCTACTGGCACAACATCAAAACCTACAACCAAAGGTGACGACACAACACACCCGACGGGATCTACTGGAACAACATCAAAACCTACGACCAAAGGTGACGATACAACGAACCCGACGGGACCTACTGGAACAACATCAAAACCTACAACCAAAGCTGACGACACAACACACCCGACGGGATCTACTGGTACAACATCGAAACCTGCAACCAAAGGTGACGACACAACACACCAGACGGGATCTACTGGAACAACATCAAAACCTACAACCAAAGGTGACGATGTAACACACCCGACGGGATCCACTGGAACGACATCAAAGCCTACAACCGAAGGTGACGACACAACACACCAGACGGATCCTACTGGGACAACATCAAAACCTACAACCAAAGGTGACGACACAACACACCCGACGGGATCTACTGGAACAACATCAAAACCTACAACCAAAGGTGACGATGTAACACACCCGACGGGGTCCACTGGAACAACATCAAAACCTACAACCAAAGGTGACGATGTAACACACCCGACGGGATCTACTGGCACAACATCAAAACCTACAACCAAAGGTGACGACACAACACACCCGACGGGATCTACTGGAACAACATCAAAACCTACGACCAAAGGTGACGATACAACGAACCCGACGGGACCTACTGGAACAACATCAAAACCTACAACCAAAGCTGACGACACAACACACCCGACGGGATCTACTGGTACAACATCGAAACCTGCAACCAAAGGTGACGACACAACACACCAGACGGGATCTACTGGAACAACATCAAAACCTACAACCAAAGGTGACGATGTAACACACCCGACGGGATCCACTGGAACGACATCAAAGCCTACAACCAAAGGTGACGACACAGCACACCCGACGGGTTCTACTGGCACAACATCAAAACCTACAACCAAAGGTGACGACACAACACACCCGACGGGATCCACTGGAACTACATCAAAACCTACAACCAAAGGTGATGACACAACACACCCGACGGGATCTACTGGTACAACATCAAAACCTACAACCAAAGGTGAAGACACAACACACCCGACGGGATCTACTGGAACAACATCAAAACCTACGACCAAAGGTGACGATACAACGAACCCGACGGGATCTACTGGTACAACATCGAAACCTACAACCAAAGGTGACGACACAACACACCCGACGGGTTCTACGGGCACAACATCAAAACCTACAACCAAAGGTGACGACACAACACACCCGACGGGATCTACTGGAACAACATCAAAACCTACAACCAAAGGTGACGACACAACACACCAGACGGATCCTACTGGGACAACATCAAAACCTACAACCAAAGGTGACGATGTAACACACCCGACGGGTTCTACTGGCACAACATCAAAACCTACAACCAAAGGTGACGATGTAACACACCCGACGGGATCCACTGGAACAACATCGAAACCTACAATCAAAGGTGACGATGTAACACACCCGACGGGATCTACTGGGACAACATCAAAACTTACAACCAAAGGTGACGACACAACACACCCGACGGGATCTACTGGAACAACATCAAAACCTACAACCAAAGGTGACGATGTAACACACCCGACGGGTTCTACTGGCACAACATCAAAACCTACAACCAAAGGTGACGACACAACACACCCGACGGGATCTACTGGAACAACATCAAAACCTACGACCAAAGGTGACGATACAACGAACCCGACGGGACCTACTGGAACAACATCAAAACCTACAACCAAAGCTGACGACACAACACACCCAACGGGATCTACTGGTACAACATCGAAACCTGCAACCAAAGGTGACGACACAACACACCAGACGGGATCTACTGGAACAACATCAAAACCTACAACCAAAGGTGACGATGTAACACACCCGACGGGATCCACTGGAACGACATCAAAGCCTACAACCAAAGGTGACGACACAACACACCCGACGGGTTCTACTGGCACAACATCAAAACCTACAACCAAAGGTGACGACACAACACACCCGACGGGATCCACTGGAACTACATCAAAACCTACAACCAAAGGTGACGATGTAACACACCCGACGGGATCCACTGGAACAACATCGAAACCTACAACCAAAGGTGACGACACAACACACCAGACGGGTCCTACTGGGACAACATCAAAACCTACAACCAAAGGTGACGACACAACGCACCCGACGGGTTCTACTGGCACAACATCAAAACCTACAACCAAAGGTGACGACACAACACACCCGACGGGATCTACTGGAACAACATCAAAACCTACGACCAAAGGAGACGATGTAACACACCCGACGGGATCCACTGGAACGACATCAAAGCCTACAACCAAAGGTGACGACACAACACACCCGACGGGATCTACTGGCACAACATCAAAACCTACAACCAAAGGTGACGACACAACACACCCGACGGGATCCACTGGAACTACATCAAAACCTACAACCAAAGGTGACGACACAACACACCCGCCGGGATCCACTGGAACTACATCAAATCCTACAACCAAAGGTAAAGACACAACACACCCGACGGGATCTACTGGAACAACATCAAAACCTACGACCAAAGGTGACGATACAACGAACCCGACGGGATCTACTGGAACAACATCAAAACCTACAACCAAACCTGACGACACAACACACCCGACGGGATCTACTGGAACAACATCAAAACCTACAACCAAAGGTGACGACACAACACACCCGACGGGTTCTACTGGCACAACATCAAAACCTACAACCAAAGGTGATGACACAACACACCCGACGGGATCTACTGGTACAACATCAAAACCTACAACCAAAGGTGACGACACAACACACCCGCCGGGATCCACTGGAACTACATCAGATCCTACAACCAAAGGTGGAGACACAACACACCCGACGGGATCTATTGGAACAACATCAAAACCTACGACCAAAGGTGACGATACAACGAACCCGACGGGACCTACTGGAACAACATCAAAACCTACAACCAAAGCTGACGACACAACACACCCGACGGGATCTACTGGTACAACATCGAAACCTGCAACCAAAGGTGACGACACAACACACCCGACGGGATCCACTGGAACTACATCAAAACCTACAACCAAAGGTGACGACACAACACACCCGCCGGGATCCACTGGAACTACATCAAATCCTACAACCAAAGGTAAAGACACAACACACCCGACGGGATCTACTGGAACAACATCAAAACCTACGACCAAAGGTGACGATACAACGAACCCGACGGGATCTACTGGAACAACATCAAAACCTACAACCAAACCTGACGACACAACACACCCGACGGGATCTACTGGAACAACATCAAAACCTACAACCAAAGGTGACGACACAACACACCCGACGGGTTCTACTGGCACAACATCAAAACCTACAACCAAAGGTAAAGACACAACACACCCGACGGGATCTACTGGAACAACATCAAAACCTACGACCAAAGGTGACGATACAACGAACCCGACGGGATCTACTGGAACAACATCAAAACCTACAACCAAACCTGACGACACAACACACCCGACGGGATCTACTGGAACAACATCAAAACCTACAACCAAAGGTGACGACACAACACACCCGACGGGTTCTACTGGCACAACATCAAAACCTACAACCAAAGGTGATGTCACAACACACCCGACGGGATCTACTGGTACAACATCAAAACCTACAACCAAAGGTGACGACACAACACACCCGCCGGGATCCACTGGAACTACATCAGATCCTACAACCAAAGGTGGAGACACAACACACCCGACGGGATCTATTGGAACAACATCAAAACCTACGACCAAAGGTGACGATACAACGAACCCGACGGGACCTACTGGAACAACATCAAAACCTACAACCAAAGCTGACGACACAACACACCCGACGGGATCTACTGGTACAACATCGAAACCTGCAACCAAAGGTGACGACACAACACACCAGACGGGATCTACTGGAACAACATCAAAACCTACAACCAAAGGTGACGATGTAACACACCCGACGGGATCCACTGGAACGCCATCAAAGCTTACAACCAAAGGTGACGACACAACACACCCGACGGGATCTACTGGCACAACATCAAAACCTACAACCAAAGGTGACGACACAACACACCCGACGGGATCCACTGGAACTACATCAAAACCTACAACCAAAGGTGATGACACAACGAACCCGACGGGACCTACTGGAACAACATCAAAACCTACAACCAAAGCTGACGACACAACACACCCGACGGGATCTACTGGTACAACATCGAAACCTGCAACCAAAGGTGACGACACAACACACCAGACGGGATCTACTGGAACAACATCAAAACCTACAACCAAAGGTGACGATGTAACACACCCGACGGGATCCACTGGAACGACATCAAAGCTTACAACCAAAGGTGACGACACAACACACCCGACGGGATCTACTGGCACAACATCAAAACCTACAACCAAAGGTGACGACACAACACACCCGACGGGATCCACTGGAACTACATCAAAACCTACAACCAAAGGTGATGACACAACACACCAGACGGGTCCTACTGGGACAACATCAAAACCTACAACCAAAGGTGACGACACAACACACCCGACGGGATCTACTGGTACAACATCAAAACCTACAACCAAAGGTGACGACACAACACACCCGCCGGGTTCTACTGGCACAACATCTAAACCTACAACCAAAGGTGACGACACAACACACCCGACGGGATCTACTGGAACAACATCAAAACCTACAACCAAAGGTGACGACACAACACACCCGACGGGATCTACTGGTACAACATCTAAACCTACAACCAAAGGTGACGACACAACACACCCGACGGGATCTACTGGAACAACATCAAAACCTACAACCAAAGGTGACGACACAACACACCCGACGGGATCTACTGGTACAACATCAAAACCTACAACCAAAGGTGACGACACAACACACCCGCCGGGATCCACTGGAACTACATCAGATCCTACAACCAAAGGTGATGACACAACACACCCGACGGGATCTACTGGTACAACATCAAAACCTACAACCAAAGGTGAAGACACAACACACCCGACGGGATCTACTGGAACAACATCAAAACCTACGACCAAAGGTGACGATACAACGAACCCGACAGGATCTACTGGTACAACATCAAAACCTACAACCAAAGGTGACGACACAACACACCCGCCGGGATCCACTGGAACTACATCAGATCCTACAACCAAAGGTGGAGACACAACACACCCGACGGGATCTATTGGAACAACATCAAAACCTACGACCAAAGGTGACGATACAACGAACCCGACGGGACCTACTGGAACAACATCAAAACCTACAACCAAAGCTGACGACACAACACACCCGACGGGATCTACTGGAACAACATCAAAACCTACAACCAAAGGTGACGACACAACACACCCGACGGGATCTACTGGTACAACATCAAAACCTACAACCAAAGGTGACGACACAACACACCCGCCGGGATCCACTGGAACTACATCAGATCCTACAAGCAAAGGTGGAGACACAACACACCCGACGGGATCTATTGGAACAACATCAAAACCTACGACCATAGGTGACGATACAACGAACCCGACGGGACCTACTGGAACAACATCAAAACCTACAACCAAAGCTGACGACACAACACACCCGACGGGATCTACTGGTACAACATCGAAACCTGCAACCAAAGGTGACGACACAACACACCAGACGGGATCTACTGGAACAACATCAAAACCTACAACCAAAGGTGACGATGTAACACACCCGACGGGATCCACTGGAACGACATCAAAGCCTACAACCAAAGGTGACGACACAACACACCCGACGGGATCTACTGGCACAACATCAAAACCTACAACCAAAGGTGACGACACAACACACCCGACGGGATCCACTGGAACTACATCAAAACCTACAACCAAAGGTGATGACACAACACACCCGACGGGATCTACTGGTACAACATCAAAACCTACAACCAAAGGTGAAGACACAACACACCCGACGGGATCTACTGGAACAACATCAAAACCTACGACCAAAGGTGACGATACAACGAAACCCGACAGGATCTACTGGTACAACATCGAAACCTACAACCAAAGGTGACGACACAACACACCCGACGGGTTCTACGGGCACAACATCAAAACCTACAACCAAAGGTGACGACACAACACACCCGACGGGATCTACTGGAGCAACATCAAAACCTACAACCAAAGGTGACGACACAACACACCCGACGGGATCTACTGGAACAACATCAAAACCTACAACCAAAGGTGACGACACAACACACCCGACGGGATCTACTGGAGCAACATCAAAACCTACAACCAAAGGTGACGACACAACACACCCGACGGGATCTACTGGAACAACATCAAAACCTACAACCAAAGGTGACGACACAACACACCCGACGGGATCTACTGGAACAACATCAAAACCTACAACCAAAGGTGACGATGTAACACACCCGACGGGTCCACTGGAACAACATCAAAACCTACAACCAAAGGTGACGATGTAATACACCCGACGGGATCCACTGGAACTACATCACAACCTACAACCAAAGGTGACGACACAACACACCCGACGGGATCTACTGGAACAACATCAAAACCTACAACCAAAGGTGACGACACAACACACCCGACGGGATCTACTGGAACCACATCAAAACCTACAACCAAAGGTGACGATGTAACACACCCGACGGGATCCACTGGAACTACATCAAAACCTACAACCAAAGGTGACGATGTAACACACCCGACGGGATCCACTAGAACCACATCAAAACCTACAACCAAAGGTGACGATGTAACACACCCGACGGGATCCACTGGAACAACATCAAAACCTACAACCAAAGGTGACGATATAACACACCCGACGGGATCCACTGAAACTACATCAAAACCTACAACCAAAGGTGACGAGACAACACACCCGACGGGATCTACTGCAACAACATCAAAACCTACAACCAAAGGTGACGACACAACACACCCGACGGGATCTACTGGAACAACATCAAAACCTACAACCAAAGGTGACGATGTAACACACCCGACGGGATCCACTGGAACAACATCAAAACCTACAACCAAAGGTGACTATGTAACACACCCGACGGGATCCACTGGAACTACATCACAACCTACAACCAAAGGTGACGACACAACACACCCGACGGGATCTACTGCAACAACATCAAAACCTACAACCAAAGGTGACGATGTAACACACCCGACGGGATCCACTGGAACAACATCAAAACCTACAACCAAAGGTGACGATGTAACACACCCGACGGGATCTACTGGAACCACATCAAAACCTACAACCAAAGGTGACGATGTAACACACCCGACGGGATCCACTGGAACTACATCAAAGCCTACAACCAAAGGTGACGACACAACACACCCGACGGGATCTACTGGAACAACATCAAAACCTACAACCAAAGGTGACGACACAACACACCCGACGGGATCTACTGGAACCACATCAAAACCTACAACCAAAGGTGACGATACAACGAACCCGACGGGACCTACTGGAACAACATCAAAACCTACAACCAAAGCTGACGACACAACACACCCGACGGGATCTACTGGTACAACATTGAAACCTGCAACGAAAGGTGACGACACAACACACCAGACGGGATCCACTGGAACTACATCAAAACCTACAACCAAAGGTGACGATGTAACACACCCGACGGGATCCACTGGAACGACATCAAAGCCTACAACCAAAGGTGACGACACAACACACCCGACGGGATCTACTGGCACAACATCAAAACCTACAACCAAAGGTGACGACACAACACACCCGACGGGATCCACTGGAACAACATCAAAGCCTACAACTAAAGGTGACGACACAACACACCCGACGGGATCTACTGGAATAACATCAAAACCTACAACCAAAGGTGACGACACAACACATCCGACGGGTCCTACTGGGACAACATCAAAGCCTACAACCAAAGGTGACGACACAACGCACCCGACGGGATCTACTGGAACAACATCAAAACCTACAACCAAAGGTGACGACACAACACACCCGACGGGATCTACTGGAACAACATCAAAACCTACAACCAAAGGTGACGATGTAACACACCCGACGGGATCCACTGGAACAACATCAAAACCTACAACCAAAGGTGACGATGTAACACACCCGACGGGATCCACTGGAGCTACATCAAAACCTGCAACCAAAGGTGACGACACAACACATCAGACGGGAACTACTGGAACAACATCAAAACCTACAACCAAAGGTGACGATGTAACACACCCGACGGGATCCACTGGAACTACATCAAAACCTACAACCAAAGGTGACGATGTAACACACCCGACGGGATCCACTGAAACTACATCAAAACCTACAACCAAAGGTGAGGACACAACACACCCGACGGGATCTACTGGAACAACATCAAAACCTACGACCAAAGGAGACGATGTAACACACCCGACGGGATCCACTGGAACTACATCAAAACCTACAACGAAAGGTGACGACACAACACACCCGACGGGATCCACTGGAACAACATCAAAGCCTACAACCAAAGGTGACGACACAACACATCCGACGGGTCCTACTGGGACAACATCAAAGCCTACAACCAAAGGTGACGACACAACTCACTCGACGGGATCTACTGGAACAACATCAAAACCTACAACCAAAGGTGACGAGACAACAAACCCGACGGGATCTACTGGAACAACATCAAAACCTACAACCAAAGGTGACGATGTAACACACCCGACGGGATCCACTGGAACAACATCAAAACCTACAACCAAAGGTGACGATGTAACACACCCGACGGGATCCACTGGAGCTACATCAAAACCTACAACCAAAGGTGACGACACAACACATCAGACGGGAACTACTGGAACAACATCAAAACCTACAACCAAAGGTGACGATGTAACACACCCGACGGGATCCACTGGAACTACATCAAAACCTACAACCAAAGGTGACGATGTAACACACCCGACGGGATCCACTGAAACTACATCAAAACCTACAACCAAAGGTGAGGACACAACACACCCGACGGGATCTACTGGAACAACATCAAAACCTACAACCAAAGGTGACGATGTAACACACCCGACGGGATCCACTGGAACAACATCAAAACCTACAACCAAAGGTGACGATGTAACACACCCGACGGGATCCACTGGAGCTACATCAAAACCTACAACCAAAGGTGACGACACAACACATCAGACGGGAACTACTGGAACAACATCAAAACCTACAACCAAAGGTGACGATGTAACACACCCGACGGGATCCACTGGAACTACATCAAAACCTACAACCAAAGGTGACGATGTAACACACCCGACGGGATCCACTGAAACTACATCAAAACCTACAACCAAAGGTGAGGACACAACACACCCGACGGGATCTACTGGAACAACATCAAAACCTACGACCAAAGGAGACGATGTAACACACCCGACGGGATCCACTGGAACTACATCAAAACCTACAACGAAAGGTGACGACACAACACACCCGACGGGATCCACTGGAAAAACATCAAAGCCTACAACCAAAGGTGACGATGTAACACACCCGACGGGATCTACTGGAACAACATCAAAGCCTACAACCAAAGGTGACGACACGACACACCCGACGGGATCTACTGGAACAACATCGAAACCTACAACCAAAGGTGACGATACAACACACCCGACGGGTCCTACTGGAACACCATCAAAACCTACACACCATCCAAAACCAACGCAACGTCCAAAACCTACGAGCCGTCCAAAACGAACGCGACGTCCAAAACCAACGAGCCGTCCAAAACGAACGCATGGTCCTCAACCTACGAGCCGTCCAAAACCAACGCAACGTCCAAAACCAACTAGCCGTCCTAAAGGAACGCAACATCCAAAACATCCGAGTCGTCCAAAAACAAAGCAACGGCCAAGACCAACGAGCCGTCCAATACGAACTCACCGTCTAAAACCAACGAGCCATCCAAAACCAACGCAACGTCCAAAAGCAACACATCGTAAAAAACCTGCACACCCTTCTAAACCAAGGGATCCAGGTTTATTGAATAAAGTATTGCAGCCTGTGAAAAAATTGACTGATAAATTAATAGGGAATTGAAAAAGGTGTAAAGTTAGTCGCTTATAGGTAGTTCAAAAGTCAAGAGAGCATAGTATCAATAGGAGTTGGGTAGATCAAGTGGCAAAATTAATTGATTTATACACAACAATAATTTTAATTTAACGTTTACGTTCAATTACATACACATTACTATATTATTTTGATATATTATTAACACTTATTATTAAAATAAAACTGTTTTGCAGATTTTATCATGGTATTTTATATTATAATTTCGTCCCTACGTTTCTAATACTTTGCAGCCTTTTCATGGTCACGAGGAGCGGACTGAGGTGTGGGTAGTCCGAAAAGTCAAAGTTAGTCAGTCAAAATAAATAATAAAAAAAACTTTTGTATACTTCTTGGCGGCGATAGCCTAGTTGGGTGTGGAACGGACTGCCGAGACGAATGTCCGCAGGTTCAAATTCCAAGGGCACACACCTCCGACTTTTCTAAAAAATGATATGTGTATTCTTTGTGAATTTATCGTTCGCTTTAACGGTGAAGCAAAACATCGTGAGGAAACCTGCACATCTGAGAAGTTCTTTATAGGAATTTCGAAGGTGTGTGAAGTCGACCAATCCGCACTAGGCCAGCGTGCCCGCCGGGCCGCGCCCGGGCTCAGCGGTGGGACAATATATAATACAGGGCTGATATTATTATTATTATACTTCTAAAATGTACATAGATGTTGTAGCTTTGATGTTTTGGACGACTAACACCTCATTCCCCCCGTAGTTATGAAGGCTGTAAAGTATTCGAAAGGTCGGGAGAAAATTTTAATATAAAAAACCGCGAGAAAATCCGAGAAATAGTTTTATTTCAATGTCTTACATTCGCGTAAACTAAAAAATATCGTAACGCGTATTATAAAAATAAAATAAGGTTTCTATGACATTATAATATATAAATGATGATAAATCTATGATTTGAACATATAGGAAAACTATGACACTTTGGTTTGCACTTTTAATTTTTTATTTTAACTTTATATACAGTAAGTGGTGGACTTAATTCTTGAGATTTTTTTTGGCAGTATACTTTTGGGTAATGCAGGAATAAGACGATTGGGACTTAATTATATAATTTTATTTGACAATATGTTGAACAATACTTACTTAGTCTTAAACGCTGATATCAGATCCTACAAAGTTGATTACGATAATAATTATATTCTTAAACTATGTATATATTTTTTCTCAATAAGTAAGCCTTTTAAAACACTTGTGAATAAGGTGTTCGTTCGTAGTTCGCTCAATGAAAATAAAACATATCTTATGCTTACGGCTATGCCTCGTTTATTTGGAAAATCGTTTATAAATTTATTATGCTTATTAAAAAATGTAATAAACTCATTTATTTACTCTGTGTTTTATTTTGCATTGACCATAATGAATAATGACATTATTTAAAGGAAACAATAGCCAATCGAGGAAAATGTTATTTTATTAATGTTCAATTATTGACTTCAAGGTCGAAAATGAATTCCATAATGAATAATGACATTATTTAAACGAAACACATACATTATTATTATAAATGTATATAAATAATCGCGTATTAAGTTTTTTCTTAAAATGTCGTGTGCGAACGAAAAAAAAAGACGTATCGTTAATCCAAAACGACTTAGAATGAGAATGTTTCCCTTATGCGTTTTATCATGCAGGTCTGTGACAACTTTCGCCCTGAGGAATGGGGGCGTTTGGAGAATTCCACCACGGTATCCCCTGCCTGTCGTAAGAGGCGACTAATAGGGGCCACGAAGGGGGTCGTCGGCGGGCAGCAGGGGCTGTCCGCCCTAGTGCATTTCTGTGCATCTTTGCACATTTGTCGGTTAACCCCGGGTTGGACGGCAGTGTGTGAAGTTGGCCGCACGCTGCCGTAGCCGCCGCGGGCGTCCTTGGGGGCGCGGGGGGTTCTGCGCCCCCCCCCCCCCCCCCCATAAGAGACGGGCCGCAAGGCGGCACCGCGCAGGGGCGGCTGCGGTCGCAGACTAGACACTTCAACGTCAGAGGAAGCCCGTAGCCGTCCCTAATGCGCCGAAGAGGGCCACCGCGGAGTTTTAGCTGGTAGGCCGTGCATAGGTTTAAGTTGTATATAGGGTTAGGGACTCGGCCCGGCGGTCGCCTGAAGGTCACCATCAAATCCGGGCGGCTCAACGCCGGGCCGTAAGGCACGGTTATCCCAGCATAACCGCTCAGTCGCCCCCCACGAAGGCTGGGCGGTAGTAATAAGGGACTTTCTCCGCGAAACCAAAAACAAAAAAAAAAAAAAAAAAAAGGTCTGTGACAACTTCGTCATAGCTTAAACCTACCTAAATATAACTTTTCTTAGTTGATTAGATGTGTATAATTTAAATACTTGTTTAGACAATAGTTACGCGAGTATTCTTGTAGAATTATTGCTTGCTTTAACAGTGAAAGAAAACATCGTGAGGTAACCTGCATACCCGAGTTCTCTATAAGAATTTCGAAGGTATGCAAAGTTTATCAAGCAATCTTATGGTGAACTAAGGCCTAATCATTCTCAGGAAGCCCGTGCCCAACAAAGGCACGGCAAATAATACTAGGTTAATACTAAATTAAACAAGCAAATTAATTTACATTTATAAAGTCTTGTTTATTATATTTGTTGGTGATTTCGTAAAACTATGTAAAGCTATGGTTTATGTATTGCATCCGTGGTAATACTTTCGCGGTTTCGGGTCGAATCACGAATCGGGCAAAGAGGTAAGAGGTTTTTCTTTATAGTATTAGCGCAGATTCTGCAATTGGTGCCCAATATCGCGTTAGCCTTTCTCTATCATATCATGGGAACACACACGGGGAAAAGTAGATGTACTAGTTGCTTCTATGACCCCCCTTTGGAAATGCAAGGCGTGTGAGTAAAATTATTTCGATTACTGCTTGACTTGTAGGATTGCAAACGCTATTTCCTATTCATTGCGGATGTCTTTCTCTTTGATCGATACGCGAACACTACTGAAAAAGGATCCCTAATCTCAACAACCTTGGGACCCTTTGTTGAAACGATTCCCTAAGGACATTACTAGATTTACACAAGTAGTTTGCTTTTTATAAGCAAGTAGATGATATTTTTTGTACTGTCAAGTGAGTAGTGTGATGAAGTATAGTGTAGTATTTAGTGGCAAAGGGTGAAGTGTTGCAAAAGGGGACCCGACGCAACGTATAGATACTATTATGCATAAATGCAGTCTACAAAACGCTTCAATGATAGGTTTTACAAAAATTTCAAAAGGGAAACCGGCAATGAGTGTAATATCTTCTTGACAATCTGTGTTATTTCTGGGGCCGTAGCTAGGATGCTTATGCTATGTATATTTCTATAATTGTTAAAGCTAATGAAAAACAGAACAAAATTTGATTAAATTATCCTATCGATAAGTCTAGCTAAGACATGACGTTAATATTAAAGACGAAGAGCAGGGGTTGTTAAAAATGAAGAGCCAACACGCGGATATGGAACAAAACAAACCATATTAAAACTAAAAATCATTTACATGTACCAGTGTACAGAGCACACAAAAAATGGCCGGCGAACTGCAAAGAACCGCATCCGCACCCCTGCCCCCGCTCAATCCCCAACCATGTGCGTTCGTTATAGGTAAACTGCTTTTGCGAGGTGGGAATATTGAAGTGCGGTGGCTCACTTCTGCGAGGTGGTCCTCTCGCAGAAGGAGAGTGCCGAGAAGGATCGAGAGAGGGAGGATCCCTCCCGCTGTCAGAGGAGACGAAGGAGGCGCCGGGTGGACGACTGACCGGCGTCTCCCGCCCTGTGGACTGGGGGCGTTTGGAGAATTCCACCACGGTATCCCCGGCCTGTCGTAAGAGGCGACTAATAGGGGCCACGAAGGAGGTCGGCGGCGGGCAGCAGGGGGCTGTCCGCTCTAGTGCATTTCAGTGCATCTTTTGCACATGTGTCGGTTAACCCCCGGGATGGACGGCAGTGTGTAGTTGGCCTCACGCTGCCGTAGACGCCGAGGGCGTCCTTCGGTGCGCGGGGGCTTCTGAGACATCTACCGGCTAGATGGCGCCAATAGTCGTGTCATAATAAACATTGTTCGTTAATAATTATTGTAGAAAGACATCTAGTCTACTGCCTCTGGTATAAGAAAATAAGTAAATAAAAGAGCATCAACTGAGTGATTCAAATATTGTATTGACCAGTAATATTTATTACTACATTGTTTGGTTGCAGATATGTAGCTGCTATGCTTTGCTCAGTAAGTAACTCAAAATTTTTAACATCACTTCATAATAAGTAATAGTTCTCCTTTATATTCCTGGCTTAACATCTAGTGTTCTGAATTCCGAATCCTAAATTGAACCTTTGTTGAGCAATTTGAAAAAAATTATAGTCAGTAATTGCTGGGCATTATTTTTTATTTATTTTACACTTTAAACGCGACTACAAGCTCGCTACGAAAGCCCTTTAACCAACGTAGGTTTTTTGTATGTTTATACGATGCTTGCCAATACTTTTGTATTAATGAAGAAAGTGTTTTTGCTTCTGTACGTAATATAGAGTTTAAGTATATAAATCAAATTCAATTAAAAATCTAGAAGGAACTAGCTGCTCTATGCTCGTTTTGACAAGACATAATAAATCCAATAATACCCAGATATTATACTGGTTTGGTGGGCTGGCCACGCCACTGTTATGGACGTCAGCCGGGTCCAATGTACCGTCGGGCTGTTTACACAGAATACCGCAGAGGTCGTTCCGGTAGAGGTCTGAGGCAATACCTCGTGACCGAAGCCGATTCTAATTCGTCGTTGAAGGCTACGAAGGGGTTTTAGTCCGTACGCCGACGTGCATAGCATGCTGGTAACCCCGATATACGCGCCTTGCTTCCTCGGACTAATACGGGATTTTAAAATGATTTCCCAGCGAAAAAAGAAAAAAAAGTATGGTAACAATTATCTTCAAACGTAGCATAATAGCGCGTGGACAGTGGACTTTTGCTTAATGGCAGTGATACACATTGGAGTGACACCTACTCAGCCACATATCTAGATGTTTCATAACAATTACATTAATAAAACTAGAAGACATTAGTTAAGGCAAATCTGAGAAGAACCCCTGTGACCATGAGGCTGTAGTCTTCGAAACTTCGGGAGAAGATTATAATATAAAAAACTGCAATAAAATGTGGTAAATAGTTTTATTTCAATGTCTTACATTCACCTAAACATAAGAAATCGTTAAGGCAAACCATTTAATACGGGCACCTAAAGAACGAATGTTCGGTACAGAAGCTATATTATATGTTATAGGCATTTAATATATGATATATTCCTTGTGATTTGTTCCTTCCCCTTTATCCCACTCCAATGCAGGATCACGCACAATAAATACACAGTTTTAGCTACAAATCGAATAGAGGATCTCTCGATACAAGTTCCGTGTAATATTACTGGTCCATTATTACAAGATCCTATGCTAGTTTTTACTTATACTGCAAAAAAAATATATAAAAAAGTCATGCAGGTAAAAATAAGCAAACACAATAATTCATGATTACTGTTTTATTAATCTATCAGGATTATTGGCAATTTTCACTGAAAATTACTTAGAATCTTACAATAAATTTGCACATCAATTACAACATAAAACCTTGTAAAAGTGAGCTCGTGACATGTATTTGTAACTAAACAGGCAACGACATCAGTTTGGTAGACTAAGGCCGTATCCCCAGTTGCGGCCCTAGACGACGCGAGGCCCCAGGCGAAAGAAAAAATAATAAGACGCGAGGCCCCGGGCAGAGTAAAAAAACGTTCCCCTGTTTTAACAGTTTCGTCGGTAAGAACGTAAAAAAAGGTCCTGCGAGGCACCGCGCGAGGCCTCTGTAAGCGCGAGGCCCCGGGCGGTTGCCCGGTTCGCCTCCCCCAAAGGCCGCCTCTGCTTATTCCTTTTAGTAATAGAGGAGACGCGTGTCCAGAAGTAGGACAGTATATTATAATTCAGTGCTGATGTTATTATATGTAACTTGGTTTGCGATAAAACTTTTAAGTGATGCTTACGCAGGCTACACACGTTTCGATAAATCGTTACGATAATGCGGTACGATTCGATCATCGAAAATCTTGATAGTAACGATTTTGCATGTCACCGTTACAAGATATATTTGCACCAGGAGTAAATTAAGTTTATTTATTTTTTATACGAACACGGCGAAGTGACCGCACCACACCTGATGGTAAGTGGAATCCAATAGAATGTTGACTGACGAGAGGTGATTACTTCCCGGCAGTCGACATAAATATGCCTGTTGGAACCACATATACACAGGTTTATGCCGGAACGCGACACACTTACTTGGGCCACTATGGCCAGTTTTAACAGCTTGTGTATGGTGGTCGCTATCCGGGCGGATATTAAATATGTCCTACTATCAACAAAATCAATAAGTACAGTTTAAATAACATAATATCGGATATCGTTAATACCTCTCAACGGCAATCAGAAGACGACCTGCCTGTATCCCGCAAAATTAAGAGCTCTGTCATGTAACAAAAGACGACGAATTCTTCAAGGGCCCCACAATTGTATAAGCATGTAGCCTTAGTATATCGCTTGATCATTAAGACTCGTAATAAAAACACTATGGCATACGATTTTTTAAAGTTGTCTTTATGATTATTCAAATTTGTCGTATTGAAATCGGATTGAAAATTCGTACCGATTTGTCGTACCGTGTGTAGGGCGTTACGCTGTTGACAGTTTTATGGTTCGGTGAGCATTCACTTGTTTTTTGCTTATGACAGCGTGTGACTTCGGCCTACTTTACGTTGTTGAACTATTTCACACGGGTCGGTAGGCTTTACAATTATAGGTTATGTTTTTCGTGGATCGTAGGTTTTTCTGAACAGATGTCCCTGCAGACAGCACCAGGGGAGCCTACGAATGGGATATTGAAATCCCGGGAATACTGCAGAAGCCCGGGGGTGAGTTTTGAGAGAATATTTTGGGAGAAGGAATTCTGGGGAAGGATAGGAACCTACTTTTAGAATGGGCGGAGGGGAGACAGGAGAAATGTTTGTGAGCCCTTATGGGCGTCAATGTTTAGTTACAACCATAAGGTATACACATTGAACTTTGTGCCTAGGGTGGTAGCAAATGTACCACCGTGTATGAGCGCGCAGTCGATGCGAAGATCTGTCGATATGAATTGCAAAAAAAAAAATGATTCATTTTTATAAACTTTCCAGATAATTCATTAATTCTTAAATGTTTGCCGTATGTATGTTATTGTGAACACAATTGATACTTCTTTTCTTCAATTGATATTTATTTTTGCCACTAGTAAATATATCATCTGTTTAAACATAATTTCTCAAACAATAAAACTCTTTAAACTATTACACCACAGATAAGTTCACATCAGTAGTTCAATACGGCGCAAGAGCGAGTGATGTGCACAAGCACATGCGCGGTGCAAGCTCAAGATTTGGTGGTGCGTGAACGGTAGATATTTCGCGTCATTACACCCTGTCATGGGATTTTTTGCTCATTTCTTGCGGCTTTACTACCTGTTGGAAATGCGAAATATATTTCAGAATGTTGGCTCAAAAATTCTGGTTGTTTAACTCTTTAATTTATTAGTTTTTGAATACAATATTGTATTTTTTATTGTTTATTATGAGTTGATTCTTTGTTTCAAATTGAGCTACCGAAACCTTCTTATCAATCTATTTTAAAATTGGCTAAACTTCTTTTATTTTTAAACATGTATTTAAATACAATACGTTTTGGTTTTCTATTTATTTTAACACCTCGATATTCTGTATTATAGAGTTCTATACGTTATAGATTTTTTTTGGGTTTATGTTTTACAGAAGAGCAGCTAATTCGGGATGTTCGCTGCTGGAGCCAGTCACCATCATGTTGATGGTTGAAAGTTCCCGTATTGTATTTTTATTGAATTATCTATCTATCTACATATATGAAGTGACCACAAATTAACCACTAGGTTGAAATTCTCAGGTTAGTGAATCTAATTTCTTGCGCGTTTTTTTTTACGACCAATGTAGGACATTATGATATATTCAAATTTTGGCGCGTGTTGTTGACATTTTTTACCATAGATAATACATTCTAAATTCAAAAATCTTACTGTCAATCTACAAAAAGGTTGTAGTATTTTATCTTTTTAATTGGCCGTTTAAACTATGTTCCAAAAACAAAATGAATATGACAGCGGGCCGGAGCCGTTAGTACGAAGGTGCCTGTATCCGGGTAATCCGACGTGGAATTGACTCGCGCCCCTAAGGGGCTTCCCCGCGAACTTCAAGATATGCTCGTGGCACGTGACTTGACATTATCAGACTATGCGTCCCATAGGGGTGTGGGATGGCCGTATTAGTTGAGTTATGGTTTTGGTGAAGTCAGATCTCGATTAGTATGCAATGATAGTACTATATTTTTATAAAATAGAGATTTTAATGAAGTAGCTTCTTGTTGAGAGCTGGGTTTATTATTTATACTTAACATGTTTGGCAATGTTAAAAATCAATGCTTATCGTATAATGTGTTACAAAGATGACGTTTTGTCCTCATTTACAAGTTACTAGTTTTTGCCTGCGGCACAGCGTACATGATTTTATTCCCGGGATAAAAGTAAGCTATAGCACTTAGGAGTAATGAAGCGTATTAGTAAAAAAAATAAAAATCGGTTAAGTAGTTCCTGAGGTGAAGGCGTTCTAACAAACAAACTCTTCAGTTTTATATATTAGTATAGATATACATTTCGATTAAATTAGGATCGGTAAAGATATTTCCTAGACCAAAAATCAAGTGCAATTTATTCAATGTAATCATGTAGTCAACAGTTGTAATAAAACAGGACATAAACTCAAAACTCATTTACGAAACTCTTCCATTATTTCAACACCATTTTAAAGTAACAAAGACAAAATCAATACTTTCAAGCCAACAAAACTCCAGTTCGTATTGTATTTACAAGATATTAAAATTGACGTTATAAATACGAATTGCAAAGTTTTACGACTGAGCAATGGATTTGGATATTCTGGAATATGCTGATATATCCAATGCGAAGGGGATTGCTTTGAAACTAATTTCTTACTTAAGCCTTTGTTAAGTCAAGGAATGAACAGCGCTGTTTTAATGAAACTCAACTTTATTATTATATACTACTTTCTCTCGCGAGTCTGTCTGTAATCCTTATTTCTATTCCAAGGTAATTTTACTAAAAATTTAGTTTTTCAGAGTTAAATGCATACGCGCGTTTAGTTTTGCGGTAATGTGTCGGAATTACAAAACTTAGGAAAATAATTTTACATTATTAGAGATTAAGTATTGTTCGCGACTTCGCTTGCGTGAAAATCCTTTCTTGTTACAATAGTCTCTAAAGCATTGTTCATAATGTGATTCGGACAACAGCGGCATCTATTAAACTGATTAAAAATTTCCAACATTGACCATGGGAACAAATTATCAAGATAAAAAGCCTATGTGTTTATCTAGGACATGCCGTGTGTAAAATTTTATCCAAATCCGCTCAGCTGTTTTTGCGTTGACTTCTAATGAACATCCAAACATTTTCACAAACTTTCGTATTAATATTAGCAATGTTAGACCTAAAAGACGCCAGAGTAGTACTGACCGTTTTACGCTAAAATCAATTTCAACGTATTTATTTCCTTTGTCTGGGGTACAACAAAAAAAAAAAAAAAACTAAGAAGCAAACAATTTTATTCCAAACTGGCTTTTGCTCGCTGCTCCGTCCTCGTGAGAAAGTTTATTCCATGATAAAAATACCGCTTCATACTTTCGCGGAATGACAAGTAGCCTATAGTACTCAGGAATAATGTACCTTGCTATTAATGAAAAAAAATCAAAATCGGCTCAGTAGTTAAGTACTAATTCCAAATATTTTTTACCTCTTAATAATATTAATATAGTGTTCGGATAAAAACGTTTCGTGAGGGCATTTGTGACACTTTTTCCTATAAAAACATTGACCATCTGGATCTGGTCAGTTGTTCATTGTCATAACGGTCGGTTGGTGAAATATTTGTAGAAATATTTCTGAAGTCAGAAATGGTTCTTTATACTTTAAACAAAATCGCTCTAAAATCCTAATAATATATTGTTAGTAACTGAAGAAATTTTTATTAATATAAAAAAAAAATATTAACTACAGATTTACTTCCACAAATATTACACAAACCAAACGAACGGTACGAATGTCAATGAATAACAGCTCGTTTCTAACTGCCAACTACCAACTGCTCGCTGTCAACTTCCAACTACCAACTGCTCGCTGTCAACTGCCAACTACCTACTGCTCGCTGACATCTGCCAACTACCTACTGCTCACTGTCAACTGCCAACTAAATATTGCCCTGGTCTGTCAAACGCTCAGTGTTTTATAACAAAACGTGTCACAACATACCCTCACAAAGTTATTTTTATCCTTACAATATAATATATTTTAATCTCATAACTACTTGTTTCTACGCTTTTACATTTCCTTCGCACTTCTCGCGAGATATTCCTTGAATTCCCACACAAGAAACTATCTTAGTTGTTTCAGCTTGAAACTACGGTAAAACAGAAAATCTCGAGATTGGAGGAGATTCTTTGAGAACTTTCCGCGATAGTACGTAGTTTAAGAAATTAGCAAATTCATGAATTTTCGTTACTTTTATAAATTATCAAACCTAATTTTTGAGATCTAAAAGTTTAGAATACCCCTGACATTAGTCAAGGATTGAATAATTTTTAATTATCTATATTTGTAGATAACATGATTATAGCTAGCGGATGGCAGACTATCTTTATATATAAATCCCGTGATATTCTTTGCGGTTATTATCTCTGGGTATCTTGTTACGAGTCAATATTTTACGTGGCGGGACCGACCGGCCGAGAGACGTTCCGCTTGTGTCCTCTGACTTCGGTATATTTTGGTATGTCTGACTTTATTGTATTCGAGAATTTTACAAGGATACTATATTATCTAACATGTTTAGGTTATAATTTTAGTTTATTTTCTTTTTTTGTACCCCATATACTTATAAAAAGTTTCTGGCCTGTATAGTTTCTTCGACTTGAAATCGTGATGAATGAATGACCTTCTAGCCGAATTTTGGCTACAGCGGCCAATCTCAATAGACATCAGTCAAGTACGCACGAAATATTATAGTGCACAAATGTGCATAATACTCAGGTGCACTCTCTGTTCCTTCACTCTCATAGTCCGGTGAGACGGCAATCCAACATGATCGGAGAGAGATCAGGCGCAGGACCAACTTTTACGTGCTTTCCAAGGCACGGGGGTATCACACCACCAACTTCCCGACTCCGAGCTGCTACTGAATAATTTTTAAGACAGAAAAACCCAGTCACAATTATTTTGGCCCGACTCAGGATTCGAACCCAGGACCTTACCGCGGTAATCGTACTTGTACCATGTATAATTACAACTACGCCGTACATAGTAAAAATATAATAGTTCAAAGTGGAAGAGACCGTCCCAACGGTGAATCTCGACGGGTTTAATATCATTATGTTTTAAGAAATCAACGCGCATATTACGCCGGCCCGTGACGTGTATCGCAATATCTTATTCACGCGTCATATGCTTGAATTCAATTCTTTTGAACATTTATTAAAGTCTGTATTTGTCTATCTCGGTATAGAGTGAGAATACAGGATTTTGTCGTACAATAATATACTTTTAAGGGCCGATTTTTCAATCTGTAGTAATATATAAAGCTGAAGAGTTTGTTTAAACGCGCAAATCTCAGAAACTACTGATTCGATTTTGTTTTTTTTGGTTTACTTTGGTTTTTATTTCGGGGAAAACTTCTACGCGGGCGGAGTCGCAAGACAAATTGAAAATTATCAGTTCTATAGTTTAAGTTTATTTTGACTTATTAATAACTACGTGCTGCTCGTGGCTTTACCCGTGTACTGAGGTGTTGTTCATCCTCAAAGTCAAAGTTACAATATCTACCTACATTTTACAAATATATAGGTAATTTTTTTTTAATTTTCGCTGTTGGTGGTCCGAACTACGCAAAATGAGCTCACAGTTCTTAACTATCGCATTTATAATATATGTAATAAGGGACAATTTAATGCCTCGGTGGCGTAGTTGTAATGTGTAAGCTACAGCGCTGAGGTCCTGGATTCCAATCTCGAGTAGGGTCAATAATAATAATTGTGACTGAGTTTTTTCATCTTATAAATTACTCAGTCGCAACTCGGAGTCAGAAAGTTGGCGGAGTGATACCGTTAATCCTGCGCGTGATCTCTCTCCGGTCATGTCGGATTGCCGTCTCACTAGACTATTAGAGTAAACAGACAGAGAGTGCACCCGTATTGCGTGCACACTAGGGAACTATACTTAATATCTCTCGAGTGGCTGATCTCCGTTAAGATTGGCTGCCGTGCCCGTGATTCGGTTAGGAAGGATTCATTCATTCAACAAGTAACCTTACTTCTAAACATTTATTGCCAAAATATATAGCATCCAAAATATTTCAATAGGAATATTATATAGACATAATAGACACGAACGTTCATATAAACTATTTGTTCAAAATCTGAACTAAAATGGCAACCAAAACCTCACTATTATAACCTATTTACTCACTCGAACAACATTTTACTTATTTGACTAATATTTTTTATTCAAATCCACGTTTACACTTAGACTAGAGTTCTTATATCATGAGCGCCACTCCATACAACACAAGCTATCAATTTTGACCATACTAAAGTCAATTTGAATGGATTGCAGTTCAATTCAGTTGAACACAGTGAATGTTCGGAACGCATATCTAGTACGTAGTACATATATGGATGTAATATTACAATTCATCATACAAAACACAGCAGATTCTCGAACAATATTGAAACTGAAATAACTACATAGTAAGCTGTATTATCCGTGCGGGGTGTAGTCGGTTATTGATTTTCATGGAAATTCCACGACTACGGGAAGCTTATAATTTTCTACATTGCAGGGGAAGTATTGTGGTTCGGCATTCACGATGTGGAGGTATTGTGGTGTTTATTTTGTTAGTGGATATTATTGACTTAGAAATACAGAATTTCATTAGTGCAGAAGTCAGACATGTTTTTGATTTGGACTGTTAAACCTAAAGAAAAGAATTTATTTAGACAAGACGAGGAACAGAGTTCTAAAATCTTTACAATTAATTGATTTTGTTATATATTCTGTATTTTTGTAGGAGATTGGGCAAACAAGGACATGATTAATGATTTCTTATGGTTACGCGAATGTTACACATTAAAATAAAACTATTTTGCGACCACGAATGCTGCAAAGTCTTCGAAATATCGGAAAAAAATATATAAAAAAACAAAAAAAAAATCCGAAAAATAGTTTTATTTTAAAAATAGCTGCTATAACGTTGCCGGCTTTTCATTTAGAATCTTATACCTAGTATACATAAACTAGGTATTCGGGTACTAATTCATGCCCTACTGCTCACAAGGAAGAACAAACTTAATAATTTTTTTTACAGAACACACAAACGTTGGTAAAGAAATAAATAATAAAAACATCTGTTAATTAAAAATATAGAACATTTTACACAATGTATCCATACAAATTATCCTCCAAATATTTCGCAACGTCTTGAATACGAGTGACAACAATGCATTGAATTTTCAATACAGAATCCCGAGGGATCGGTTTTGGAGCGCTGATATGTATAGAAAAGCTTACAGTCCGGTGCAAACGTTCCATTTGATACATAACGATGAGTCCTTGCTATGGAGATCTTTCTAGAACATGGATAAAATGGCGCTGGAAGATGAATAGTTTGAAAATAATAAGTAATTAATTTTGGGTAAGGATTTCGTTTTTACTTTAGTATATCCCTAATATCTTCTTGGTGAAGACACAATGATTTTGAATTGAACATATTGTATATTTTTGTAGATTTATAATCATTGGGTGTTTTCATATTTCAATGTATTTTGCATTATTTTTATTATTAAATATGATCTGACCTAAAAATAAAGACTTTCACAAGTATATTTATTTATATTGGAAAGTTTTCGATTATTACCATGTAAAAAAATCAATCATAATTTCGTTCCAATAAATAGATAGTTTCCTAAGCCCGCCTGGTCCGTATTAATGGTTATTAATTTTCCTATTACAATTTACACGTTCTGATGGATTTACGCTTCTTTCTTCAAACACACCCCAATTCTGTAAACTGTAAAGGAGTTAGATGCCTTATCTTGCGGAGATTATGCTGAAAAGCAAAAACATTAGACTATATAGTTAGTTATAAACCGAATATCAGGGTAAATTTTTGCTCCAAAATGTATTATATATAATTCTCTGTCTTATTAGAAATGTCTGTATGACTAGATGTTACAGCGTCCGTAGACATTCATATATATAGAAAATATGCTAATATTCGCATTAAAAATGTGAAAATCATATGAAATATTTTATATTGGTGTTTTGCAATTACAGTAGATTGAGTAACCATCACACAAGCACAATTTTTTTGTATGAAAGTCTTCCCAATGTCCGCTCTATACAATCTTAGAATTTGCTAAGTCTACATCTAGCGTCATTTTAGCTGCCAGTAATAAATCTGTACTTAGATTACTCTGTTGCGTAACTTGAGTAGGGCTAGAACAATAGATCGTATCGATACCACTGGTGCCAGCGGCCATGCACGCCTCTGTTCCTAGGATCAGGGTAGCCTATAGCATTCAGGAATAATATACCTTTAATTACGTAGATACGCCCCAGCCCACAAAATTACCTTTTTGAAATAGTATAATAGATTGGTGTTTAAATTGTATTTTTGCTTATTCAATTTTATATTTTGTTAATAAAAAGTCAAATTACCATATTTTGACTAAGATGTTTTTACTAGTGGAAATATAGACCTTATAGACGAACTAATTTGGCATACTCGGCTCATTTTCAAACATACTGTGAGTTGGATCTTTTTTGCGTATCTACGTCCAATTGTTTTTTTTTAAATATGTACTGTATGTCGAGCGATTAAAGCCTTAAAATAAAAATAAGTAACCCTTTAGCATTATATTGTTTCATGTTAGTACTCAACTTTGAGATGTTGACCGACGAATGTAAGCATTCTACGATATAACTCTTTCACCCCTTCCAGGGAGGCATGACAATTTTAGTTTTTGGATTGTGAACGTCCCCAAAGTTCGCATTGCCTCCTAGTTAGCAACATTTTGGCACAATGCCACACCTTCCCACAATACCGTCAGTATTTTTCGCTCCGACAATTTCCAGGTGGCTTGGGTTCCGCTAAAAATAAAAATTCAGCATTTTGTCTTCATTCCGGATGGAACTTTGTATTTCTTTGTTGTGATAGTTCCAGAATGAATTTGAAAATGGAATTTAAATTAATAATCCGTTACAGAGACGCTATCAACTTGTTGCTTTAGACAAGCCACAAACCAAATTTCGTTGTTAACATATTGGGAGTTGCTTCAACTAAATTGTTAAAATCGATTTAGTTTTAACAACTCATTACAATAAACGATCTCAATCGATTTTTCTATCGATCGCGATAGTGGATCAATGAGAAAAAGTTTACCTTGACATGCTTATAAATTACTTAATATAATTGGTTTATTTTTGGGAACGGCTCGTAGATTAAGATGGGATCGTGTGTTAAAAACGGCGGTAACGCGTTTGTCCAACAATAACTGTTGATTAGTTTCGATATTTATACTAAAACAAATACTTCATAATAAATAGTCATCTACTAATTCATGGTTCTGTTTATGGCTTTATCGTACTACTAAACAAGACTTTAAAATATGACATTTATTTTCTCTAAAATTTCGCCTTATTTATATTAATTTCAGAACTTGTAAATAAAGTTAACTAAACGCTTTTAATAAGAAGTTGATACAACCATATGCAATGAAGAAGTCACATGAAAGCAAAATTCGTAACTTTAATTACTTGGAAGACGTATTTATTCCAGTTATTTTTGTTTAAAAATCAAACTCAGTAGTTTGGTGAATCAGTACCCTAAACACCCAAAAAACTTACAAAGGCTTTGGGAGTTGGGCTTTATAACTGCTAGATATCTTAGAATTGTGTTATCACTCCATTGACAACAGAGACAGTAGATAAACAAAAGCTATTAAAGCAAGCATTACGAAGGAATAAATCTTTATTCCTTCTTGGAGTTCTCTTCTATAGTTGTCTATCGTCAGATCTGCGAAGATTAATAGCCTGGATAAATGCGCTAAAACGCTTTTCATTGCTTAGTTGCTGATCTTTTAAAAACTATAGTGGATAGTTTTTAAGTACAAAGGAAGTTGCAGTTTTTAAAGTAGATATTTTTATAATAATTATATATAAAATGAAATAATATAAAAATATTTTCATGAGGTACCGCACCATGATTATTTTTCCTGAATATAGACATATGCAGGGTCACTTTGACACTGTGTGACTAAATCAAACCTCCAGGGGCCTTAATCTCTATCCCGCACGTTATTTCAACAGTGCGTAACAAGCACGTAACACAACGCATCATGTTTGGGACTATAGAAATTTGGCTTACAAAATACCATTCCACGCACATTTCTCGAAGATA
This sequence comes from Manduca sexta, assembly GCF_014839805.1. NCBI lineage: Eukaryota > Metazoa > Arthropoda > Insecta > Lepidoptera > Sphingidae > Manduca > Manduca sexta. The sequence continues at coordinate 2,703,871 of NC_051133.1, read as the reverse complement.
ACATGACACGGCCGCGTAACGCGTTTACACTATCATACAGAATAAGGGCCCAGTATTGCAAAAAAAATTTATAAGTTCTTTTATTATTTCATATTAAGTATAATAAGTAGTGATATTTTGCAATTCCATAAAAGGTTTTTCATTACCTATATTTTTCATGAAACAATTTTAAAAACACTTTAAAATTAAGTAGACCATCAACAGTTCCGTTACCTTATAAGCAAAAAATCAATTAAACAAATTGCAGTAAACTCATCAGAAAAGCGTGACGTAATCAAAAACATCCCCAAAAGCACAAGCAATTTTCTAACAACCCTCATGTTTGCTGCAGAAATTGTATCGAAAATTTTGAAGAACCCCTTTACACTGTTGACGGAAGCTATAAAATCAATATAATAGGTAGACAGGCATGGAGGGATAATTGCGAAACCTCACGTGGTTGATAAGATCTATTATGCTCCGTAAATATGTAGTGAGGTTTTGTTGAGGAACGGTAAAGGAAATTATAAAGGAGCCTTCAGGAGTTCGCTTCACTTAACGTACTAGCGACCCGCTCCGGGTTCGCCCGGGTAGCAGAGCATTTATATATTCTCAAAAAAATTCTCGAGTGGCGACCACGTGCTGGCAAGCGCAGCGTTAGACGTCCAACTGCAAAGACAGACGACTTGATAAAGTTCGCAGGAAGATGCTGGATGCAGGCCGCTTTCGACAGGTTCGTCTAGAATTTTTTGGGGGACATCTATGTTCAGCAGTGGACTTTATATGGCTGATGATGATGGTATACTTAGTCTGGCCATAAATACTGTTACACTTAATTATAAAAAAATATTACATTTGAATTTCGAATCTGTCATTTTTATACGATTGTTCATTGTGTTTTCTCATTTTGGCGCCAATACATTGTAAAATATTTTGCGATATTAAAATGGTGTGGGGTGATAAAGAGAACCGAATCGCTGTGATAGCATTACACAAAGTAGGTATGGAGCCAAATGCAATTTTTAAAACTCTCCATACACTTGGTATTAGTAAAATGTTTGTGTACCGGGCTATTAATAGGTACAATGAGACCTCCTCTGTTTGTGACAGAAAAGATCTGGCCGTCCACGTAGTGTTCGTACGAAAAAGGTGGTCAAAGCAGTAAGGGAAAGAATTCGAAGAAATCCTGTCCGAAAGCAAAAGATTTTATCTCGGGAAATGAAGATAGCACCTAGAACCATGTCGCGTATTTTAAAAGATGACTTAGGACTTGCAGCCTATAAGAGACGCACTGGCCATTTCTTAACTGATAATTTAAAGAAGAATAGGGTGGTAAAATCGAAACAACTACTGAAGCGGTACGCAAAGGGAGGTCACAGAAAAATTTTGTTTACGGATGAGAAAATTTTTACAATTGAGCAACATTTTAACAAACAAAATGACCGTATTTATGCTCAAAGCTCTAAGGAAGCTTCCCAATTAGTCGACAGAGTGCAACGTGGACATTATCCGACTTCAGTGATGGTTTGGTGGGGTGTTAGCTATGAAGGAGTGACTGAGCCATATTTTTGTGAAAAGGTATCAAAACATCGGCACAAGTGTATCAAGATACCATTCTTGAGAAGGTAGTTAAGCCCCTTAACATCACCATGTTCAATAACCAAGTATGGTCCTTCCAGCAAGACTCGGCGCCGGGTCATAAAGCTCGGTCCACGCAGTCTTGGTTGGAATCGAACGTTTCGGACTTCATCAGAGCTGAAGACTGGCCGTCGTCTAGTCCCGATCTTAATCCGCTGGATTATGATTTGTGGTCAGTTTTAGAGAGTACAGCTTGCTCTAAACGCCATGATAATTTGGAGTCCCTAAAACAATCTATACGATTGGCAGTGAAGAATTTTCCCATGGAAAGAGTGCGTGCTTCTATTGATAACTGGCCTCATCGTTTAAAGGACTGTATTGCAGCCAATGGAGACCACTTCGAATAAGCTTTTATATTTTTAATTGTTTTATATTTATGTATTAAACTGACACACTGTAAAAGTAATAAATGTTATTTGCAGTTAACAATTTTCTTTTTTCTTTATTACAATATTTATGGCAAGACTAGGTATATGATGTTTGTCGTATTAGTAAATGATTCACATAAACCTTCCTCTTGAATCACACTACCCATGAAAAGTGTATGGGAATCCGTTCAATAGATTTTGATTATCGCGTTCAGTCAAATGAGAAGGGGGACTTTGTTTTATATGTAAGGATAATATGAAGTCTTCCAAAAGAAAGTCAGCAAGAAGTGCACGAAATCTACCAATATTACCGTTTGACAGTGCTGGCTTGCATCTAAATCTGTTTCTAAGCCAGTGTAAAAAGCTATATTATTGATATTTGTTAAAACACTACGAGTGCAGCCAAGATACCATAAAGGATCAGCAGTTTACGTATTATGTAACAAACATTGAAATATTTACACAAGCTTTCCCAATACTATATGTAAGGAATTGACGACTGTTCGCTTATAATCTAGAAATATTGATGGTAAGATATCCTTAGTCGGTAGTCAGTTTATCTCATGCTTATGTTATACTAGCTTTTGTCTACGGAACCTCCTGCATAAATAGCCTATAGCATTCAGGTATAATGTAGCTTATCAGTAAAAAAAATCGATTTAGTAATTTCTGAAATTAGCGCGTTCAAACAAAATCTTCTGCTATATAAATTAGTATAAATTACTACCAACCAAAGATATTATACTATATAGTTAGTTATAGATTGGACATCAGAGCCAAATTTTTGCTCCAAAAGTTAGTACCCATTGGTAATAAGTCGCTGTCTTATTTGAAATGTCCGTGTGACAAGACGTCACAGCGTCTTTAGTAATACAAAAATAATATATTTACAGCAAATATTCTAATATTCGCATTAAAAACGTGCAAATCATGATATGGAAAAAATATATTTTACATTGATGTTTTGCTATTTCACTGTAAACTGAGTAACCAGTTTTTTGTATGATAATCTTCCCAATGCCCGCTTTATATAATCTTTGCTACCAACCAACACTAACCAACATAATTTGAAAATAGAACATAACATTAACGTATAACCATTGACGTATATTCTATAGAGACGAACGTCCATATAAACTATTTGTTCAAAATCTGAACTAAAATGGCAACCAAAACGTCACTGTCATAACCTATTTATTCACTTGAACAACAAATAATATGACTTTTTATTATTTTTTATCAAATCCAAATTTATACTTAGACTCGAGTTATTATATCATGAGCGCCACTCCGTACACAATCACAATCTGTCAATTTACTATAGTAAAGTGAGTTTGAATGGATAACAGTTCAATTCAGTTGAACACAGTGAATATTCGGAGCGCCATATCTAGTACGTAATATATATATAGATGCCACTTTACATAATCTTAGACCTATTTGCTACCAACCAACATAATTTGAAAATAGAACATAACATCAACGTATAATGTATCATCAATTATCTATACGTCATTTTCGTTCATACCGCTTTTGACATGTAGCTATGTAGGTGAAAAGATAATATTTCCTGCACTGTGTACAGGTTTAATTCGCTGAGTCCGCCAATTTCCTCAGCTGGTCGATGCCGCTTCCGCTGTGATGAGTGACCCAAGGTGTAGGAGGTAGCGTGTTAATAGTTTTATTAGTGTAGATCAGCTATATTATTTGTGGCAAAGGTTTTGTATCTGACTACAAAAATGTTACTAAAACTAATGAAACTTTACCCAAAATCAATTGATGTATGCTTTATATGTATAAAATCATGCAGTCAACTTTTTATTAAAATAAAACATTAATGAATGTTAAAATTTTATTTTACGTTTATTTCATCAATTTAGTTTGAAGCATTGTTAACTAATTAATATTGTTTTATTAATTTCGTTGTGATTATGAATCTCCTATATGTTTTTTATACATTGTATGGAAATGTTGATTGTTGATATCATGTAGCTCCAACTAAGTATTATATCTATTAGACTAATATAAAGTGAAATCTCCTTAGAGAAGACGAAGTAGATTTTATGTTTATGCCAAAGAATAAAATGTAATAATAATAATAATAATATCAGCCCTGTATTATATACTTGCCCACTGCTGAGCACGGGCCTCCTCTACTACTGAGAGGGATTAGGCCTTAGTCCACCACGCTGGCCTAGCGCGGGTTGGTAGACTTCACACACTTTCGAAATTCCTATAGAGAACTTCTCGGATGTGCAGGTTTCCTCACGATGTTTTCCTTCACCGTTAAAGCGAACGATAAATTCACAAAGAATACACACATGATTTTTTAGAAAAGTCAGAGGTGTGTGCCCTTGGGATTTGAACCTGCGGACATTTGTCTCGGCAGTCCGTTCCACACCCAACTAGGCTATCGCCGCTCAATAAAATGTAAGAATGTAACAATTTCATGAGTCTCAGTCAAATTTGAGAACGTTAAATCGTCGATAAAATCCAGTCGTCGTAATCGCCTGCGCTTCTCCCTCGTGTCGCGCGTGTGGGTGACGACAGACCAACAAGAAATTGAACCACACCGCCCGCGCGGACACTGACGCCTAAGTTTCACCCACTTCTCGCAACGTTCGCAAATTGGCATTTTTTACGTAAACACCGTCTTTTTGTAAACTTTCAAACGGCCTTAATCAAGCGCTTCTTTTACACAAACTTGAATGTTTGTATTTTTTTGTATGCGTTTTGTAGATTTAGAAATAATTTTAGAATTTTTGGGTCATGGAATTCTTGCAATATGAGACGGAAATTTGGGTCAGGCCGTCTCTTTGAAATGGTAGAATCAAGGTTTCACACTTTAACACAACCTTTTTATTTACGTAATATACTTATACGAAGTACCGTCGTATATCGTGGACATTTGTTAATGTTGGAGATTATTTAAGAATACCACTTTCCATAACATCAACTGCAGTGTACTTCATTTACTGCTTATTAAATAAATAACAATTATTAAGAATAATTATAATTAATAAGGACTTCCTCTAGCTATTACAACCACCTGTCTGATAGTATAGCTGTAAAGTCATACAGCTTTTTTCGCCAACCCTGAGGTGGGTCCTGACTGCCTTAATGGCGTAATTATAATTGTACAAGGTACGAGTACGACCGCACGGCCTGGGTTCGAGTCCCGGGTCGGACCTAAGTAATTGTGACTGGATTTTTCCATCTAAAAAAATTATAAGGCACGAAGTTGGCGGTGTGATGCCCATTTACCTCAGCACGTAAAGCCGTTGGTACTGCGCTTGATCTCTGTCCAATCATGTCGAATTTCCGTCTCACCGGACTATGATAGTGAAGGAACAGAGAGTACACCTATATATTACGCACACACTTGTGCACTATAATATCTCCTGCATATCTGGCTGATCTCAGTTGCATTGGCTGCCGTGGCCAAAATTCGGTTAGGAAGGAATCAATCAACCATCTTTTTTTTAACGTCACATCATAAACTTGTATTATTTGTTGTTGTGCGTGGGAGGAAGCAGGAATTTTATTTTATTATAGGAATTAACTTGGATGCAATGCAAATTCCATGTTGATCAGCGAGGAAGAGAGTTTTCTATTACTTCACACTACAGACTACTTATACATATATTTGACAGTTGACATTTGGACTTAAACAGATTATGTTACAAAACTTAAAACCACTTCTACATTAAACTCCTATACCATCAACAGCAATAGTACATCCAGAAAACAAAAATATACACCATTTAGAATATTAGTGGGGTCTGTAAGAAAATTCGCTATACACTTACAGGGTTGACCTCAAATGCGTTGCCGAAGTTACAAAGGGCCACTGAGGTCCGCACGGGAGGTATGCGATGGCAGTTTGTTCCCCTTTGTGTAACAGGCATAGTTGAGTTTAAAACAGTTAGGCAACATTTATATCCATGCTAACCGATCTCTTGTGAACTTTACCCGGATTAGACTCACAGGAATCATGTGTTCCAGGTGTAATAGTCCTATTAGTCCATTAAAGGTTTTTTTCTTATTCGGGCACGTCAGTGACCCCACTGTTTCTGATGGTAAGTGGAGTGGGGTCCAATAGAATGTAGACTGACGAGAGTTAATTGCCCCTTGTCAGTCGTCACAATTATGCCGGCCTGTTGGAACTGGATATACAAAGGTTTGCCGTTGATCCCGGAAAGCGACATACTTACGTTGACACTATGACGGGTTTTAACAACTTGTGTACGGTGATCGCTATCCGGGCGAATATAAAATGTATCCGACCACCAGCTATATACTCCTTATCTCATTATGGCGAAATACACATCACGAAAATGGGTGCTTTAGTTGCATCTCCGTCTATCCCTACGAAGATTAAATCTAGATGTATTCGTTTTGTTGTTTTTTAACAAGTTTGCCTTACTATATCTCCTCAACTGCGTTCCACCACACGCTCCCTTTCAACAAACACTGAGTGATGGAATGTCGCGTAGCCCCGCATGACGCCCGTTTTGCGCTGCCTTTGCCTACTTTATGAACCAAATAGACACTTTGTGGCGGGAGATTAATGATCTTTCCTACCTTTTTCTATACGTTGGTGGATATGGTTTTGGTATTTGATAGAAAAACAAAAATATATTCATGTTTTTATCTCAGAAGGTAGGCAGTGTCTTTACTGGTAGTTCGTTATATCCGTCCCATGTGGTTATTTGCGGTGAATTTATATACAGCTAATATACAGCCTTACATAGTCATGCATTTATCCCCGAATGGGTATGCAGAAGCGCAACCAGGGCACCCACTTTTCGCCAAGTGTGTTCCGTCCCATGATGAGATAGGGGGCGAGCCTATCGCCATATCGGGCATAAATTCCAGACTCCGGACTGATACTGGGCAGAAAATTCCAAATCTCACTTTGCCCGACCCACGATTCGAACCCAGGACCTCGGAACGCTATCGTACCGCGCATGCAGTTCAACTAGGCCACCAAGGAAATACGATTTACAAAATGATTAATATGTGATTGTCAAAATATACATTAATTTGGGGTACAGTCAAATTCAACCAACACAATTCTTACCCAGTCGTAGAAAAAGCACAGTTATAGGGGGGTTTTCTAAAGTTTCCGTTGAAAAATCACCGCGCGGCCCGCCACGCCGGCACGCCGCTGGGGTACGTCGCAGCTAATTTGCGGACATCGATCACCGCCGGTGAGAATATGCTATAGAAATTATGGAAACGACAGTTAGTTAAAGTATTTTTATTAAAAATTAGTGTTTTAAGCAACATTTGCCCTTCGACTTACGACTTCAAAGAAGAGACGTTATCAATTCGTAGTATTTTTTTTAGTTTGTTCAACGATCAGGTTTCGCCACGTGGTCTGATTTTCTGTTTTGTCAAATTTGTTTACTCGTCAAAAAGTGTTGTCTGTCGCTTTGTCTATTTCAGGAATAAAAATAGTGTTTTAATCAACATTTGCCCTTCGACTAATACTTCAAAGAAGAGACGTTATCAATTCGTACTATTTTTTAGTTTGTTCAGCGATCAGTTTTCGCCACGTTATACGATTTTTTTCTGTTTTGTCAAATTTGTTTACTCGTCAAGAATGTTGTCTATCGCTTTGTCTATTTCAGCCAAGATGCAGTGTATGTGCAGTGTGCAAGAAATGTTTCACTGATTTGTACGAGAATTAAGACCTTAAAAAAACATTGCTGCATCTGTCCTATGATTGTTGATACTTAATGGCAAATCAGTTTTGCTCTAAAGTGCGATATTAGCTGAGACGCTGTCAGGTTAAATCAGCATTAAGATGCTAAGTTAACCTTGAGAGGTTGTCGCTATTTTGTAAACTGACTTAACCTTAAGAGGTTGTTGCTTTTTAATAAACAGATATCAGCATCTTATATAATATCTTAAGTAACAACAAATGACGGATTTTGACGGCAGAGTTTATTTAAAAACGCTAACTCATTTGAGAACAAGCTGTTGGAACCGAATATACACAGGCTGATACCTAAACGCAACACTTACATGGGTCACTATGGTAAGTTTTAACACCTTACGTGTGGTGCTCGCAATTCGGGCTGATATAAATATATCCTACCACCAGTAAAAGTAGTTTACCTCGTGTTTACCTCATCCAGTTTTCATACATCGATGCCAGGGATTGGTGCTCGAGCTTTCGCCAATTTCAATTCAAATTTCAGAGAGTGGATTTGCACTCCTCTTTTAGATTTTAAATGTAATTAACACTAATGTTATACGTCTCAAGTACTTGAGTTTTATTGATTGGCTTTTATATTTATAGTTCTATATTAGATTGAGAATTGAGAGGTTTAAAGTTATTTATGTGCGAGTTCCGATTTTGGAGTATTTTGTCGATTAGGGATTAATATATTGTGAGAAAAACATTTTTTGAAGTTCCTTTGAATGTGACTAAAGACAGTTTCGTGGCAGTTGCTTTTTTAAAACATCAATATGGATAAACCCAATAAGCGGTCAACCATATCTTAAAGTATCATAATAAAAGTGATATAAAATGTTCTTCTATGAAACTAATTCAAGACGTTAGGGCACGTGAATTATGTAGTCTTATTAATACAAGATGGCGTCTCAATATGAAATATTGTGAAATGTGCGTTAACCGTTTTCTTGTAGACTCCAAATTAAATATAGATAAAATGAAAGTACAATAGACATAAAAATCCAAATGAAACAAATAATAAGTATAATATTTACACAGTCCATCGTTTCCCGAAAATTAATCGCAAACGAATCATGGCTACAAAAACCTTCCTACAATTACTTTCCACTTCTGAATCTGAAAGGCTTTACAATTCCCCTTGCCGAAAGTCTCCCCTCCATTTCAGATCTCTTGTATCAACAGTCCGTTTATGTGGGGTTTCGGTTTTGCTTTTAATTCGTAAAACACACAGATAAACGGGCAATGAAAGGGTTATGGAGGAGTTTTAATGTATTCCTGAATGAGGTTTCTGCTTAGTGGTAATTTAAATGATTTTATATATTTTCTCGCTGTATATTTTCCCGGGTTACAAAGTAGCTTATGTTCTTCCCGGGGTCTAAGACTATCTCCATACAAAATTTCATTAAAATCCGTTTGACAGTGCACTTATGTCAACACTATTCATAAGAATAATAATTATTATTTCTAAATAACATTTCAGATCACTTATATAGCTAATGAAATTTTAAATTAGGCACAAAATTTAAAAGGAATACAAGGCATAATGTGAAACAAAGTGGCCAACTCGGGTTGATAGGTAAGGGAAATAAAAGCCACACCAACAATTTATACTAAGCTAACTCAAAAAACCGTACTTTACAGGAGAGGCGTTTAAAGGGAAAAACGTGATAACTTTTTTATTAGTTAAGATACTTATTTGAAATTTGGCACCTTTAATGATTAACTTATTATTTGTAATTTCTCATATTTATTTTTCGTTAATTATTTATATTGTTTAAATTAGCGCAAGTTAGCCGTGTATACATGTAATTCATCAATAAGATTATACATACTACACACGTCTAACTAATGTTAGCGTAGTGTGTTACGGGAGACCACAGTCCTAAAGAAGTGTTATTTTTATTACGTTGCAGTAAGAAAATTGGAGCATATTATACATTAAATATAAAATTAGGTTCCTATATATATTCACAAGATATGTTATTATAAATTCCTATGCTATATAAAAAAATATTTAACTTAGCCTTATTTTACAGGCACATGCTTTTCTGGCAGATATCGCATTAAAAGCCGACAAATTATACATAGCGTACTATACATCGACCTGTGCTCTAAGTTAGCGTATCATTTAACATTCTATTGAGCTATAATACACGTTGATTTGTATAAATTATAGACGAAATTATGAACATAATATTATTCTATATAGGTAAATATATAATGAAAACAAAAATAGTATATTAATCAACTTTTTATTAAAATTACAGGTAAGTACTTTCTTATTAATTTACGATAAAGGATCAAGTTAATCACAGTTCGACTTCGTATATGATATCTATCTTAAGATTGCACTTAATATTGTTATTTTTAAAAGAAAACAAAACTTCTTATTAGTAAATATAAATCACATAATTTAAGCAGTAGGTTGTAATCATTGAGTACTTCTAAACATTCAAGCCTTATCATCACTTGCATTCTCCTCGTGTTCAGTTGTTAATAAATTTCTATAAAATGTATGATACTTTTCGGGTGTAATGTTGTTATCATACTAATATTTTAAATCTCTATATTTTCAATTTAAACTATTTTCCGATTTTATCGCGGTTTGTTATATTTTAATTTTCTCCCGACGTTTTGAATACTGCAGCCTTCGTGGTTATGGGTGGCCTTTATATTTTGCTATATTTTATTTTTTATTAGGTACCGACTCCAAAATTGGTAACCAGTAAATAGATAATGTTAAATATTTTTTTGGTTTTTAGTGGTTCTTGAAGGCGGTATGAATTTTTGTAAAAAAGTTTTTGGTAAATAGAAACCTACCTTTTAATTAGCGTTAACAATATCTCTATACTATCTGTACTCTAATATTATAATTATTCTCGGCAAACAACTCAACATACAACTACATTTTTGTAAAAGTTAAAGTAAGATCTAAGTATTTTTTATTTATACGTTTTCTAACGTAGTGAAACTCCACAGGGGTAAAAGAATTAACGTGATCTATGATGCTCTGTTTCATTTCATTTGAAATTAAATAGATATGGTTTTTATGCCGACCTTTATCATCAGAAACACCAGTAAAATCATTGTTTACTTGGATTTTTAATATCAAAAATATTCAAGAACATTGTTTTGCAAACTTTAGGTGATGTGTGACCATTGTCAGAATTTATGGGAAGATGATAATTCAAAATGTGTGAGCGACGACTAGATTCGCTGTCAACATTAGAGGCAGTTTTTTTAGCTTTTTTGTATCACATATTTGGCGATGATTTTCCATTATTTCGCGTGATTACCCCAGAACTCATCAAGTAGGTCAATACGAACTTCTTCGCTTGTATTATTATGCCATTGCAGACGATAATTGACGCAACCGACTTAAATGTTTCTTGATGCTTTAGTTTTTCCTTTTCAGGTGGTATATTCCAATGCTTTATTACACAAAAGTTTTCTCTTTCTAACTATCCACTCATCTTCAAGTTTAAGACGTTTGAGACCTACACCATTCTTTTTTTTAGATCTACATTTATTGTTTTTTGGGGTCGATACTGCTGAATAGTCACTATCATTAAATGCTTCAGGCGAAGAAATTGAATTACTGGGAGTAGATATTATTGATACTGAATTTGTGTTCCCACTGAGGTCGCTATCCATATAAGAATCGAGAAGATTTTCCTAGGCTGACCTACTGATTTCAGGTGTGAATGTCTTCGGTATCTTCACAAGTTGGCACCAAAGTATTGTTTAAACTTTGTGAAGATTCCCAAAATCACAATATGGTGAAGGTACGGGGGTATTATGCATGCAGGTTCCATACTTGGTGGAGTTAACATCAATAGAGAAGGTTTTTGGATAGAAGTCAATACCTTTGGTGAATAAATATTATGTGGAACGTGGTCTAAATTTATATGTTATAATCATTTTCGTAATTGACTATATCTTAGCTTGTAGAACTGAATATAGAATAAGCATACTCGTGAATAGGCTCATCCAACATGATGTGATTATACAAAACTACAAATTCAGGATTATCAACTTCGGCAGGTAATGGCAACGATTATAGAATAATAGACATAATGTATTGAAATCTTTAAAAAAAATATGATTGTTTTATTAAAAAAAAACATATATATGTAAAAAAACAGTCAACATACCACCAATAAACTAATTAAAATACATTTTTTCATAAGTATTTCAACGGAAAAGTCGCTAAGTCGTGCATTTTACAAACATACAAATATAAACGAACGTATTAAAGTACGCTAACTAAGTGTTAGCGTAGTGTTACACGGATATTGAGTTGAGCGGTACTACTATAAAACATATTTATCTACTTTGACATACATTATAATCTTTAATAACACATTAAACTTACTTTTCTCAACAGTAGGAAGCAGTATCTCCCAATTTTTATCAACACTGCTCAAAGAATATTCCTCCTTTTTCGTTAAATCCACTAAATATTTAGCTCGTTTTCGTGACATTTTTGTAATAATAAAGTAACACTAACCATATTTTAAATAACTTGTAACAATGAGACTATTAATCATGATTTACTGATAATGTTTTTAAAATGGCGCAATCACATCTAACACAGCGACAAGTGTCGTTAGATTAATATAAACGAACAAGCGGTGCGTCCCCGCCCCGCGTATACTCCGCTAACAATAGTTAGCGTAATTAAAATCGACTGATTTCAAAAAGTACCTTTACTTAGCGTTGTATAAAATTTGTAACTTCGTTATTTTTAAATATTTCTTCACGATTTTTTTATGACATATAAAACAACATATTTTAAGCAACTTGGCATAAAAAAACGATTTTACCTAAACTTCGAGTTGGCGTAGTATAAATTGTTGGTGTCGAAAGGATAACGCGTCGCGATCCTCATCGGTGATAAGTCCTAGCCTAGCTAACCTATCAGCCTTTCACTAACCTAAGTAATGACTATGAGAATCCAGTAATCTAGTCTTAATGTAATTTAGTGCTTAAGTATTCTTTATAATGGTTGTGTTCTGTGTTATGCCTGTTGTTGAACAATAAAAAAAAAGTACACTGTGTAGTATAGTATACACTACGCCCTTGAACAAAACATGACACATGCGTGACAGGCCGCGGTCACCGAAACTCATCCCGTACAAAAACTAAATAAAACTCGAACCCGACAAGTAAACAGTCTTTGGAAAAAGACAATCCAAGTTGGGCGACCGAAAGTTTTTTAATATTCTCACCGCTCAATGTGATCCCGACCCTAAAAAGGTCGATTCACACTTTCACGTAAAATATACATTTTATAGACACAACAAGGAAACAATTCCGACGTAAAAACTATAATTTATCGCCAACCTTTTTGACCTGCGTAAAACTTTTTTTGCTACTCTACTCACTGACCTTTCTGTACCACTTTGTTTATAAAAATATTAGCTACACCGATTGTGATAACTTCTTCCCAATGATTGAGAGTAGCTATAAAAGATCTTCTTGTACGGGGACAAGCGATATAATACAAGTCGCTAGATATAGGTCACATCATAGGACGGGTCCGTGTAAAAATCTTTGGGAGGCCTATGTTCAGTAGTAGACAGTAGGTTGATGAGAACGAATATATATCTTAAAATAATAATATAAATTCCACATCGTATCGGTTACGTTTCGCGTGCGTATCAAAGGGCCTCCTAAAAATTTCCTATGCGTAAGAGGTCTCCACCGAATGTAATTTTGCATGAAGGAAATGACAAAGTTTTAGTCAAGTCGGTTGGATATCTTTCAATCTTTTCGTTACGATTAAATGGGGGAGAAAGGAATAAGGATCTACATAATATTTTTTGGTCCAGTTTCCAGACACAATATTGACTAATTCGTTTGCCTTTCGGGTGTAATAATTATTCTCTATTCACGGGAAATCGTTTATTAAATTTTCTTGCTAATGCTATGTTAATTTTTTTGTACCTCTAGTAAATTTTCCAATTCTTTTTAGATAATATTATCGTTATACTTACTATTGAAAAAAATATTTACGTCTTAGTTTTACACTGTTGATGAAATGGTCATAGTTGCCCGATACGTTGGTCAGGTGGACAAATTCGCAAATTTGCTTCCACTTACGACTTCTAAAATAGGTCAATAAAGATCCCGAGACATAACAGTCAACAACAATCATCAACACAAAGCTGGAATCATAGGAATTGGAATTGAGATGACACGTCGTAGAGGCTGACGTTCAAAACTCCACATATCTGACTCTGAAATCTGACTACGAAACGCATTGGCTACCGTTTAACATTGATTTTCTGTGTCACAATGGACAATTTGGATACTGCAAATCAACATAGTAAACATACCTTTCAGGGGTAGGTAGAGATGTTATCACTCTTAGATTTCGTAAGAAAGCTGCCATCTAATATGGGGTCTATTGCCATGATGATTTTAGACTCTTATACGTGCCTCTATTATCACTACCCGACTCGTGATTCAAACCGGAGACCACACGGCAATCATCCAATACAACTCCTGAACAAAAGTCCATATCGACGGGTGATAGACTAATTTAACTTAAGCGACATTATATTCGAAAAATTTGAACTAGGTTCAAAAAACAGAAAAACGTGCTGATTTTACCTAGTGAAAGCGCAGGCGGGCCTTCATCTGACCTCATTATAACACTGATACACTGATTAACACGTTTTGTAGCGATTCGTCGCAAACGTGGTGCGCTGGCCGTTCCGTACCACCAAAAGCCAAGTAAAGATGGTCGGCACCGCTACCGTCGACACGACGACGCTCCGCTAAAGTGACTGACGGTGTCACTCTTGACGTTGACTTTCATGAGACGCGCCGTCATATGTATGATACTTAGTGTTATCATAAATCGCTTAAGTTGGTTAATCTCTTATCCGTCGATATACAAAGGTTAAAAAAAAAACAGAAAAACGTGTTGATTTTACATATGTATGGAACTTAGTGTAGTCAAAAATGTCGTTTAAGCAAATTAGTATTCCATCCATCGATATACATTCAAAGGTATTAATCTCAAACCCATAAGATCGTCAACTACACTCAAGTTCTAACAGTACGATAAAAAGCCACTTCTCCGACCCACAATGCAATTTATCTCTGTCCTAAGTCATTTTTAAGAGCAGTATTTAATCCGAGACAAAGTCCCGGCAATACTCCTGAGTACCTGCCTGTATGCGGCTTAAGAGTAATTTGGGCACAAAAAAAGTTATAATTCCACTCATTACGAGAGAGGACCGTTCGGGTATTGTGAGGGGCGCAGGGTAGCAATCAGGTTGATTTTTGTTGGTATAATTTTTTTTAAATATTAATTTAAAGATGTAAATTTTATTATTTATTCTGAAAATGTCGTGCACCATTACTTTTTATTTTATAATTAATGATATTTATATTTTGTATTAAATAAAAAAAATTGTTGGGTACATAGAAGTTAAGTATCATGATTGTTATCTTTTCATTTTTTTTTTCTTTTATGAATTAAACTATTTTTAACTCTTAGCTTTAATTATCACTCAAAAAAACAATCGATTTTCTATTAAGAATTTCTTTCGTTTAACCACAATCATAAATTTAGACTAATCTAGAATTATCTGTATAGCAAACACAAAATAGCAACGCTCACATGGGAGTTATGGTCCCCAACTCACACCCAAATCCGTCCCCGATAGGGGGGTAATAATCCGGCAGACACAATACATCGTAAATGAAGGTTGCCCGCCCGTACAGAATTAGGGACGCATGCTTTTCCTTTTCGCTTTCACATGTCGTCAAAAAAATGTGCTTTTACTTCGATGAAATAAAAATGAGATTTTTTGTTTATGTACATGGGGGCAAAAGGCTAAATTTGCGAAGACATAAACTCTTTATTGAAGTCTTTTATGATAAGAGCTTGGTAATAGAGTTTAAAATAAAAAGAAATTATAGTATATTATGATCACAATGCAATGGATGGAACACTGTATTATACACCACATACAGCAAAATAAATACAAATAATATGAATCTGAGTAGCTATACAATACGCGGTCTTATAGCTAAAAAGGGATCTGATGCAGACAACCAGCACTAACTGTGAGACGTTACAGTAGCTGTGGTGGGAACAATAGATTTTTTTGTAATTGGAGAAGATTTTTATGAGCTTATACATAAAAGGAATGAGATTTGGGGACAATTTGGGGCTCTTTTAGTTGGAGCTGGATAGGCGGGCTTTACTTTAGGCCGCATCTTCGCTTAACATCAGGCGAATAGCGGTTACACACGAGCCTATTTAGCATAAAAAAGATGTTGAAAACTATTTGTTGATAGGATCTTGTAATCACATACTGCCAACTGATTTAACAACGCGTTTACAATTATAACCGAGTTCCAAAAAAGGCGAAGATTCTCAATTCATGTGTATTTTTTTCTGAAATAATTCTAGTGTAGTAAGCTGATAAATCAAAAGCCTTTCACCCCTTCTGCGGATCAAAATTCTCGACTCCATTTCTTTCCAGTATTTCATAAAAATACAATATTAATACTGCCGGCTTATGCTGTCGTATGCATACAAATAGCAACTCGCGCGGGAGTAGCTAACTATGCAATGAATGCAAATGCACCGACTCGGAGCGCCGAATTGTTTAGATAGCTTGTAGTAGATGTGTATTATGCTGAAATGCTTTTGTAAGAAATACTAAAAGTTATTGATAAAACGTTTGAGTTTAGTAATTTCTATTTTCACGTAAATATTGAGACAGGTATTCGATAGCTAACTAAAGCCTCAATTAGACGGAAAATTTGTTGCTAGCAACAATCGTGCGCAATTATTGGTAACAATAATTGTCTCTTGAATATTTGTCAAAATACGTCAACACGGACGAAAATTATCTCGTCATTGCTGATATGCAGAGGTTGTTCAATAATTGCGATAATCGCTAGCACTCATTGATGCGTTTAAACGAGGCTTGATCGCAACATCATTTATATACTAATGCACCTTGCATTAGTAAAGACGTACTCGGCAATAAATATTTGCCTTCTCACCCACTTGCCGAAATAAATTGTTTTTTCTGAGTTCCTTGCAAGTACGAGGCTGTAGGCCCTTACTTCCTTCGTCACCCTCTAAGACCTCCATTCGTCTATCGCATATCCGGATTGACTGAAGCAGACCCATTGCCTCGGTGACATCTTTCTGCTACGTTTTGTTTAATAACGCTTGCTCCTTCCTTTATTATCATCAGCCGCAGAATGTCCACTACTGAATGGACTTCCCCCAAAGATTTCCAGATCGACTTATTGGAAGCGGCTCGCATCCAACCTTCTGCGACTTTTATTTGGACATCTGTCTGCACTCGTCCGACACTGCGTTTCCACCTTCTTCCTTAGTTCTATAAAACCTTAACTAATGCAGTTGTGCGTTGTATCGTGCATTTTACACAGCGATGGAGGCAAGTCAACAGATCTACGCGATTGTTTGTTTATAGGCTGGGGAATAGGGAAATTTATCCCGGGAAATGCACGCTCACTGCAACTCTTGTTCCGTGAATGATTTGCATGGAAGCCGCGAGTAAACTCTTATTGTAAAAGTGTTTTGTTATACAATTGTTGAGTTTGTTTTTTAATTGGTTGTATAAGAGAAATGCAGTTTAAAATGATAGAATATGTAATCATTATTCTTGTATGAGTAATGAAAATTCTTGCCTGTTTGTGAATTATTTGATTTTAGGTCTTTTTAATTCTGCTTTTGAAAACATGTAAAATAATCAGGAAATCACAGTTTAATAAAGTTATGATAAAAGGAAGTCAATATACTGATATGATGACTGCTGTGTCCAATGTAAATAGTGTAATGTTGAGTGCTACTAGCCTTAAAAACGCGCAGAAAACGCATTAAATACGAGCTTCACTGGCGTGAAAACACTCTTACATTCGAATTCATAAACAATACTAAGGGGACGTAGTTTTGGCAATTTCATAGTTCTCTTTGGCTTTGTTCAGCTCTGATTATCTGACAACCAATTAAAGTCAAGTTATATTACAATATTGGCCAATCACAGTTCTCCTATACCTACTTACTGCAAAGGATGCCTGGGAAACATATTTATATATTATAATAAGTTTCTCAGTGTTACAATAGTGTTATAATATAAAAAGAAAGAAAAGATTTATTATTGCACACAAACAGTATACCATGCACATAATAACAAAAACATAAATCTAGTAATATAAATTATACCTATTGTGCCAACAATAGGAACCCTTATTCAGCTCCTTGCTACATTACCATGTAGCAAGGAGCTGAGTAAGGGTTCCTGTGGTATTAGACTGGTAAGTCTAATACCACAGCGCTGTTTCTCAATGAGGCACCCTGGGTGACGTACGGACACTAAGTAGGTATAATACACGAATTATCAAAACATTGTTCCGTACTTAGCTAAGTATCGTCTGTGAATACGCGCCTTTGAACAGTTAGTCATATTTGATAGATTCTTACTTAGGTCTCTTATATTATATAAGTCCGCCTGGGTATGTACCACCGGAATGTCTATTTCAGCCTCCACGCAGCAGCGTGTAGTCACTGTTGTATTCCGGTTTGAAGGAAATTGTAGCCAGTGTAACTACTGGACATAATGAGACTTAACATATCATGTCTCAGTATGTCGAGCGGTGGAATACCAAACAATACTTTGTAATTCAAGGTATTGGATGGTGTTTCCATTGTTTATGGTCGTATCGTATGTCGTATGCGGCGATAGCCTAGTTGGGTGTGGAACGGACTGCCGAGACGAATGTCCGCAGGTTCAAATCCCAAGGGCACACACCTCTGACTTTTCTAAAAAAATCATGTGTGTATTCTTTGTGAATTTATCGTTCGCTTTAATGGTTAAGGAAAACATCGTGAGGAAACCTGCACATCTGAGAAGTTCTCTATAGGAATTTCAAGGGTGTGTGAAGTCTACCAATCCGCACTAGGCCAGCGTGGTGCACTAAGGCCTAATCTCAGTAGTAGAGGAGGCCCGTGCTCAGCAGTGGGCAAGTATATAATACAGGGCTGATATTATTATTATTATTATGGTCGTATCGCTTACCATCAGGCGAAGGCAAGCTCGTCTCTTCATACAAAAAAAAAAACTACACCGCAAATCCCTAAGCAGTAACAGCAAGAGTATAACGAAGCGTTGACCAACACCAATAAACCTCCGTAGTAAATGTTTACGCGTGGCCGCGCTCGATTCCGAACTTTCGCTTCTTTAAATAAAATGGCACTCCCCTAAGAGATGAGGGTTGATGTGCTGTGAAGAGGGATAGGGTATGTCGCGAGGTGATAGTAAATTCTGTTATAGTAAATCTAATAAATATATATTTTTTAAGGACATAGTATTAGCGGGAGCAAACTCTACGACTCGTGGAAATTTTTGGGGGAGGTCTATGTTCATCAGAAGACTTACGGTAAACGTCTAATATTTCATTTTTATACGGCACTCAATAATAACTTGTTTTTGCCTTGAATATCTATTGATAAAATAAGCTTTTCTATTTTATTTACCAGGCTATAATTATTGGTGTGAATATTATTGTTTTTTGCTTTATTAAGTGCAGTATGAAGGCTGCAAAGTCTTCGAAACGTCGGGAGAAAAATAAAAAACAAAAAACCGCGATAGAATCCGAAAAATTAGTTTAGTTTAATTTCAATAAGTGCAGTATTTTGATTAATCACATGGTAAATCTCATCATGCCAAGCCTTTAGGTCATAATATCATGAATTTCTCTAGTTACATTATATTGAATCGTCTTTTAGGAATACCTACATATCCGAAATATCATTATGTTCTTTCTGAAAGCTTTTTATTTGTTACTGCGACATTTTAACTAATAAAAAAGTATACTTTCCAAAAGAACATACAGACAATTTTAAAGGCCACATACCTACTCCACCCATATGGCAAACAGCTCAAAGGCCCAGCCGAATAAAGAAAGCAGTCAAAGTTTGTCTGTCAACCGTTTTGTTGGCCCCACAATAAAATGCCCCCTAGGCATTGCCGGCTGATTTTTATGACGAAAAATGATCTTACTCCTGTCCAATTGTTAAGTGAAAGTACTGTTCCGTATTGTGGGTTGAGTTTGAGTGATTTACGCCCTTGTTTTAGTTTGTTAATTGGTTTTTAATGATGTAAAAAAAGCTCGTAAAGCCGTTGGCTCTCCGCCTGATTTCGCCCGTCATGTCGGATTGCCGTCTCACCGCAGTTTGAGTGAGGAAACAGAGAGACTATCTGTGTATTGCGCACGCACATGTGAAGCATAATATCTTCTGCGTACGTGGCTGATCTCTATTGAGATTAGCCGTCGTGGTCGAAATTCGGTTAGGAAGGTATCAAAAATCATTAATAAATCGATTTATTTTATAATTGGTGATTGTGGGTCTCTTACCATTTCGTCTACTCTTAAAAATAAAAAATAGTTATGCAAGGTTTGTTAATTGTTTAGTACCTATACCGATTACTTCTCGCCTACCCTTAAGACATATAGGGTTGAAGGTATAAATATATCAATCCACGCGCAAATATTTATGATGCATAAACGATTTCCTTCGAATTAAGAAATCCAATTTAAGACTTATTTGAATTCCCCTTTTCCGTGGAGGGAGGAGGGAGAAATTAGACGCGGCGTTTGCACATTTCCCTGAAGTATGCTTAAATGCGTGGGCAAATGTAATCATTCACTGATGACAGGGTTGCCAGTGTATACAAATATGTTACTTAGTTTTTGTGAAATACTAATAAAATATTTTATACTCAGTATTGTTAAGGTTTTCGTTCAAGTTTCGGCTTTTAAGATTTGTATAAAATGTTATAATATTTAAATATAACTTTAAGTTACATAAAAACTGCGCAATTGAAAGTAAAAAAAAGTATAGATTTCGGATTTTGAAATTATAATAACCTTCATTCAAACACCTATTTTAATCTTTAAGGAGTGTTATATATTCGAAAGACAACTCGTATAAAAGGACTACTTATTATTTTGAAGCATCACAAACAATACATACAAAAATAATTTAATAAATGCGTTTCAGTGGCAACCCTAACATTGAACAATTTATGCAACGTCACCCCTATGTTGAATGAGTTAGTTGATTAAATCATTCAAATCCTCATGTCTTTGAATCTTCTTCACCAAGAATATTAACGTACAATTATGCAAAGAAATATAATGTGGTTAAAAACTTTCTTGTTAAATTTAAATTCTGGGAATTAGATTTAAATTGGTTGAAGGAGGCGTTTTTGACATCGCTTTCGTCTACATTAAATTTTTTTTACTTAAATGCGTGACCAGACGAGCAAATCGCTCGCCTGATGGTAAGCGATACGACGATGCATTAACAGTAAACAAAATATGGCATTGCACTCGACTTCCTAAATTTTTTTTTTTTTATCTGACTTACGTTTGTTAGCCAGCCAAGGGCCAGCTTATACAAACATACCAGACTTTTGCGTGAACGCTATTGGCGGTCGCAACACTTGAAAATTAAACGACCATGCTGAAAGCAAGACACTAACGGGTTACGAACTTCGGCTCAGAACGGTCACTGGGTTAAAACACTGTTATCTTGTAATGCGCAATATTAACATTGACCTTCAAACAAGAGCATAGCATTTCTTGCACAATGTTACTTAGCAACATATAGAGTTATTAAGGTGAACTACCTAATCGCCCTCCCTCTACTTACGAGAAGCCTACCATCATATCGCCCTTCCCCTCCATACGAGATGCCTATCACCATCAATAACCACTGTAATGAGGGTAGATATAAAACTCTTTTCAGGTACCTATTTTGGAGAAAAGTAGTTTTTACCCAGTCCGACTTTCGTACAAAATAAACCAGTATTAGAATTGCAAGGTTAATTTATTAAGGACTTCAATCCACTTCGCTGGTCTAAGGGGGTTTGTTTGACTTCATGTTTCAAAGATTGTTATAAATTTCAGGTACGCAGGTTTCTTCACGTTTCTTTCTTTGTTAAAGCTGATTAAGCTAAGCTATATAGCTGTAAAAAATATGACGTATCGGCTGCTATATATGCTTGTCTCGGTGCCGTAGTGATATAACAGTACGACTGTAGTGCTGAAGTCTCGGGTTCGATGCCCCGATCGGGCAAAATGATATTGGGTATTTCTACTGGGTATTAGCTCGGAATCTTTAATTTGTGTTCAATATGGCGATAGGCTCGCCCTCTACCACATTATAGGGCTAAATACTTACCCACGGCGATGAGTGGGTACACCAGTTGCGCCTCTGCCTATCCCTTCAGGTATTAAAGGCATGAGTGTGTGTGTAAAAAATATGACGTACTCAAAGAGAGCTTTGTGAAATTCAGATGCGAGTGACAAACATGAACAAAGCTTTGTAAAAATTCGTGAAAGCGAAAACTATGGACGTAATTCTGACGTTTTGGGTAACGTTAATATATTTTTCGACAAAACTCACTTTTTTATAGTTATTTTTTGGGCAACCTTTCGAGTATCTCTGAACGTAGTGAAGTGCGTATTATTGTTTTAATTTGGAACTTTTATAAAATTAAACAAATATACCATTTTTTTATTCGTGGAGATAGGTTATCACGAAAGAGCATAGAATAATCGTCAATAACTTGAAAGAGTGTTTGTTGTTTGTTCTTATATATAGTAACATGCTTTTTGTTGATGAAATTTATACACTGGAGTGACGAACTTTAAAAAAAAACAAAATAAGGAGACCATCAAGTCGCTGGTCTGATAGTAACCGATACGACGGTTAATAAACTCTAGTTATAGAATTTTAAACAAGACTGGTAATTTATTTTCTTTCTAGTCCAAGGTCGAAAGACCCGTCTGGAAATCTTTAGGGGAGGCCTATGATCAGTCGACTTTATGTGGCTGATGATGATGAACAAGTCCAAGGTAGTCTATGCTATCACTGCAATGTAAATGTGTTTCAATATAATCTATTAGGAAGCACCACTGATTTGTCCCCCACCTCAAGCAAAGTGGTATATGTTCCTATTACATTCTCCTAGAGTTATCCTACCGAATGGCTAGAACATGCGACTGTTAATTCAAACATACGAGCTGTTTGTTGTTTCCTACAATGGAATAACAGATGGCGCAGTTTCCGCAGATGTTGCCATTGCTATCGCCTACCAACGTGTGTAGTGATGTAACGTGCGTCGATCGCATATTCACAAATGCGAATTGGAAAGGGAACATCTCTGTTTGCGAATATATGAATATTTGGTCTTGAATTATGGCGAAAGTATTCAATATTTTTTTTTTAATATATTACAAACCCGAAGCCAGATTGTTGACAATCAGTAGCACAATCCATACTCCACTGCACTAATTTGTAACATATTTTATACCAAAAACAAATAGAAATTTCGTCAAGCCGGTTACCTTTTCCATTAATAAAAATCCAGCGTATATCGGTCGCTCACTTATACCCACTACGTATGCCGTTATAAGCATACCTTTCCTCACCCCGCGGCCCCGCACACGTCGCGCTCGCTCCCTGCGGTAGCGCGGGCGGTGCCTGTCACAGCGTGAGTTTTAATTTTTATTATTATTTTAATATTTTTCAGTGATCTTTTATACCAAAATCTAATTTTAGTGTTTCGGCTTTGTGGTATACAAAAATTTATGTTGTATATACAACCTCAAATTATTTTATTGTACTTTTAAGACAGAACGTAGTTAATACCTAACTCATCTCTTTACTATCAACTGTTAATCGGCTGCAGGCAACTTTTTGAGGCCAACTTTAATGAACATAAATAAGGTTTATTTTTGTTAATTTTTGACAGACAATACTTCTGAATACGTATGCCAGTATTTGTAAACCTATACACATTCGCTACATCACTAGTGTACGTATACAATAGTAGATTATTAACGCTACGGGGTGTAAATGATAGTTTTTCCACGAGATTAATTCCTTTGTGGGGTGGCTCGGATGTGAACTTACGAATAATTAATTCTGTGGCGTTCGTTATTACTAGATTGTTTTTATTCGTTCGCTTTGCCCGTGGCTTCGCCTGCCTATATATCAGTATGTCACAAATAATGTGTAATAAACAAACAGGATTTTATAACATACAGACAGACAGTTATTAAGAATTTTCTAATATGTATAGATTGTATCTTCTATAGACGGTTGTCTTCAACTTATACCATACGAAATTAAGTAAAATAAGCAAAAGCTATTTATAAACTGAAGATATAATTTAATTTTTACCTCCTATAAAAATCTCATTGGGCCAATGGGAATAATTTAAAGGATTGTAGGTAAAATCCGCTACCTGGTCTTATTTCACTCTCAAGTGGGATCAATACAACACTTTATCAAGCATGTTACATAAAATAAAATGCCTTCAAACCCTATCAATTGCAGAAACTCATTCCCTTTAAAAACACCATGAAAACGACCCATACAAAGCTATAGTCAACGCAACAAGCTTTTAACCTTCGTCCATTGTAATAAGGCTCATAAAACTCCACTAAGCTGATGAGATCAGGAACTACGCGTTACTAAGGGCTAATTTTATAAAAGCCTCCAATGTGAGGGGTGCATCTGTAATGTCGTTTTTTGTGACAACATACGTAGAGTTACGAAAGATTATGTGAAGTTCTCTACAAGGACCTATTATTATCAAATAATATATTACAATAGGTCCCTTAACCTTCGTACTCTTTCTAAGTATTATTTTTGTAGTAGTCGATCTTCAAGGATCACAGTGTATAATGCTTCAGATTTCATTTTAATATTTTAACGTTAAACATTGAAATACATGGATGTCGCCAAGATTAGTTTTAAGTAGGTGCATTTGCATCTACGTACTATACTATATAATATCATTACCTATGTTCTTTTTTTGTAATTCAAAACCCGCGGGTTTTTGAAAATGCTTTATCATAAAAAAACCTCTTTAGTCGATAGTACCCATTACTATATATGTATTAAATAATATCAGATTTTTAACCAATTTCCAAAAAGAGCAAGTTCTCTTATTGCGTTTGTATTTTATTGATACAAAAAAAGGAAGACCTGCATATCATCAGATATAAACCTATCATAGTTAAAAACGAGGCTAGAATATTGAAATTCGCCGCACATGTAAACACTTCCTCATCCACAAAACATCTAAGTAACATTTGTAACAAAAAACTTCGTTCAAAGATTCGTGTATAACACAAATACATATAAGGGCTTGTCTGCAGTTTGCGAGACTGTCTATGACAGCCGGGCTTTATTTATTGTCCGTGGTTTGTGAGACCTCCGACGTCTTGCCAAGTTTTTGGTCTATTGTGAAATATTGTTTGTGAATGCATTGTCAATAATGTATAGTATATTTTAATGTTTATAAAAACGTATAGTATGTATAGTATATTTTAATGTTTATAAAAACGTATTATGAATAAAGATGCTACAATTTTTTAAGCCTTATTTAGCTGGATAAACTAGCGAGCTCATTACTAGTAATATTTGTTAGGATGTTATTGCATCATTTGACTTACATTTAGGCGATTATGTCATATAATAATCGCTTGATCCACTGTCAAACGAGATTTCTCTTTGGATATTTTTTTTTGAAACGAATGAGTGCCATATTGTCTTTTTTTAAATATCTGTCAAAAGACCATTATTGTTTAAGCCAGGTAATTAATGCCTCCAAATGTGGGTGACAGTTGGCATTGCTAGTAATAATTGCATCCAATAATTAATTAATTGGTACATTATTTGCATAATAATGTACGAATATAAAAATTTCATAGCTTTTTGAAGTCTACCAATTCACATTAACTAAGGACTAAGGCCTACACATTTATTGATTTTCAGCTATTTTGATGATTCGCGCCAAATATTTCGTTCTTGTCTGAATGCTTCATAATATTAAAAATATTTTCCCTACAAAATTTTTAAATACTAAACCTGTTTTTGTCACTTACCTTATCTATAATATTATACAGCAACGTACGAATAAATTGAACTTCACTCTAAAAGGACTATAAAACGAGTAAGTACGCACCTAAAATAAAAATAAATAATTGAATTCTTTGAGGCGGGAGTGATTTTTGTCTCTGCTTCGGATTCATGTATTGTGCAAGCGGTGGGATTTGCATTTTGAAGAGTACAGGGGAGTTTTATGTGTTCCGCGTTGGAAAAAGAAGGTAATTAAGGTTGTGTTTCCTTTAAAAATACTTTATATCCTGGCAAACCAACTGGATTTAATACGTGAAGTCAAAATAATTTTGATAAACATCGGATCTCTTGTCGATTGGCAAAATTATGCTCGCTTGTTTAATTGCTTACATCGGTTATACCATAATAATTTTAAAACTATTTCAAATATGTTATCACGCATATTGCATGAACGATTAGACTAAAATACAGGTTTGTCTGGAAATCTTTGGGGGAGACCTATGTCATGCAGTGGACTTCCATAGGCTGAAAAAGAAGAACTAAATAGTTGATTTATTGAATTGGAACTATTTTGTGGATATTATCGCGGTTTTTTATATCTCCCCCGTGACCATGAAGGCTGCAAACTCTTTGGAACGTCGGGAGAAAATTATAATATAAAAAACCGCCATAAAATTTGAAAAATAGTTTAAATTCAATGTCTAACATTCGCGTAAACATAAGAAAAGATTGATTAATTGTAAATATATTTAAAAGGTATAGCTTAGATTATACCGTTAATACATTCCGTTCTTTACATAGCTTGGATGTGCCTTAAAACATTCCAAAAACTACACAAAACATCAATAAAAACCAAAATATAAAACAGCCGCACGAAGTTAGCAGTTTATTTGGGTCGGTAACACTAAGTTAGCCAACTTTTGCCACCATTTTCCATTGTAAAGCGTTAACAACGTTCGTTTTAACGTCTCTGGTATAACCGTAAACACGTCGGGCTGAGTCCTTTTCCCGCTCGCGTTTGTTTATTGTATTGTAGAAATAACAGTTTTTAAAACTGTTTTTTTGCTATGTACAGGGTTTTTTAGTCCCTCTATCCAGAACAAGGGCCTGTCATTATCTTTTTGTTTCTCTTTTGCTTTATTTTGTGTTGTTATGTACTACGGGTTGGTTCTATTTTTAAAATTGGAAACTGGCCTAAACTTTTGATAAAGTGGTGGTAGTTGGTAGGTCTCTCATATGTGAGAGTCCGCCTGGGTAGGTACTACCGCAATGTCTATTTCTGCCGCCAAGCAGCAGTGTGTAGTCACTGGTATCCGGTTTGAAGGACATTGTAGCCAGTTTAACTACTGTACATACTGAGACTTAACATCTCACGTCTCAGGATGGCGAGCGCAGTGGAATACCAAACAATACTTTGTAATTCAAGGTGTTGGATGGTGTTTCTACTGTTTATGGGCGGTCGTATTGTTTACCATCAGGCGAACGGCAAGTTCGTTTCGTCATTCAAAACAATAGAAAAAACCTTATGATAAGGTCATTGTAGAGAGCAGTTCTATGAGGAAGGTAGTGGACAATGACTCAATCTGAGAAAGGTCTATGTCCTGCAGTGAGTGAATGTAGGCTGTGACTCGATACAACGCTCGCTCGTATGATGCTATTCTTCTGAGAGTCAACATTGGGCTGTAAGGTAAATCCAACATAAGCGTTCCACTAGTTTAATAGTCTAGGCAGTTAGCAACAAGCCTCAGTGATTGCAGTGAGGTGCATAGTTCAATCCCAGATTGGGAAATAAATAGTAATTTTTTTTCGAAAAATATGTAAACTGTCTGCAATTTTTGACTTTTTTTATATCGATTATCATGGGAGAAGAAAGCATTGCAAGTAAATTCCTCCACCTACGCTTTTCGTGTCTCTATATTAATCTAACGAACCCACAACACAAGTCCTTGTATCTAATCCCCACTTCAGTATCATTGTTAGTGCATAATATATAATGCGGCTCATTATACTTGGGGAACACCCACGCTACGGGAACGTACCCTAATTGATCCCATTGAGACCGGGACGCCGATTCAGGACACGTCCCGGAATTTTTATACGTTATCCCGTTGTATTATTGATTTTGATGTTTGTACAGGCACCGTCTGTTTTGGAAACATAATATGCAACTGAAAATATATTGATAGGAGGTTTTAGGTCAGTTTTCAAGTGCAACACAAAGTGACCTAATTGAAGTTGTATGATTTATAACTCTTGTGTCTAATCGTGTGTTAATTTAAACCACAAATATGTAAAATGAATGGTGTTGTATAAAAACGATAAAAAACTGAATTACGATGTCAAGATTTTCCTACCAATGTACTCAAGATTTCAAAATCAAGAAAATAGATATGTCCCGATAAGTTTTATTTAAATACATTGATGGATATTTTGACGCTTAAGGAACATTCACGGTTGAATACCTTGTTAATTGCGATTCGTTTTTGAGGACCGGTAACAAAAACTACCTCGTTGGCGTCACTGCTCTGCGGTCCCGGGTTCGAATCCTGTGCTGGGCCAATTGAAAAACTGAGCGAAATCTTTCCATGCTTGAGAAAGCGTCGACCCAACACAGAAGCAGCTATCCTGCTTAGGTTTACCTATTACCTATTAGTCATTCAATGATATATCTCTTCTCCTGTCGTTTACGAAAGGAGATATATCATTGAATGACTTAACGCCTTTTAACACATAATACTAAGTCCCCAATAAAATAATACAGACTTGTTAGCGATATCGGGACACATTCCACTGCAAAAAAAATGGTTAATCACACGCTCAAAGTCTGAAGATATCGTTCAAGTTAATTGCGTTTTAGGGTTTTTGCTGTGACGAGAGCCCTTCTTGTAAGCGTATGTCGGAGAGCTCTTATGCTCTCGGGTTTTTAATACGAGGGGCAATTAAATATGGGTGTTGTGCTTCATTTGGTTTTGGGTTGCTGTTTTTCGCTTTAGAAATTAAATTAGATGTGTTTTTCAATTGTATTAGGACATAAGTTCATTGCCTGTTACAAGTGTCTATGAGCCACAATTCAGGATTTGAAAGCAATTGTACCAGCTATTAGACCATTCATCCTGGGGGACCATCATCTACCCTGGGATATTAGATATTATGATTCGAAAAGTATCTAGATTAACTAAACTTATAATTCGATCCGTATCCGTATTCGCGCATACAGATTTTTAACTATCTAACGCGGTACGACCCTAGATTGTACTTTGATAAAAAAAAATGGTAGGTCATTTACACCCTTATTCATAGACGTTATTTATCCAAGGACGGAGCGCTGCCGTGATAACAAGTTTATTTCTCAGCTTTGTTTATCTGACAGCCAACTAGATTCAAGTTGTATCTCAATATTAGCCAATTACAAAGGCCCTATGTCTACGCACTGCGATGGCTGCCATGCCGTCAGTGCTGAGAAGTGGCGTTAGACAGACTGCCTATCGTAAAAACTAAGTCAAATCCTCTCCGAAACAGTTTTTTTTAATACGGGCAGGACAAGGTTACCCTACTGTACCTCATGATAAGTGGAGTGGGGTCTCAAAGATTGTCGATTGACGAGAGATGGTTACCCCTCGACAGTGGACACAATTATGCCAGCCTGTTGGAATTGCATATGTATGAATGATCCCGGAACGCGACCGCTCCATGGCCCATTATTTATTTATTTAAGGACCTCCAACGAAGGACACACGGCATATAATAAAAACAATGTCGTAGTATTTTTACAATTAACAGTTGTACATTATGGCGAACAGTAAAATTTATCTAGAGAAAACTCGACATAACAAATACTCAATTATTAATGAATGAATGCGGTCTGCAATCTAATCTAATAATAATTCAATTTTACACAATTAAGAAAGGAAAGCCGCTAGGAATTCGATGATATGGATCCTTCACCACTGCTCTACAACTTGCGTGTAAAGTGTGTTGCACTAACCTCTCATAAGAGTGATAAGAAGTCTTGAAAGCTTTATAAGGTATTTTATAAATCATTTATACTTTATAAATGTGCCATATAGACTTATAGATAGATTATGATAGATAGAATTATACTTTGCATCGGTATCGTAATTATACTGCATGCGCGGTACGGCAGCGCTCTGAGTCCTAGGTTCGAATCCCGGGCCGGGCAGTGATATTAAGTTCTACTCAATTACAGCTCGGAATCTGAAATTTGTGCCCAAGATAGGCTCGCCTATCACATCACGAGACGAAACACAGGCGAAAAGTAGAAGCCTCGGTTGCAATTCTGCCTACTTCTCCGAGGATAAAGGCGTGATGCGTATAAACTAGTCTTTAGTAAATAAGAGGTATTACAGCAGGTTCCTAGACATAGCACTTGATGGCCCATTGTCGCTTACGTAAGATACGAGCCCTCTGTTGACAATAATATAAATTAACATAACATAAAGCGCAGTTAACGACTAGAGTTTACGATAGTATCATCGAGGGAATAATGTTAGGTCAAGACAAGGACGCTGAACAAACCTAACAAACTTTATTATATTGTTCTCTTACTACAGGTATGTATTCAGATCTATACTATATGCTAGAGGATACCCAGTCTTATAATAATAATATCAGCCCTGTATTATATACTGTCCCACTGTTTGGCACAGGCCTCCTCTACTACTGAGAGGGAATAGGCCTTAGTCCACCACGCTGCCTAGTGCGGATTGGTAAACTTTACACACCTTCGAAATTCCTATAGAGAACTTCTCAGGTGTGCAGGTTTCCTCACAATGTTTTCCTTCACCGTTAAAGCAAGCGATAATTCACAAAGAATACATACATAATTTTAGTAGAGAAATAAGAGGTGTGTGCCCTTTGGTTTTGAACCTGCGGACATTCATCTGGGCAGTTCGTTCCACAACCGACTAGGCTATCGCCGCTTAGTCTTGCCCAGTCTTAGCTCAAGTTAAATATGCCTGTCCAATTTCTACAGTCGCCATGGCCGAAATCGGTTAAGAAAAAATCATCATCATCATTCAGATCAAGCACGTAAAGCTGTTGGTCCTGCGCCTGATCTTTCTCCGGTCATGTCGAATCGCCGTCTCACTGGACTATGACAGTGAAGGAACAAAGAGTGCACCTGTGTATTGCACACATTTGTGCACTATAATATCCCGTGCGTACCTGGCTTGGTTAATATAGGCCGCGGTGGCCGAAATTCGGTTAGGAAGGAATCAATCAAATCAGTATCTAAATATATTATAATATTAAAGACTAAATTCTTCCCCAAGCGAAGTAGGCCTTTGTCGTAGAAGTAATTTAACCAGTTTTAAAGTGAATTGTAAATATTTTATAATAACAATATGTATTTCCTATATTCTCTGTAATAAAACAAAGCCTTTTTTCTGCTGCCAGATCTATCCAACTATGAAAATTACATGCAAAAACAGACAGGAAAATATTATGAAAATTGTCTGATTTGTGTTCGATTACTTTCTTTCTTTTTCATTGGGCGCTTTTCTTTCATTATATCCCGGTATATAATGAAAGAAAAGCGCGATTTGATGTTTTATATTTGGTATGTATAGATAGACCATGACCCTGATCATGTGATCTTCTTTCGAGATATAATTCCACCTAGTATTTCCTATAGAAACTCCTCTCTATCTTTCGACGAAAGATAAATGAGCGATGTATGTTTGTGTCTAATTTGCTCAGAAAATATTTTTTTTCTTTTTTGAATGAATGAATGATACACCTTATTGTATACACTAAATACAGAAAAATGAATACATTTTTTTTTTAATATCTTATACCAAGATTACAATATTATATACTTAGATCCTTTACTTATTTAATTAAAATATATTTTTAAGGTGTCGATGGTGAATCGCTTCCCTGAGTAATTACTGTGACGTCACTGTCCGCTATCACTTCCACAAAATAAGTGTCCAAAAACATTACCCTCTATTAAGCAGGGTTAATATAATATTCTTGCGTTATTGCAACAGTCTTTAGGCAATGTTTCGCAAAGTTGTAAGTTACCCGAACGATAATAATATTACAAACTATTTTAAACAAGTTGTTAACTGCTATGATAGAATATTAAACTTACTCTTGAACTCATAATAGACATCTTGAGGCATCGAGGTAGTTTTTTTATATCGAATAAATACATTCAAAAATGTTGATAAAATATACTCATACTTTTTAAAGTAAAAGAATTACATGAGCTATTAAACGTGTTTTATTTATCGAGACAGGCTTTCTAAGCTTGCTATGGGTTGGTAATATATGGAACTAATTTCTTGTATTAACAACGTTTACTTCAGAACGAAAAGAAAATGCCGTCCTCGAAGCACGTATTTTTTTCCAATGCGGCTATATATGCTTTAAACAAAAGCTTTGTTAATTTTTTATATTTACTTTAAAAGCATAGATATACTGTGTACTATGTACTACGTACTAGATTTGGTGTTCCGAACATTCACTGTGTTCAACTGAATTGAATTGTATCCATTCAAACTGATTTTAGTATGGTGTCTATATTGAACTTGTGGCTGTGTACGGAGTGCGTTCATAATATAAAAACGCTAGTCTAAGTGCAAACTTGGATATGAATAAAAAATATTAGTAAAATTATTTGTTATTTAAGTGAATATATAGATTATGACAGTGACATTTTGTTGCCATTTTAGTTCAGATTTTGAACAAATAGTTTATATGAACGTTCGTGTCTATATAATATACGTCAATGAGCAAAAGTAAATTATAATTGTTCTTATTTCAAAAAGCACTGAATTCGTCCCTGCTCTTACGTCAAGGGACATCACTATCTCAACAACAGTCCCCAACTATCGGAACCTGTCTCGTGATTTGATTACGAGCGATTAATTAACCGCCCGCCCCACACCCGTCCTCAATATTATAACAAAGGACACCCCTAAATTGATTCTATTTATTTTAATTCCGAGGATGTTTTGTGTTTTGGTATTTGCTTTGTTGGAATATTTGTGTAGATATTTGGATTAATGAGTATTGATATTATAAGATTGGGAAAAATTTTAGAACTTCTGTATGGATTAAAATGATACTTGGCACTTAGACAAAGTCTTCGATTAAAATAATACCCCGAAAAAGTGTGAATTTTATTCCAGTTTTTATTCGTTTGCTAGCCTTTACTCGCGGCTTCGTCTGAGTGAAAGTTTTTCCAGGATCGTAGGTAACGCTATAAGTATATTCTTCCGGGTCAAAAATAGTCTATGCTATTCCCAGGCTCACAAACTGTCTCTATACCAGCCATTGTCAACCTGCGGCCCGCCGGACCTTTGTGATTGACCCATCTTGAGTTACAGGCAAAGTTTTTAAATTTCGCACCCATCAGAAAATCATGTATTGTATAGCTGGCTTTATTGTGACCAGCTTTTCTTTTTTCAATAATTAATATATTTCCAATTTTAAATTATGTTTTTTATTAACTAAAAAAAAATTGCGGCCCTCGCATCAAGACTGAAACCGTTTTTGTGGCCCCTTTATAAAAAATATTGAGTATGGCTGCCCTATACTAAATTTTATCGAAATCGATTCAGTGGTTCAGCCGTGAGAGCGTAACACGCAGTAAGACAGTTTCTTTCGCATTTATAAGTATTGAAGTATGAATTTGCAGGCAGAGTCACCGCAAAATGCTAGTATACGTTGATCTATTCTTGTAGGTATGTTGTACTCAAATATTCTCTTAATGGCTTGTTAGTTTAAATGTTCTTAGTTCATCAAACCGATGAGATCCTTGATGCGGTTTTCAAGTCGAACAATGAAACATGTGAGATTATTCAATTTGAACTTTGAGTGATATTATTTAAGGTTAAATACCTATCACACAATACAAAGTAAATAATGACGGATAGAAAGTACAAAGACTGTTTAGGTGACGTAGTTGTATAACGGTACGATTTTGAGGTCTCGGGTTCTATTCCGGGATCGAACAGAGTGAAATTTAGATTTTCTATTAGTATCTCGGAGTTTGGAATTAGTGCCCGATATGGAGATAGGCTCGCCCCTATCATATTATGCGACAAAATATACACGCCGCAAAATTGGTGCACCATTTGCGCCTCTGCCTACACCTTTGGCAATAAAAAGGCGTGAGTGTATTTTTTAGAAAACAGAAAACTTAACAATATTAATTTTAAATAATTGTCAGTTATTTGAAATAACTGTCAGCGATTTACAGAATGCACGCTGCAAATTCATAGTTAAGACAGAACAACGTCTGTCGAGTTTGCTAGTTTATTATAAAAAAGTAACCTGACATTCACTTTTCCAATTATCTTCATTCTCAGGTGGGAACTCAGAACAATGACAAGCATAGAAGTAACACTATGACATTTGAGCGTACTCTGTCTTAGACAGCAAGAAATTTAATTGTGTTGCGATCCCTTCTGACATCTTATCGATATCGATAAATGCTTTGTCTATAGGCTATGGTAAATTCACAGACCTGCTAAAATAAACACTTTTCGGTCAGTCAACTACAAGCCGTTGCAAATTGCTATTTTAGATAGAGGCTAAAAAAGATATCAAAACCCTGATTTGGTATTCAAGTACCAAAACATCACTACAACATACCAATATCATTCACACAAAAATGGTCTAGCATTTAGATTATTAAATTAAGAAAATGTTAGAAATTTCGGAAGGAATGGAAACCGCTGTAACAAACAAGAAATCGGCCGGAATTTCGTCTAGGAGAAAGCCAGTACGCAGTAAGGGATTAAAAGATACCCAAGAGGTGTGATTTGACAAAAGCTACTAAAATGGGACAGTAAAATTAAAACACACCGGTATCATTCATGTCACATATGTTTGATAACTTATTTCAATGTTAATAAAACTTTGTCGAAATGCTAAGAGCAAACACGGTGCTGTTTTTTTCAATGCCAATTGGGACGAGCTATGGAAACGATCCATTTTTGCCTCATAGCATCATCTGTGGGGAATC
Source organism: Manduca sexta (assembly GCF_014839805.1). Classification (NCBI taxonomy): domain Eukaryota; kingdom Metazoa; phylum Arthropoda; class Insecta; order Lepidoptera; family Sphingidae; genus Manduca; species Manduca sexta. The sequence continues at coordinate 2,669,237 of NC_051133.1, read as the reverse complement.
TGCAATGAAACACATTGTATGAAACACACTATGAAAATCAGATAGTTTCCTCGATCCCAGCCTTCGCGCACGGTTTCCAAGTGGCTTTTACCACTACACCACCATACATTGAAAGTAAAAGGCAATTTATTCAAAATAGTAAACTACAATATACTAACATCTATGTTATCGACAGAATATGCAGCACAACACTATTGACCACGACTACGTAAATTGGTAAAAAATGAAAAATACTTAATAATGACTGGATCGAATGGCCAACAGCAGATTATAATATGACTACAGCATAATAAAGTATAATTAATAACACTTTTGCACTTATATACAGGGTTTAAGCAAATATATTCGATTTTTGTTTACTCACCGATGGAAGCTGATGATTTCAGTTTCATTTTCTTTACGAGAAGAATGAGATTTACACCCCACAATAACGCAGGCCATTGCTTGTTCCTAGGGCTATATTTTACCGCTTTATCACTGTGTATTTATTAAAATTAACAACAAAAATATTACAAAACATGTAGCCACTTTTGAAAAGCACGCACTGAAGTATAACATAACTAAATTGTGTGGGCGCGTTTGTGACATTGTTTGGGATTGGCAAGTTGGAACATTTGACATTTTATTTGCTTTTAATTTGGCATCATAAAGAGGACCAAAGGTAACCATTTGGTTATTTTAAAGTGTACGCAAGCCGACCTTAGCAACATAATATTTGTCTCGTTCTTTTCAACGGTTTTGGCCTATTTGAAAAAATAGGATAAGTATATGAGGGTAATTTAGATTCCTTCTATGCTTGTTCTTATTCTGAGGGTGGGAAACACGTCACATAAAATGTGTCACAAAAAGTTAACTCAGCCGGGCAAGTTCATTAGTTAATTGGGTGACTGCGTTCCGTTGCAGGCATCACCTTAATAGAGACATTGGTTTTGTGATAAAATTTTCACAAATATTTTGAAAACTTCATGTTTTACAAGTAAATATTTAAAGAAAGTGGAAATTGTGAACGCGTATGAAATAAATTAATAAATTCTCCGGTTTTGGCGTGACAATACAACCATCGTTTGAAGAAAAAAATCAATGTTTCAAAAGTTGTTTTTTTTGTTACTTATTGCTACATCCAGACATTTTCTTTTTTATTCAAATACGAAACATCTACCCTTTTATTTCATTATATACACAGAGTAGTAAAATATAAGTTATTTTTATTCCTTAAATGTACACAATTCTACTTTAAGACCACTAAAGCATTTTTTTCATTCTGGCATGTTTAATTGACTGCACCGGAACGATAAAATCTCGATAGTTCTATTTACATCACAAATCATAGAGATTTGCTTAATAACTGCGGACTGCGTCCGGCCACAGCGCGGAGATCTGCATATCAACCTAGTTAGCTGATTGACTACTAATAATCATAAGACAAACAATATTATCTAATGTCTTTGCAAATAGAATTCCCTTGAAGGTCGTAATATCTATTGGTAATTAACGTGATGTAATTACGTACATTATAAGGAAATTAAACAGATTATATATTATAGTCTACCAATCCGCACTAGGCCAGCGTGGTGGACCTTAGTCCTTAGGCCTTAGCCTAATCCCTCTCAGTAGTGGAGGAGACCCGTGCTCAGCAGTCAGCAAGTATATAATACAGGGCTGACATTATTTAACAGATTATTGTCTTGGTGGGGTAGTTTTCTTAAGGTGCAACTTCCACTGAGGACCAGGGATCGAGGGTTGGTCAAAATGATTGAGTTTTTCTTCACAGTAACGACTCGGACTCTGGTATTTGTGGCCGATATGGCGGCAATAGCCTAGTTGGTTGTGGAACGGACTGCCGAGACGAATGTCCGCAGATTCAAATCCCAAGGGCACACACCTCTGACTTTTCTAAAAAATTATGTGTGTATTCTTTGTGAATTATCGCTTGCTTTAACGGCGAAGGAAAACATCGTGAGAAAACCTGCAAACCCGAGAAATTCTCTATAGGAATTTTCGAAGGTGTGTGAAGTCTACCAATCCGCACTAGGCCAGCGTGGTGGACTAAGGCCTAATCCCTCTCAGTAGTAGAGGAGGCCTATGCCCAACAGTGGGACAGTATATAATACAGAGCTGATATTTTGGCGATAGACTCGCCATCACCACATTGGACGGAATACGCATGGCGGAAAGTGGGTACACCAGTTGCTTCTCTGGCTGTCTCTTCAGGAATAAAGGCGCGATGTTCATTTTTGCTTGTGGTATGATGCATATTATACGTGTAACCAATAAGGCTATCAACGAGCTACCAAATTACTTTGCCAAATAATCGGATAATTCAATACAAAACCATTAAATAATTTAAGTGATTACACCGTTAATAATGAAAGCGGTCCTCTTTCAATAAATTAACATTGGAATTTTCAAAAGGAGTAAGATTCTACAATACGTTTATTCAATATCCACTCGATTGAATAAAATTGGGGTCGTAATGCTTTAGTAAAGAAATGTTCCGTGTACAGTGAATTTATTTTGTTTGGAGTTTGTCGAGTAATTTTACAAAGTAGTTGCTAGTTTCGTAAGCGACTATGGCTAGACGTCATCGCATCGCCTTTTTAACCGACTTCAAAAAAGGACGTTATCAATTCGACGTGCATTTTTTTATGTTTGTTACCTCAAAACTCGGTCATTTATGAACCGATTTTGAAAAATCTTTTTTTATTCGGAAGAATATACATTTATTCGAAAGAATATTCCTCCAGAATGGTCCTATAGAATTTGTCTATAACCAAGCCGTGTTTCTCTATATTAGGATGGCAGACTAATGCATGTAGAATTTTTATATTTTTGCAGGGCGTATCATTACACTATGTCAAAGTAATAACTCGAATGAAAAAACTATGATTAATTTTTTTTCTGAGAAATACCATTACAGTAAATCAGAGTAATAACTCGATTGATAAAAAGCTAAACTTTTGTTAAGATTATAACTCAATACATCTTTTTTTTGTGAACAAACGAGTTTTCGCTACTTTCACTTGTGGAACGGTTATGTTGGATTCACCAGTCTAACGGCCCAATGTCGACACTCGGGAGTATGACATGTTCCGAGTGAACATTAGACCGATTCCCTAACTTTAAGTACACCTTTTACCTTACCTGATCAAATTCTAGATCAACCTAAACTCGCTAATTAACCCGGAAAATTCAGAATTATTTTTCCCCACGAAAAGACTAAAGTGCGGAACTGCAAAAACTATTTAAAGTTATAATTATAGGTATAAAGGTAACCACACAACGGTAATTCCCAAACTTAGACCGAGAGCATAAACCACGAAACTTCATCCAAATATTAATTATGCGTTAATCAGAAAGTTTGTTTTCAAATTGTTGAGTTCAATAGTTTATTATATGCGTTTAATAGTTCATTTCGTTGGTTGTTTTAGGCCTCTATTTATAGATTAGAGTGTTCGTAAGAAGTTTAGAAGTAGAAGGTTTACTACGGCTTGATTTTCCTAATGACTTGATAAAATTCTTAACAAGGATTTTTTGTAATCAAGCAGCTTAAACTAGTGGCACTGAAGTCACAAAATATCGCACACGAGTTCCTTAGGAAGTGTAAGTGAGTACTTTTCTTTGGCAATAAATTTAGACATATACCTTCCCATCAGATAATAATTCACTGGTTAAAATGAATTAGAAACAAATAAAAAGTACAATGGTAAAAATAAAAATACATATGTAGTTTCCTTTATTACGTAAACATAACAAAATATGCCGGATAACCTTACAAGATTGTAATAATAGAAGTGATACCCACATAAAGCCAATTAAGCCGCTCATACAAAAAAAAAACCTTGCCTACATTATTATAGTGACTATTAGATTAAACTCAAACAGGCTTCATTTGTAGCTCATGTTTAAAATTATAATTTCCTTGTAATAACAGGAGTTTCATTTTAGACGTACGGATTTTGTTAATAATATATTCATTAAGCCACCCGATGGGCGGGAAGGGGTGAGGTCGCCTCCACTCTCCACGGAATTCATACAGGCCTATTTATCACTTTCGGATAAATGAACATTTGGGTGCTTTAGCTCAGTGGGTTCCTACGCGTTATCTTAGACGAAGAGTTTGCCTTGCGTTTTAAAATAAATTTTGTATGCTTGAATTAACTTCATATCAATTATAACTCTTCGTTTTACATGAAAAATACAGTTTAAAATTATAAAAAAAGAGATTTATGATCTTATTGAAGACAACTCCTGATTATAATTTCATAGTATAGAGCGACATTGTTGTAATAAGATAAATCTCTTTAAATAAAGATGAAAAAAAAAAATAGTTTAGGCATAGAAAAAAGAGAAAAAACAAATGATTGGGATTTTTTTTTTTTACTATAGTAGTTAAGTAGAGTGGAGATATTAGACAAAAATCAAATGTTAGCCAAGATTTAGCCGATACGAAAGATCATTACGCGCACATATATACAATAATTTTATTTACTAACTTTTTATTTACGATTTTAATGCTAATTTTAAAGGGAGAACGTGTCCACTCACGATAACTTAGACCATTTCAGCTTAATAAATTACATGGATTTAGGGTAACAGCTCTTGGTCTAACATACCTCTATCAGCATTTGCCGTGCAAGGCATCAGTCACAGGAACTGTTGGCTTTAGCGATACAATACCGTTTATATCCAGGGACAGATGGGTATTGCAGTTGGGACTAGTTTGAACATGTTACGCATATGGTATGTTCAGACTTGTGTATACCTATTTTAATTTTTTGGCTGATTGCTGCAGATTCCGAAGTCTCACAAAATTCATTTTAGTTTACAGAATGTTTTAACCGACTTTAAAAAAAAGGTTATGTTTATTTGCAAGTTTTAATAGCTTAAAAACATGTTTAATCCATTCGTATTTTTGCAAGTTTTTATAGCTCAATAAGAGGTTTTTCCATTTATATTTTAATTCTAAATCGCGTCTTAAGTTTCGACACAAGTTGCGTAAGTAATATAAAACCAAAAAAAATAACAATACTAAAGTAAATACAATGGTTGAATGCTTCTCACATCTAGTTTTGAAAACTGTGATATAGTTAAGTTTGGCAGTGTCGGTAAAGTGTAAGAACAACTGTTATACAAAATAATGGTTCGCGACAGCCTAGTTAGAAGTGGAACGGACTGCCGAGACGAAGGTCGAAGGTGCAAAATCTGGCAGCACTTTTGTTGTTTTTAATAATATCAGCCCTGTATTATATACTTGCCCACTGCTGAGCACAGGCCTCCTCTACTACTGAGAGGGATTAGGACTTAGTCCACCACGCTGGCCTAGTGCGGAATGGTAGACTTCACACACCTTCGAAATTCCTATAGAGAACTTCTCAGATGTGCAGGTTTCCTCACGATGTTTTCCTTCACCGTTAAAGCGAACGATAAATTCACAAAGAATACACACATGATTTTTTAAAAAAGTCAGAGGCGTGTGCCCTTGGGATTTGAACCTGCGGACATTCGTTTCGGCAGTCCGTTCCACAAACAACTAGGCTATCGCCGCTTGTTGTTTTTATTATCAATCAATTATAATAATTCGTTGTATTTATTAGTACCATATCATTATCAGTAAATATGATCATTATTATAATATTTAATAAATCAGTTAATTATCGTCTGTTCATAATTGTCTAAAAATGAAATGAATATAATATTCCCATCACGAAAATAGAATCCAAGTCCTCAAGATTCCCAACTATCCATACATTAGAGCTGAGGCTGATTGATGATCTCATTATGCATTCTGGTGTTAAGGGACCCATTTGTTGCTCCTAATACATACACAGCGCCTAAATACAAGGACATCTGCGGTAGCAATTTACTGTGGTCTTATGCCTTCATTAAACCTTATGATTGCTGGTGATGCGATTTCGATAAAGTATTAAATAATAATGTGTCAAGCAGTTTCATTTATTCCGGCTATATAGAATCAGGATGGATTGATTTTATTTTAAAATAAAAATAGCTATTTTTCACTTCAGAAATACTTTCACAAATAACCAACCAACTGACCAGTACGACTGTCAATGACTGTGAATGACTTTTCACAACGGGCAAAAATCCTCGATTCGCCGGGCTCACTCCGAGAATCCTGTGGAGACACCAGGAAGATCCTGCGCTTCTGGACGGAGTTAGGTTGGCTTGCTTTATAGCCGGCATGCACGTCACGCACAATGGCCCGACTACTTTACGGGCTAAATACGGAAAAAGGAGCTCATAACCATACTATACCATACCAACTGACTTGGTCTGTTCTTTTTTTTAACTTGTCACTACGAACAAATTTTGTTAAAGTACAGATCAATCACATTATGCTTCCATAGAACACAAGACTTGAAAACATTTAATTCAAACTATAAACAGCATATTTTACAAAACTTTACCTGTCAGTTACATAAATAAGTGCTCATCAGTACGATCGATGGTCCACACCTAAAATACGACTTGAAAAATGTATCCATCATTTATTTGACTAATAGAGAAACTCCTTTGATTTATATTCTTTTGGGGCGTGATTAATGTTAACGCTCCAGTACAAGTGCGAATCAAATAAGTTAAATTGTTTTTATTTTATAAATAGATACTTTGAAACATAGCTTTAAGAGTTACGTAGGCAGTGGGTTTGTCAAAGAGAAGACGGGGCACGACGCCGACGTGACGCTGGACAGTTGGAATATTGGAACTAATTAATATAATATGTGAGAATCAGCTGACTGCCTCGGTGGCGTAGTTGTAAGTGTACACGGTACAAGTACGACTGCCGCGCTGAGGTCCTGGGTTCCAATCCCGGGTCAGGCCAAAATAATTGTGATTGGGTTTTTCCATCTTAAAAATGACTCAAGCGCAGCTCGGAGTCAGGAAGCTGGCGGTGTGATGCCCCCGTGCCTCGGAAAGCACGTAAAGCCGTTGGTCCTGCGCCTGATCTCTCTCCGGTCATGTCGGATTGCCGTCTCACCGAACTATGAGAGTGAAGAAACAGAGAGTACACCTGTGTACTGCGCACACACTTGTGCATATATCCTGCGTACCTGGCTGATCTCCGTTGAGATTGACCGCCGTGGCCGAAATTCGGCTAGGAGGGATTCATTTATTCATTTGAGAATACCTTGTTGGTATAGGTGCAATCCGTACCCGGCTGGACTATCACGCTGAGGTCCTGTATTCGCAACCCGGGTCGGGCCAAAAAAGTAATGCGACTGGGATTTTCAATCCAAAAATTACTTAGTTGTAACTCGTCAGGAAGATGATATGATACCCCCGTGGCTCGGAAAGCACGTAATGCTTGTAATATAATGCCCGTAATGTAAGCACGTAATGACCAATGTTTCAGGACCGATGGTAGTAATTACACGCACAATAAACATTAAATAATTTTTACGTATAATAAAATTATAAGAGGCCGATGTCTGTACATTATAGATATTTAAAAAAACGAATAAAGGCATCTTTATAACAGCAACAGAAGCCAAAATAATCTTAACATAAGGATACCTAATGCGTAAAACGAATGGCTCATAATTTTACACCAAAGAAGCCACTAAGATCTCCGGCTATATTAGCAAGTAGGTATAAATCACCTTGTGTACACTATGAACAGACTTTTTCGGGAACAAGTTACAGCAAAAAATACCCCATCTGGCTACAGCGAACCCGTTTCACGAACACGCTAATGTGAGTCGTTCGGTGTCGCTAATTACTGCGCTTGATTACTTTTGAATGGAAATTCCCATAGTAATTCGATATTTTCCTGGTACGGGACTGGTACGCTATTCATGGTAGTCTACGTATGTTTTTGTCTTATTCCAATTACGGTAATGTGATTACAGAGCATCGAATGGCAAGGATCAGAGTTGCAAGATTATATAGAGTGTACATTGGGAAGATTGCTATAGAAAAAATTGCGCTTCTGCGATGGTTAATCTACCGTAATAGCAAAACCGCGATGTAAAATACTTCATATTGTTTCCATATCATGATTTACACGTTTTTAATGTGCATATTAGCATATTTTCTCTAAATATGTTATTTTTGTTATAATATCTAAGGCGCTGTGACATCTTTGCTTACGCACATTTCAAACAAGACAACGACTTGGTACCAATTTGGTAATAATTTTTAGGGCACAAATTTGGTCCTGATGTCCACTGCCTTTGGTAACGAAAATCTTTACCTATACAATACGGGCTAAGTGATATTCAATTCTCACGTACTGGCATGCGCAGCATTGGACATCCACCTGCAAAGTGGACAGATGACGCCAAGGTCGCAGGAACACGCTGGATGGAGGCCGCTTTCGACAGATCTGTCTGGAAATCATTGGGGGAGCCCAGCTTATGGTCAGCGGTTGACTTTATGTGGCTACTGATGATCTTCAACAGGTTAAACTGTAAAGGAAAACATTGTAAAACATCTATCTATCTCTATCTTTAATGGTGCACAAACGATTTGACTGTACTAAGCAACATCAGCTCACACTGGGAGCCAAGCAAATAATGCCAGAAAAACAAAACATTGGACCGGGGAATAATGGTACAAAACATCCTTTACCTACTTAAAAGCTATTACAAATGACCCCTTCTATTACGTGGTTAAGAATCACCAAGGGATTTATAACAAGCTAATAATCACCATAGATTTCACCATACAGTTCATAATTAATTCAAAATTCATCACAAACGTAATTAATAATATTCGAGAATTCACCATGTTACCAAATACCCTGAAAACATCCAAGGTAGGTGCGAGTTTGGCTCGTTAATTACCCCATCCCGTAACACTTTCGATTCAAACCTCCTTTGAGTCCAACAGCGCGTCGCAACATTCATTCATCATAATTAAAATTTATTATTCCCCGTTTCAGTGCTTATTAATTATACTTTACTTTTGATTTACAACGCACACTGGTGTTAAATTGCTTTTTGAGTGGATTCAAAGTTGATTTCGGTTTTGTTAATAGAATGTCATTTGTCTACCAAAATATTATCTTCCCTTCTCGGTACTTGGTAGGTTCGATTTTTTTATTGCTTTGAATGACGAGACGAGCTTGCTGTTCGCCTGATGGTAAGCGACACGACCGCCCATAAACAGTAGAAACGCCATCGAACTCCTTGAATTTCAAAGTATTGTTTGGTATTCCATTGCTCTCATGTCTCACCATCATGAGTTATAAGATGTTTAGTCATATTATGTCCAGCAGTTACTACAATGTTCTTCAGATCGGAACACAATAGTGACTACAGTAGGGTGTAGTCAACAGTGACTGCATCAGGAGCAGGCTGCTTGGCGGCAGAAATAGACACTGCGGTGGTATCTACCCAGGCAGACTCTTACATATGAGAAACCTCCACCAGTAAATATCTGTAATAAATCGATTGCTCAGTTAACGACATTGTAGTTTAAGTGCCAGAAAAAAATCAAGGTTGGGTTAAAAAACTATTTAATGTCAATTTGGTCAAATTTTGGGTATGGCAATTTTTTTTAACGTCAATATGGTTACTTTAGGTTCAAATTCCGGGTTCAATAGTAACTGCGGTTATCAAATTGAAAAGTATACGTGTTTTGCTCTATAATAGCGGGTTTCCATAGTCACATATTCGGATTCGGCTGCACCGAAGCGCATGTGGGTGACGCGGTGTGCTAATCCCATAAGTTATTGTGATGCTAGTGTGAGGTTATACGTGTACCTCTCATGCAAAATTATTCCTTAGATGTATTCTTAAAAATACTTTCTTAGTGCTTGTTCTTGTTATTTAACCGACTATTTATATTTTGTTATGGTCATTTATACTATGACTAGCTTTTGCTCCCGGATTCGCCCGCGTGAAGGAGTTTTTCGGGGATAAAAGTCTACTGTATGATAAAAGTCTTGCTACATATTTTTAAGGTACTGATAGGTTTAAACAAATTTTATACTCATGGGAGTTGAATTTATTAAAATCCTATTTAAGCGAACGTCTTCATTATAGTAGCTCCAATCTTTAATTTTAGTTTAATCAGTCGAAAATCTAAGAAGATTTATACAAACTTTCATCCCCTATTTTATCCCTTTGGAGGTAGAATTAATCAAAATCCTTTCTTAGCGGATGCCTACGTCATAACATCTACCTGCAAGCGAAATTTCAGCCCGATCCGTCCAGTGGTTCGGGCTGTGCGTTGATAGATCACTTTGTCAGTCAATCAGTCACCTTTGAGTTAAATGTATTTAGATTATTATTTGAAAAATTTGAAAGATTATTATTTGAAAAATCTCTTTTTAAATATCAACTGAGTGTATAAAATAAAAAAAGAAACTCACATCACCCCTTTATCCCCAAAGGGATAGGCAGACGCGCAACTAGGGCACCCACTTTTGCCGTGTATATTCCATCCCATGATGTGATAGGAAGCGAGCTTATTACCATATCAATTCCGAATAATTATTTTTATAGAATATTGCAAAAACAAATCATTCCTTGTCATTCAAATCTAGAGCCGCTCTATTTCTACATTTCCGTCGGCTTCACACCAAGTCACACGCCTATTTTTACTTTCTGTGCTCACAAATCCCTAGCCTGTCATTAACAGCTTTTATTAAACCTACAAAAAATCAACCTTAATCCGGCGATGTAAAGTCGCTTCTCCAACTCGCGAGCAGAGCGAAATCTCAGGTGTATCCGATGAAAAGAAATGATAATGAACTCGCTTCTTTCCGTTTCCTGTATAGATGACATGGCTTTGAAGGTTGAATACGGTTGAATTAAAAATGAGTTCAATTTAGTGGCACTTGTTTGATGTATGCTCGACTTTTAAAACGGATTTTATAAGGGATGTTTTCCATTTCAGTATTTTGTTTTCATGAGTTTTGACCTGACCGTTTCAGCTTTCAACGAGAAAGGATTTTTTTTTGGATATGGTTAGGGTGTTTAGAATATATTCTAAGTATAAAAATAGAGATGTGTGGTAACTATGAAAAGAAGAGTTGCTTAGCAGCGAATTTTCTCAATTATAATAAATGGTATATTGGGGTTATTTCAGCATGTCCATTGACCATGTAATCCTTCTGTTCATTTGTGCTTCGAAAAATATAGTGAGGGTACATTTCTAGGACACACCACTTTGTTACGCACGGTTTTCGTAACTTCTTGCCGAACCATAAACATAGAGAACTAGTATTAAAACAAAATACGAATTTAGTTCCACATAATAATAAAATCAAATAAAATCCACAAATGGTCCACAGCTCAAATATCTGTATCGATTTTGTAGTCATTCATAACGTTATTAAATAATCAAATAACAGTTAATTGAAATGAATCGAGTTTGCACTGATTTGTTTAAAGAACTTCCATACTTGTTTTTATGCTTTGTTTATTACCCTTTATATGTTTATCATTCAGTTGTATGATAAATATATCTCCATCCATATTAATCTTAATTTATTGTTATAGAGGATGAAAACATGTTATACAAGCATTTACAGTCAATCTTTACAAAAACTAAAATTAAATTAAAGACAAATGTTTACCCCCTTCTTCATAGGCGATTTTTATCTAAGGACGGAGCATTGCTGTGATAATAAGTCTGTTTCCCAGCTTTGTTTATCTGACAGCTTGCTGTTTGTTCAGCTTTGTTTATCTGACAGCCAACTAAATTCACGTTGTATCTCAATATTAGCCAATCACAGCGGCTCTATGGCTACGCACTGCGAAGGCTGCCATGCCGTCAGCACTGAGAAACAGATTGTTATTACAGCTTTACTCCGTCCTTAGATAAAAAACGTCAATGAATAAGGGGGTTAGTCTTTAACTGAAACTGCATGAATCTCGGATTAGGATTTGGTCTTCAAGTATTCTTCTGTTAAAGAGACAGTGCCCGTATACTTATTTACGTCAGAAAAGTAAGGAATTACTATTAACAAAACACCCGTCAAAAGAATACGAGCATTACCATACAAAAGCGCGTTTTGCTCTCACGGAGGCATAAATCTTGTCACGTTGACAGCTAGGTGCCGCCCTCTCAACGTGAATACAAATGATAATGAACACGCAGGGATCACCGATGTAGCTCGCGCTGATTTGATTAAACGCCGCGTTTTTTTCGGGCGTTTTGACGCTGGTAAATTGGGGGATCGTTTCATGTAGTTATGACTTATAATATAAGCCATGTATTATATACTTGCCAACTGCTGAGCACGGGACTCCTCTACTACTGAGAGGGATTAGGCCGTAGTCCACCACGCTTGCCTAGTGCGGATTGGTAGACTTCACACACCTTCGAAATTCCTATAGAGAACTTCTCAGATGTGCAGGTTTCCTCACGATGTTTTCCTTCACCGTTAAAGCGAACGATAAATTCACAAAGAATACACACATGATTTTAGAAAAGTCAGAGGTGTGTGCCCTTGGGATTTGAACCTGCGGACATTCGTTTTGGCAGTCCGTTCCACACCCAACTAGGCTATCGCCGCTAGTTATGACTTAATATAATAAAAACATGGACTTAATATGTTATATATTAACCCCCTTATTCATAGACTTTTTTATCTAAGGACGGAGTAAAGTTGTGATAATAGTAAGATACAACAATATTAGCCAATCACAACGGCCGTATGGCTACGAACTGCGAAGGCTGCCATGCCGTCAGCACTGAGAAACAAACTTGTTATCACAGCTTTACACCGTCCTTAGCTAAAAAATCCGTCCTTAGATAAAAAATGTCTATGAATAAGGGGGCTAGTCTTTTATTGCGTAGAAATTAAACTGGCTTTTGAGATGTATGTGGTTTGTTTAATTACTAACTAATTGACTAAAGACTAGTGCAGTTTGAATTGGACTTTAGCGATACATACTCAGCCATATGCCAAATGCACCGTCGAATTTCAGCTTCACCACAATACTTATTCCCCAACATTTCAGTACATGAAGTTAAAATATTCTTAATTCCCCGCATGCGGACGGACGTGCGGATGTAGGTCAGCCGCCTTCCGCCGCGGTTTAGTTCTAGACAACCGACGGGAACTATGTTGCCGTCGAGGAAATTGGAATTTATCATTCTAGAGACGAGTTTTCTCGCTGTTTTTACAACAAATTAAAACTTGAGTTGTATTTTGTGCAAAAATCTTTGGATGGCTTATTTTTTTGCTTCTAGGTGTTTCTAAACTACTCAAGCTTATTTTGTTGACTACCATAAACCACGCTACGTAAACCTCAAACGACTTGGTGGGTAGACAGAGCTTAATCTAGCAGTTGCCAACCATTACCTGATGGACTTGTAGGTATCCTTGGATTTTAAAGAGTATTGTAAAACTTCAAACAATTTAAAAATGACGAATTATGAAACTAGTGGACAGTTTACTTTACACTTTACTTTTATACACATAATTATATACTAAAACAACTGGGTTAGTCTATCTATATTGCTTAATGAATACATCTTATTATGAAGATTTACTTTATGGCTTTAAGATTACAGGGTAATTCTGATACTTGATTAAACTAATTTGATAATGAACAATTTTGATATGAATATCAAGTTTTGATACTGTTATGAACATTCTTACCACAATAACTCGCAAAACGTGTTTTCAGTTTATCGGGTTATGCAGACATTTATCTTGATTCTCCGAGCATGATTAGAACTTGAAGTCCTCATTTCACTACTGATTTACATGACGAATGATTCCTTTTATTGAAGACAAATATGATATAGTTTACCTATCGTGTTTTCAAACACATATTGTATACCTATAATCTATCAACGCAGCTTATTTTTAGTTCAGTGCGTGACTGCACTTCTTCTGTTTATTTATATTTGAGGAAAATATATCGTAATGAAGAGTCATGGGATGCAAACGCACTAAGTACTAAATATAAATTTTAAAATATTTTATATTTATTATTCGTTACCAATTAAGAATTACTGTGACATATTTTTGTTTTCATTAAATAGAAAACGTGAGACTGCCTCTGTTGTATAGTTGTATTACGGTACAACTGCAGTGCTGGGATCTCGTAATTAATGCCCAGATCGGACAAGTGATATTGGGTTTTGTACTGAGTATAAGTCCGGAGTATAGAATTGTGCCCGATATGGCGATAGACTCGCCCCTCTATCTCTATGGAAAGTGGGTGCACCATTTGCACCTCTACCTACCCTTTCGGGTATAAATGCTGTTTAAATTAAAAACGTGTAAGTGACTTCTTTGCATTGGGAGGATTTAGTGAGTATCCTAGTCCTGCCTTTGTAACCTCTATTTCTTTTTTTAAATCACCATATCATCAATTCCACTTTTAAAATTAGCATCCTGTGGGGATATTTATTATACTGTTCTTGTATGAAAATTATTTATTATAACTTCATTAATTACAAATGGTATATCTATATACCATAGACCTTACCTCCATAATAATAAGTATCACTTGCGTACTACTATACCTCTTCCAAAACATTCGTTTTGGCCAAAAGTCGCCAAGAATTAAACACTAATGGGTCAGTACTCAGCAATCAAACCTATTACACGTCAAAGTCAATACAGAAAGAAACAATTCAATAAATCAATAATCCATTTGCCTCATATAGCCTATTGTAATCAAAGAATTACGGGCGGGTACAAATGACCATTGGAAATGGGTCAGATACAATCATTCGATCATGATGGCCCCTCAAGCAATTAACGGTAACGAGCGAGGTTCGATGCAGCCGTCTAATTAGCTGATGGTTTAGAAAACAGGGCATTGTTTCATCCATTGTAACCTGTGGATCCCTTTCATATTAGATGTAAGTGCTGTTTAATATGCAAATTTAAATGTTAAGAAATTTTGTGGTCGCTTTGTTGGACTATTGCATTTCAGATATTAGACCAAATGTTCGAGTGGGACAGTAGGTGTCTTGTGTGGGTTTTCTAATATTCCGGGGTAGAGGGAAGGGGTACCATTAGAAATGGTTTACATCAGATAGTGAAATGATTTCTGATGTTTACGCGAATGTTAGATATTAAAACTATTTTACTGACTGTCTCTTGCGGACTAACTTGTCCGCTCCGTCAGCCAGAAGTCTACAAAGACTTCGAAACGTCGGGAGAAAACTATAATATAAATAACCGTGATAAAATCCGTAAAATAGTTTTATTTTAATATCAGGTTGTGAAATCAAATTCTTTCAACAACGCGCTTGAAAATTTTTTTCATACTACTATTAACAGTTTTATTCTAAAAACGTTCAACCCAATTTGATCTGAGAATAAGGTACTGAGATACAAACTGCTGCTCTAATTTCAGAAATTCTAATAACACATAAGCCGGCCCCTGTTATCAATGATAAGGGCTAAATTAATCAGAGCTAGGTAACGATAGAAGTGGCCGCCATTCCTATTGTCGACCTGTCGGCCGCATGACAGGGGTAGCGTGTTATATAATGTTCCGATAACGGCTTATATGCATAGGTATGGTTATATGACTATAGCAAGACTCTAGGTTTAATGAGGCAGATTGTAAAAAGTAAGGTAATAATGAAAAATATGTTTATTTTTAAGTAATCATAATTATTTAAACACGTTATAAAAATAATGTAAAATGAAATAATATAAAGTTGAACAGGTGCTGTAAAAGACTGAGAAGTAAATTAGATATTGGCTCTAAGGCATGATGTCCTAATCGAAATACAGTGCCATGAAGGAATTATGTATTTTACTTAGTGTTTAATTTCTTATTTCTTATCATCTATATATATAAAAATGAATCCCTATTTCCCTTGGTCACGTCATCACGCGTGAACGGCTGCACCGATTTCACTATTTTTATTTTGTTGTGTTTGTTATTGTCAGTAGAAGGCTCTTTAGAAAGAAAAAATTCAAAAAATTGCGCGGAAAATTAGAAAATTTAACGAAAAAATTAATTTTATATAATTGTCAATTGTTTGAAAGCGATTGACAGAATACGCGCTACAAATTCATAATTAAGACGGGACAACGTCTGTCGGGTCAATTAGTTTCTTATAAACGTTGGTCATGGTTAAAAGCGACTAAAATACTGTACCTACTACAAACAGATAATCTGTATGATCATAAAAACTTAAGATATTGTATTATTTGAATGAACTTATATCTAAACTTACTGCTCCAATATTTACTAATAGGTATCAAAATAACCTTTGAATGCAATAGGTATTTTATTCTTAAAGCGGGTAGAGAGCCGAAAATCTAGTGGGCTAAAAGTTCTTAAATAAAACACATAAATATTTATTTGGAATTAGTCTGTGTTTAGAATGAGTCAAAAAGAACACGGCACGACTCGGCGTCGTTTCATTGGTTGAGAGACCATCACGTGACTGACGCGTGGACTCTCGACCAATCACACACATCAAAATTAAACATCGATTTACGAGTCGCATTTTTGGGTTATTCTAAGCGAATTGTTCTGTGCCTAAATGAAACTTGAACCAAATCATAAACATTTTAAAACGCGCTTACGTAATGTAGATATTCACTTCACCCCTTAAATATTCCCGTAATCCAGAGCTAGTGCCATAACTCATATCTCGTCGCACCCTCTAAATTGCTTCCTTCCGCGGTATTATTGCGTTACTCCCCTCAAATCGCGCGAAGATAACGCCATTGTAAGCCGATTTACATTTATCACGTGTTTGTGGCATGATCTTGTTTATCTTGGGGTGTCTAATTATTTTCATATGGAATCAAGTTCACGAAGCAGATACATGTTGTATGTTTCTATATTTTTAAAAATTATTCAACCATTATTATTATTTTTTTTTTTTTTTTTTATTAGCTAACCCGGCGAATTTCGTACCGCGACAATAATATTTATACGATACTAACTTCACTTAATTGTTTTGCCTTCCCGGAACCCCCCCACTAACACTTAAACTTTATGGTATTCTATTAAAGTTCAAATTGACTTTTAAGTATTATTACGAATCTTCTGTATGGGAATATAGAAAAGTGTTGTTTTTAGACTTTTTCAGGCAATTTTTTTATTTTTTCTCTTCTCATCCTCGTACTTCAAGGAATAATATAAAATATGAATTAGCGAAATCGATTCAGCTGCTCTCGAGATTTGCGCTTAGCAATAACTTTTTTTTTTCGTGGGGAAACAACGCCTATTCCCTACCACCATTTGGAGGGTGAATAGAATGGTTATTCGGTTTCACCGGGCTTACGTTCTAATGACGACACTCCGGAGTATAACATCATCCAAGCGAATACCAACAGCATACATATTGATATATACAATTATACACAAACAAAGCTATAAGGTATTGTGGCTGATTTATAACAATAACAAGTAAACACAGCATTTACCAATTATATAACGTGTTGTGTGAACAGAAAACATAATAATAAAGTAAAATACCAAAAAAATATTTACGAATGTTTCGACAATTTACTGAATATAAAGCATTAAATTTGTCGTGAAATAAGTCAAGATTTTTTACGCCCTTTTTCGCAAGGTTGTATTGATGACATATTCTGACGTTGGTGAATTTATCCTGATGTTTTATTGGTGGTAGATCTCTCATATGTAAGAGTCCGCCTGGGTATATTGTGTTAAACATTCGAACTAATTTTGTATAAAATTTCAATAGTTAAATAATTTATGGAGAAGCTTCATATCGCTGGAATATCTTTTCTATATTAGGCAGATTTTTTTTTAACGGCCATGCTAAAATCACCCTAATGACCTGATGGTAAGTGGAGTCGAGTCCGATAAAATGTCGACTGACGCTGGCCGACTACCCCTCGACAATCGACACAATTATGCCGGCCTATTGGATATACATACATAGGCTGATCCCGGAACGTGAATCATTTACGTGGGCCACTATGGCGAGTTTTAACTTGTGTACGGTAGTCGCTATCCGGGCGGATATAAATTATATCCTACTATCTTGAAACATCGATTTATCAAAAGCGCCCTACGTCTAGCGACTTTCGCGAACCTTATCAGGTCGTCTATATTGTAGTCCAACGCTTGCTATTATTGTAGATATTTGTTAAAGTAGCAACAATATCGTAAAGTAGTCTATTTTACAGTCAGACACAAAAGAAACTGATAAAATTCATAACTCTTCTATACATAACCATTAAGGAATCAACTTGTGGCTATGCAGTAAGGTACGTATACATAATGTTAGTGGCTGCGGCAAGAAAAGCCTTTTATTCCTTAACACAATTCAAACAATAACCCTGTAAACAACTTCATATAAATATCAATAAAAAGCACACGAAACACCATCAATAAAAATACAATACAAATGTAAAATATTTTTGTAAATATTCAGTGCTCAAACACCAACTTTGCCGACGCGGGACCGAAGTTTGGGCATGCGAAGTTTTTATTTGAGCTCCCTATGAATAATGCTATTGAAGGATTCCGGCGCGGCATTGTGTTTATTACGTGTGCTAAAATACATAGCAATAGATTACTCGTACACAGATAGGTGAGTGAGAATATCTTTTTCTTTTTTGTTTTGATTGACGAGACGAGCTTGTCGTTCGTGTGATAGTAAGCGATACGACCGCCTATAAACAGTACAAACAACATCCAACGCCTTTAATTACAAAGTATTGTTAGGTATTCCACTGCGCTCGCCATCCTGAGACATAAGATGTTAAGTCTTATTTTGTCCAGTAGTTACACTGGCTACTCTTGGTTACCAGTGTAACTACTATATCTGTACTAATGTTACAAAGAGGAACAGTTTATAGCGGCTAATTTCTGGAACTACTGAACTAATTTTGAAAATTCTTTCATTAACATCTAAATTACGCCTGAATGCTATAGGCAATTTTTTCTCCTGGGAATATATAAATCATCTCCGATTTGTTTTCCCGTAGGCAGAACCGCGGACAAAAGCTATTTATTATATAATAAAAAGTCAACCAATATTAATAATTCGTGATTAGTCAAAAAATGTGTTGATATTTCTGTCGTATGCGTCATAGCTCGAGCGAAAAACCTTTTCAGCAATAAAACTTTAACAATGAACACTGGGTAAACTATAGCGTATATATTATTCCAGTATATGATTTTTCTGTATGCCAAATTTTTTAAAAATCCATTGAGCGGTTTCTGTGCTAACTTCTAACAAACATCTTTGGCAAATTTCGCATCTTAACTTTAGTTATGATTCTCCCAGTATTAATTACTCTGAGTTTATAGACAGTTACTTATTAAACAAGCAGCAGAAATAGTGTCGTACGAGGCGACTAATTAGGACTTAGAGAGGGTCGTGGGGCGAGCAGTAGGGAGCCGTTGGTCCGACTACAGCGACTCTGAGGTGGACGACAATGCGGGTAGTAGGTCTCCCGATGTAATACGGTAACACCTATGTACAAAAAGCCTTGGCATACAATACATAAATATATAGTGGCTCCAAGGATGGCGTTTCGCTTCCCCTATTACATCATAGAAAGGAACACATTAGCAAAAAATGGGTGCCTTGGTTACACCTCTGCCTTCACTTCAGAGATTAAGGCCTGATATATATACCTATCCACAAGGACTCGTACATATCCATCTTTTACTCCAAGATACGTAATAAGATACCGTTCCTATCTTTTGTTACGAAGTTTGATCACAGGTTTGAAGTTGTGTTACATGACTTAATCTTTGACTTGGAGTATGACCTATATTTCTAGTCGTCTCATAAGGCATTCGTGACTGATTACCTTGATGCTGTAGTAGTAATTGTAAATGGTACGAATACCACTACTGCGCTGAGGTCCTGGGTTCGAATCACGAGTCGGGCAAAAATACTTGCAATTGGGTTTTTCCATTTTAAAAAATTACTCAATCGCAGCTCGGAGAGAGAGTTGGCGGTGTGATACCCTCGTGCCTCGAAAAGCACTTAAAGCCATGTCCTGCACCTGATCTCTCTCTGGTCATGTCAGATTGCCATCTCATCAGACTATTTGAGTGAAGGAACAGAGAGTGCACCTATGTAAGTATTGCGCATACACACGTGCACTATAATATCTCCTACGTACTTTGCTGATCTCCGTTGAGATTACAGATAGAGACACATGAACACAAACAGACGGACATACACATATATCAGAGATGACAGAGTATAAACGAGGCTTAAAGATAGTGTTCACCTCTAGGTAGATAACGGTTTGGCTGTGCATCTGGTATTACAAAGTCTATAGTAGCGGATGCTGCCTACCATCAGGCGGACTGCTAGCTCATTTGCCTAATAAGGCAATAAAAAAAAAACATTGGCCATGACCGAAATTCGAAAGGAATAAATCAATAGATTCCTTTGATATTAAAAAAAGGCTTTTAAGTTTAACAGTCACTTATTCTTAATCCCAAACTAAGATAACAACCTTTTAAGACTTAAATTCAAAATATTTACAAACCGTACAAAGAATTTCTCCGTCAGAACTAGCTGCCGACACATAGAGGCTGTTAATACAATCTAAACAGACAAGTAACAACGTTAATTTAAATAAACATTTACAATACATTCAAGACTCCTTTAGGGTGCGTACGAAGGTAAAGGGGACACCAATATTTTGGATTCCATGATGTTATAGGAGAAAGCAAATAGCAGACTAAAATTTGATAAGGTTCAAGTAGTTCCGGATTTGTATGTTTTACAAAGATGGCCTTTGTTGACGATGAACCAGTATTCAACCAGTTAAGATTAGGAAAGAAATTATAGGAAAGATTCACATACGACGAAAAACTCTCAAGTGACAAGTACAAAAGAACATTACATCGAAGGATCGGAATTCAAATAATTAATACCAAAACTATATTTCGCTAAAAAGTACTTAGGTAAGTAAGTAGTCACGTCGCCAACAGCCTTAGACGAAGTGAATAAAAAAGTCCTTAGCTTTCGGTACATATGATGCTTGATGATTCAGAGGATGGATTAAAAACGGCCCTACAGGTAATCCAACGTGCGAGGCATCTCATGTAAGGCGCGAGGTCCCGGGCGGTTTACATTATCCCACCTCTTCCTTCGGAGGATTGCCACTAAACAATAACGCATTTATGGCTTTGTGATTACGGTTGTATTCTACGAGGTCCTGGTCGGTTGCCACTCCCACCGCTTCCTCTCTAGGGGACTGTTAATGGACATAACATCATGTATGGTTTTGTGACTTTTGTTGTATTCGAGAGTAATATTTGTATTATTAACTTAGTATTATGTTCTATATTGTGCTGATAGTATCGACCAAATATTTTGTCTTCATATAACTATTATTGCAAATATAAAACAATATTCCTCCATCCGCGAATCAAACTCAGAACTCACCGATTTATAATTACGTCATTAAACAGAATATCGAACTACAAACAGATATTTCAACAAATGAAATTACATTTCTCTGTAAATATTTTCATCAGTAATCAATAAATGTATATGTTTAATTTGTATTTTGCGCTTAATATTTAATTTGTAATTAACTTGTCTTATTTGTGGAGGCCATTAACTCGATCGGATGATTGATATGTCAATTTATTTTATTGTTTTGTATAGTCAGCAACAAAAGTAGCTGAAGAATTTCAAAACTTTAAACGAATTATTCTTTATTTAACAAAAATAAAGTCAGCCTTTGAAATTTACCAAAAATACGACTGTTGATAAGAACAAAAAATTTTAACGGCTATATGAAATTTAAATATACTCATCTACTTTTGTGATTGATTGTACATTCTTTGTTACGGGAACTCATTATATAAATTCGAAAATTCTGTACCATTTAATTCAATAAATCATATTTATCTTAATTATAATTTTATGCTGCACTAGCTTCCGCCCGCAGCTTCGCCCGCGTGGATTTCGGACTTCAAAAATGGTGCCGGTCGCGAACGTTCGAGAATGTTCGTTTTACGAAGCTACTCGCTAGGTGATTCGCTAGCCTCTAGGTGCCAAGCAAGCCGCCTGCCTGTGCGTTCGCGACCTTATATTCAGATTCAGTATTCACGCGTGATGGCTTATTATTAGCGTATTTCATGTATAACTTTGGTGTTTCTATACCTATTAATTGTAGCGTGATGAAAAGTATACTATAACCAGCACAGGAGTATGACAAATAATTGTACCAAGTTTCGTTAAAATCCGTCGAGTAGTTTTTGTTTCTATAACGGTTATACAGACAGACAGACAGACAAAAATTTTACTTATTGCATTTTTGGCATCAGTATCGATCCCTAATCACCCCCTGATAGTTATTTTGGAAATATATTTCATGTACAGACTTAACCTCTCTACAGATTTATTATAAGTATAGATTTTATCTCCATTATATACTCATACTCCTTGTATATCTTTTCCTCTACCGTTTTACCGGTAGCATTTATGCAATGGCAAAGGTTGAAGTATTCCGAAAGAGAACCCAATACAACATATAGGTACTAATATTTATTTATTTATTATAAATTTTGTACACATGGTATACAGGCGGACTTAATGCCGTGGGCATTCTCTCCCAGTCAACCTTGGGGTGGTGTAGAGTTGTAATTAACAGTGTATTTACGATGTGATGCCCCGTGTAAAGAAGAGGATAGTACTAAAAGTGCACTACTTTTAGTACTAACTTAGCTACAATCTTACGCTCCGTTCAAAGTAATAATAATACTAGATGTTATATACATTACGAAAGGAAAGACAAAAAACGGGTCTTATGGACTTCGTCGTCACAATTATGGCATCAATGATATTCAAACAGTATACATGTGTGTGAGAAATTCATAACCTAACAAATTAAATGAAAAGTGTGTGACGCACACATACACATTATTTTATGTCTCATTTAAAGTATAGCTATGTATTGTGTACTACACCACTGCTGGGCACGGACCTCTTCTACAGAGGTTTAAGACTTAGTCTACCATGCTGGCCTAGTGCAGATTGGCAGACTTCACATATTTTCACAGTTCTGCCTACCTGAGAATTTAAAAACAAGAAACCTTTCCCCATCATGTTTTTCTTTACCGTTAAAGCAAACGATAATTCGCACATAATTAAAAAGCCGACATATCGTCTCATTGTACGAAAAAATCTATTTCCTTAAAGATATTATGCAATCATTCAAGAAAATTACCTCACACGGGAATCAAACCCTGAACACAGCGATTCATGAAGATGACAATAAAATACGTATCTTATAACACGTATATCACCAATCAAAATACACTTCGCAGTAATTATTTTCATCAGTAATCAATAAATGTGAAAATTACTTAATTTGTAATTAACGCTTAATATTTCATTTGTAATTAACAGTGTATTTACGATGTGATGCCCCGTGTAAAGAAAAAGATAGTACTAAAAGTGCACTACTTTTAGTACCTACTTAGGTACAATCTTACGCTTCGTTCAAAGCAATTCTCAGTAATGTAGTGCAAGACAATAAGCTGAGAGTCTACGCTCCGCTTTAGCAGATAGTACTTAATAAAACTGCGTCTCAAATCCTTTTAACGACATTCTAGTCCTTTTAACTGCGTCGAGTACACGTTAACCTTTCTATATGTTAATTTATTCACAATTTTAACCGGCATCCGTGCAGGACACCTTTTGTAAAATCCATGACACCGGAGCAAACGTAGGAAATTAAAGATTCTATCTCCGTAACGAACTCCCACTTGGAATAGTATTAAACAGAACAAAACTCTTAGAAAATTTTAATACACGCGACTTCCTTTCTTATTACTAGGCCATAGAGTCGATATTGTCGTTGCTAGTGAACGGGTTGATATTGTTTGAATGCGTTCCGAGGTGAAACTTTAGACCATTATAAGAAAGCTGGTCGCTGTTTGTCTTTACCTGCTGGGCTTAGAACTCTGAAGTTTTGCTTATGTTTTCCAACATAAGTTGTGTGCTTTGAAATTCTTATTTATAAATAAGACGTTTTCAACTAATTTATATAGGGTGTTCCATTTTCTTGTTAAGACATTTTGTGTATCTGTGTGCTTAAAATATGGTAAAGAATAGGACTCCGTGTTATTTTATTGTGATTGGTTGAGAGATTAACACGTGACCGACGCATTGGACTCTCGACCAATCACAAACATCAAAATTAAACATTGACTTACGAGTCCCGTTTTCTTGGGACATTCTAAGAAGGCTGTGTGGTTTGCGGTTTTAGGTCTTATGGACTCTAGAATTTGTGCAAATCATTTATTTATTTATGTTTATGATATCTCGTTGCTACGCTAATTGTTATATTTAGAATAAAAAATTCAATGGGACAGGGGACGAGCCTATTTTATTTTTTATGAAAAGTACAAATTCAATTCTTAAACCACTCACCTTTGATTTCAAAATCAAAAATTTCCCAATATCGATTTCCAGAATTGCAGATTACAACTAGGATCACTCCAACTAGGTAAGCTTCCAATAAATCTGATCTTTGTTACAAAGTTACATTTGAAAATCTAAGAGTTCTAGAATTTCCAACTAGATGTTCCAAAAGGTCCAGTAAAAACACCAGGTTTAAATAATCCAAGCGCACTAGTGTTTTTTACTTTTTCCTGAGAGCTAATTTCAACGTTCTTGACAACAGATCTTATCACGGTACGATTCTACATTTTTTCGTTCAAAACTTAGCATATCTGGTAAGTTAATAAGGTCCAATTTATTTTTAATGTTTTTAATTTATCTCTTGTTGGGTCCTCTCACTTGTACCTATGGAGTATTTTAACTGACTGAAGTATTTATATCGATAATTAATCTTCGGCACATTTGTATGATTAGAGAAAGAAAAAATCTGAATTGAGTCTCTATTAGGCTGAAGGTTGTCAACAAGCCAATGTTGCGCTTGGAACGTGATCACTGATGGTCATAAGTTGATGGTGGTGGTTGGCAGACCATATCAAGAACAGTAGACTACGTTTATCCTCGTTCTAAAATTTAGAATTAACAATTGGATATTTCTTAGAGAACGTGATCACGTCTGGTCATAAGTTCGCGGTTGTGGTTGGTTGACCACAAGACCATATCAAGATTAGTAGATTACGTTTATTCTCGTTCTTACATTCGGAGCTAAAAATTGGAAAATTCTTAAATGAAATTAGATCCGGCGACTGACCCAGAATTATATTAATTAAACACTCCTGTTTTTAGTGTTAAGAAAGATTTTGATACTGTATAAGAGCCTACTTCTGTATCATCTAGATGACGACTCAAACAATGTACCTCTAGGTACTTCATTAGTTTGAAATTGAATGGAATTTTCTGTGACTTTCCATGTACGTCCTAACGTCTGATAACCCTAAAATATAAAGGTTTCGATCCACCCACAGCTAAAACCCAGTGACACAATTACGCTAATGTCTCCAACCGCCCACGGCTATTAAAAGTTGTGCGAATATTTTGTGAGGACACAATTATCCAGCGACCAAATGGAGTCATTTTTTTCGGGTTCCCGGGATGAGTTTAATGCGCGTGCGAGTTAGCAACAATGTAACGAAATAACTTCAACAATTTGCTAACTTTGTGTGACGTATATTGAGGATTTTATAACATTAACTGAGTGCCGATAGAATTATCAATTTCTTGCTTATTTTATAATGAATTTCTATATAAAATTACATCACTGATTATCTTAGGGATTGACTTTAAAAAATCCTTGTGTGCGATACGTTGAGAGAAATGATTGGACCTATTTTAATAGACTTCAAAAAAAGGAGGCGGTTCTCAATTCGACTGTGTTTTTTCATCCTTCTAAAGGTTTAGGCCGCAATTTTCCTCTCAGTATATCATTAGTTCAATTTTAATGCAAACGATAGTCATGAACAGGTATTATTTAGCTTATTTAAACCAGAAGGAGCCCGTAATTGTTCACAAACGGCTTTGAACACCTAGACAGAAGAAAGAATCAGGAATAGACTACAGGCAGGTGACGAATGAGATTTGGGTATAAGGACGTTGGCTGTCTTGCTCACTGCTTCTTGGCTACAAAAATTTAAATCAGTAGCACCAACAGGACCTATACACACACTATTTATGCTAATTTATTTCGTATTTTTGATGAGATTATGAGGAAGAATATTGATCACTGCTTCTTGGTTAAAAAAGTTAATACAGTAGCACTTATAACTACGTAGGATCTACATAGATACATAGACCATTTCATATAGTTTATTGCGTATTTTTTATTTAATTATGACGAATTTTTCATAGCTAATGTCGAAAGGCAAGGGTGGCCATTTACCATCAAGTCGTTAGATTTTTACTCTTCGAGGGCATTGGAGCTCAGTTTGTTGGTACACTCACACACAGTTACCTATACATACTCACACACACACTCGAATACTCGCTTGAATTCATTTGACATGTTTGTACAGGATTGCCTTAAGGACCTTTTTATTTGATATCAGAGCGAGAGTTTCTTTTTTATTTTATCGGGAATTTATTTTATACTCGGGTAACTTTTTGTAACAGACGGTTGGGTATACACAGATGGGGTTTATGATGGTAAATAAGCACTGTCTGTAACCATTGCCTGGATTGCACTGTCGAATTTTACAAGGAAGGAATAGGGAGGGAATGATTTACATTTGAGAGAGACCTATGTCCAGCAGTAGACTGCAACGAGATGATTATGATGAATGATTTATCGGGCTTTCCCGACTATGTGAACAAAAAATACTTAGCTCCTATTTGACTTCAGTTTTGTTTGTGATATCAGGCAACAGTTGAGCCGGTCTCGCGGCGATAGCATATAAAATATTATTTATTTATTTATTTTATTATTATAATCAAAAACACTTAACAATAATTGATATAGCAAAAGATGTAGCATAAACTAGATTAAGTTTTTGTGTACATCTACATCATCCGTCATCCGCAAATTTGACTAAATATAACAAATACATTAATAAAGAATTGAGTTATGATTAAATCAAGTGCCGTTAATATTAAAAGTAACTACATAAATTTAATGTAACCTTAAGGAGATATATATATATATATATATATATATGTATATATATACCTCTTATATTTCTACATTGGCTGGCCTACGAGGGTAGCTGCTTATATTTCCAATAAGTTATTGTAAATTATCAAGTGCAGGTAGGTAGGTGTTTGCATGCGTTCTCGCGGAACGTTCAACAGGATCATTAAATGGTTCAATACATCATGTTGCTTTTTAATATGTAAATATATATATTTTTGTTTTTTATTTATTTCTTTATTATTATTTTTTGTCTAATCTATGTTATATTTTAATCTTATTTAAGAGATACTTTTTGAGTGTTACTTTTATGTTTTCGGAATTAATTTTATTTATTATGTCAATCGGTAAATGATTTTAATAGGTAGGGTACCATATATTTTAGTGTACGACGTCCGTAAAGGTTGTTATAACGAGGTAATTTGTACTGTGATTTTAATGTTAACCGTGTACTTTTATTGTGCTGCCGTATTGTTTGGAGATCAGTGTTCTGTGCGTGATCTACAATTATAGAAAAGTTGAATTTCTCTCGAATTGGTAAAATATTACAAAAGTGGAATAAGGCATAATAATTGTTATCACTGTATTGTTCCTTTATTTTCTGTGGAACTATTGTTTTAAGAATACGTAGTTGAAGCCGTTGTATATTATCTAAATGAGTTATAAATGTCCGCCCATAACTGCTTAAACCATAGGCAATAATGGACTCGCCTAGTGCGTGATACATGTACAATAGTGTTCGGTATGGTATTTTGTACTTTATCAAATTAAATTTAGCAAGTATACCTCTTAATTTATCACAAATGTAGTTAATATGTGCTTTCCAGTTCAAACGACTGTCTATTATAAGTCCAATGTACTTATGTTCTTCAACTATCTCTATTTGGGAACAATTACAGTTATCAAATTGATAAAAGTGATTTATTAAGTGCAGGCAATCATGCTGATGTGCAATTAGTTGCAGGTTTTGCCTGATCCTATTTTGGGCTGAGCTAATATACATTGCCTTAGTTTTATTATCATTCAAAACTAGACCTACGTCATGAGACCATTTGATCAGTTCTGTGAAATCAGATTGTAGTTGTCTCAATGCCTCATTTATGTTTTTACTAGACGCAATGAGACACGTGTCGTCAGCAAATTGATATATCTCGCATTGCTTGATGACATTTATTAAGTTATTAACATAGCTAATATAGTGTAATGGACCTATAACCGATCCCTGTGCCGTACCTTGGTCTATATACGTTTTTGAGCTTAAGTTATCTGCTACTTTAACTTGGAAAGATCGGCCCCTAAGGTACTCTTTACACCATTCAAGGACCCGTCCTCTTATACCGCAGTCTTCAAAATGTTGTACTATCAAGTCATGTCTTAGTGTATCAAATGCTTTGCTGTAGTCAATAAACAATACAAGCACATGTTTTCTATTGTTTAGGTGACTGAGTACAGAGTCTGTAATTGCAGATAATAGCTGTGCAGTACTTTTACCTGGTTGAAATCCATATTGATTTTTAAATGCTCCTGCTTATAATTTATAATCAGTTGCTAGTCTGGATCGAAGTTCATTTTTGTGAGTACTTTAGGCTTTCGCAATCCTTGACAATTAAGTAACTTCTGATTAATGAAAGAAATTTTATAATCGAACTAAAGGGTGTTTTAATAACATACTTTACTACCTACTATATCAACTCTGATAGCATCAATATAAACCTACTAGGTTTCTCGATGCTGTCGACTAACAAAATACCATTGTAACTTTATTAAGCCTGTTAAATGTTAAATAAATAACTTCGAAAATCGAACGTCGAAACGAAGAAACGACGAACTTCGGATTTAACTTAACTACCAAATTACTTCGGGTCCGTCACCGTTCTGTAGCTTACCTTAGTGGGGGGATCAATTGGTCTTTTTTTGTGAAAGCAGTGGAACTTTATCCTCGCAGATGGTTTTAAAAAGGGATGGTGAATCCCTATAAGTTCTTACAAATTCCATGTCTGAAATATTGCGATGAACGGATCGGATCCGTCGAATCCGTCATCAGATCCGTAACACTTCGTAGTATCAAAACGTGCGCTCCGATACTACGGATTTCGTTTTACGAAGTAGACCCTCAGTTATCAGTTTTTAAAGCTATTATAATTGTAATTATGTTCGGAATTGTAGTTTTTTTTCAGGTATTACTCTCTGCTTACATACGTGTATGTAATACTAATATATGTAAAATGAAACGCCAGTTGTGTTTTATTGAAGATGTTTTATTACTGAAATCAGAATAATTTATATTGTAAAAAATACACCATACTCCCATACACTAAGGTTAACATTTCAGCTTTTTGGCTCAATTTTATATTACTACAGCAACTTTTGTTACCTGATTTCGACATTTGGTACCTAGACTATAGAAACAGTTTAAGGCCAATTCACACATTTGATACCTAATTTCAACACTTTTTTAATTAATTGTTGATCGAATTATTGCTTTTAAAAATCTTGATACGCGAAATTCACTCATATTTTTTGGTATACAGGATACAAGATTGGTCTTCGGATCGTTTCATTTACGTGTGAATCGACTTTAACTTTAATATCGGTTCAAAATTAGCCTAAATCTCTTTGGCATCGCATAAGCGGTCTCAGAGTATTCGAAACACGAAATATTGAAAGTGTCGAGTTTAAATAGAGGACGTAACGTATTCGAAATACTTCATCATGCAATTAGCACACGGAACGAAGCGGTTAGGAGAGTTTCGACCTTAGAGTACACAATGTAGAGTTTAAAATAATTAGTTAATAAGTGGATTTATTTATAAATTGATTTAAAAAAAAATAGCATTTATTTTATGGAAATAGAAATAATATATTTTTAAAAAGGAATTATTTAAATGAAGAACAATTTATGTATTGTATACGAAACACATACTATCCCCTTCGCTCCGTGGACGGCATCTAACCATAACTACTAAGCAAACCGACTCAATAGAAATTAAAAAAGTCTTACAGAAGGCTTCACCTAACCTTACCTTATTTAATTCTTTACACTTATTAGTATGAAAAATAAAAGCTGCATCTTTGGATTCATTCACTAAACATGCTACGTTTTATTGAACTGTCACGAAGTAATCATTTCCGTAAACGATATGTATCTCATCTATTTTAACATCTCCCGTAATATTGTCAGGGGTTAAGTAGGTTACATTACAGCATAAGACACGAATGACTTTGTACTAGAGCTGGAAATCTGCTTTACAATTCTATTAATAATCGGAATTTATCGAAAATTATACTAATACAAGCATCTGTAATACTATGTAAACGTAAAATAATTTAAAAAATCCTTTCCACTTACCCTAAGTCTTAGTAACGTCTAACAATTGACAAATAAACGAAACAATTGGAAGAAGCTTAATTAGGTACAGCGGGAAACAATAAGTCTTCATGTCGTATTACTAAATTTATTTTATACACTTTTTTAGTTTTATACACCGATGAATTTACATCCAAAAATTCCAATAAAACCGAAATAGTTAAAAAAAAATTGGACGGACAGACAGAATAACGAAGTCAACCAAAATCGGAAAAAGTCTTTAACGTCGAAGTTTTAAAACATAAAGTGCCTAGCTGGAAATGAATTTTGTCGTAAAAAGAATAAACTTCGAATTTTGAATCAACCGTTCGAATTTCGAATTACGTGAGGTTGTTCCGCCAGTTGTCAGATTGGGTGCAGTTAGTAGCGCACCATCGGGACTGGACGGTGGGCGGGCAGGGCGCGCCGCCCGGTCGCTGCCGGCGGATGATCCTGCGCGTGCGCAACGCTGAGCCCACGCAGCCGCCGTCACTGCGGCACGCGCTCCACTCGCCCCAGTCAGACACGCGACAATCTAACAGTCCTGTGCACCAAAAGCATTTTTCATTTTAGACCTATTCTGGTTTAAATGTAACAAAACAGTATTAAGAAGTAAGTTGTCTACGTCTCAAATAGACAATTCATTTTAGACGTATTCTGGTTTCAATGTAACAAGACAGCATTATGAAGTACATTGCTGTTATCTACGTCTCAATCAGACAAATTATTGTGCAAACCTTAACTTTTATCTCGACTTAGAAATCACGCGCAAATGAGGTACCTTGCCAAAATATCACAAAACTATATGAGTCTTTTTCAAATACCGTAAATATTTGATAAATGTTAGTGAAACAACTAAGAAATTAGTGTTAACAATATTAGATATCTCACTAGCTCTTTTCCGCTTCCTTCGCTCGGCAGGGTCGGTGGTGTCGACGCGCAGCTTGCGCCGGCGCCGCGCGCGGTACCGGCGCGCGAGGCTGCGCAGCGCGGACCGCTCGCTCGCGGTCGGCCCTGACGTCGGCAGCTCGTTGGCCGAGCGGGGCTCTTCGGTCGTACTTGATGTCGTGTTCGATCTAAAACGAATAAAGGAGAATAAGCAGATAGAAAAGATCTACCTAAATTTGAATTATGCTTATTTTTGAATTGACTTTTCATAAGAGCCTTTTGTATTTTGTATGCTTACATGAATAACAAAGCTTTTTTTAAAGATATATTAGGTTTAGCAGGTAAGAGGCGAATGTGAAGAGAGTAGGAAAACGTAGAATGGTCGTCTTTAGGTGTGTTTCTGCCCACGATTGCCCACACTACCAGAATTATTAATCCCTTCCAAACCTAGTAATAAAAATTGAGAAAATAAGGAAGGAAATTCATAAAACGGCACACGAATATAACGCTACCATTTTTTGTCCGAAATACGGAGTGAAGTTCGTTTTTTTTTTCACATGCACGGCATAGTGAACCATCTGCAACTGATCGTAAGTGGAATGCGGTCCGATGTCCACTAACGAGAGCTGATTACCCCTCGGCAGTCAACACAATTATGCCGGCACGTTAGAACTGGATATACACAGACAGATCCTGGAACGCGAGACAATAGCACCACTATGGCGGGTTTTAACATCTTGTGTACGGTCGCTATCCAGGCGGATATAAAATATATCTCAACATCAGAAAAACAATTTCAAAGTGTTATATAAAATTTCAGACTATTTTTCTATTTATCATAACTTTAGAATAGGTTAGAATTATCGTACGAAATTCTAGAATACCTCTAAAACTCTTAACCCAATATAATGTTTGGAAGATATTTTTGTTGACACATAAACCGAACATTAAGTTTGTTTGATATTCTTGGAATGCTATAGCACTTTATATGTCACAACTTTTCAGACTGAGACGAATTCTAAGAACTTAATGAAGTGACGCCAGACAGCGAAATGGTTTGCTCAAGATGTTTCATTATGGTAAGAATTTAATTTGTATATACTATATATCTACGTTTATAATAAGGTATACGACTATAGAAGATTTCATAATTCGTTTGCTGTCGAGGCTGGAGAAAAATAGATCTACTACCATGACATTATGTTAAATATGTAACAAAAGGAACTTTATTGAGGAAGAAATAAAAGAGGCTTTATTTAGCAAGAAATAAAAGAAGACTTATCAGCATCAGCTCCAGAACATCCATAGCCGACCAAAACCACAAAAGAACAGTTACAGTATTCAGTAAATATATAGAGTATACGACGACGATATTCGTAGGATCGCCGGTGGACGCTGGATGAGGAGAGTGGAGGACCGCGCAACGTGGCGCGCCCTAGGAGAGGCCTATGTTCAGCAGTGGACAGTTGTAGGCTGATGATGATGATGATAGAGTATACGTGGTTCCATTCAGCACTGATGAATATGAAACTCTAAATTTGGAATTTAGTCTCAGACCTTACTTACCAGTAACAATTGTAGTACACGGTCTCTTTGGTACTAGTAAATAGGAAAGCTTACATATATATATTAAAGTGTATTGGGGTAATACAGGTTAACGGGTGATCCCATTGTTTTAAGAAGTTAGTAGTGTTGTTTTTATTATACACCGAAATTATTTGCTACTATTAACTTGCAGTTTAGCAGTAATCTTGAACGAATAACCCCGTGGTCCGGTATTATCCCAGCGCACTTTTTTATGATGTCAGACTTACAAAGTGTAGTAGGAGTAGGCCCCATCAGGCGTGGTGAGCGACCCATCGGAGTATATCCTGGGTGCCTGTTCCGCACGCTCCACCTCCTCGGCGACGGACAGCGCCCGGTTCCCGTCCAGCACGTCGATGTTGTTGTGGCTCAGCTTGTCCAGCTGCAGGACGTCGTATTTTCGCTCGTCGCTGGCTCGGTGGAACACTTCTGATAGCTCGTATTCGCGGAGCTAAACAATGTGAATGTTGGCAGTACTGTGCTATGATTGGGTTTTAAAATATTGGGAATAAGAAAGCAAACATAATGATGCTTTATGCCCAAAGGGGGAGGCAGAGGTGTAACCAGAGGATCAACTTTTCGCCATGTGTGCTTCGTTGCATGAAGTGATAACCTATAGCCATCACAAATTCCAGAATCCGGAGTAATTACTGAGCACAAAAGACTTGGAATTGGAACCATAAAAAACAATGAGGGTAAATAATATCTATCAAAACTTTTGTTGCTGTTATTAAAGTGGGACCCATAGACTCTAAATTCATTGTCGTTGGTGTCATATCTGATAATTTAAATCGCATCTAAAAACAATAAAACTAATTGGATATTACGAGATTAAATACTTTATTGCTTACATATTTTATTAAATAAATAATTATTGTTATTAACTAGTATTAACAAATGCAAACATCATTAGCCATTCAATAAATTATTTTAATGGGGAGCCTTTAACAATAATTAGTAAATTGATAATAATGGTGGATAATAAATGTACCTACGTTATAATATATTCCTATTTCATATTAAAACTAATATATTAAAGTGCATATAAACCAGTCTATTAAAATGACATTTATTTAGTTCAACCAGAATAATACCAAATATTTGGATGGTGAATACCAACCCGAATTAGGCTAGCGTGGTGAACTGAGACTTAAACCCCTCTCAGTAGTAGAATATAATACAGGACTGATAATATTATTATTTATAATACCAAAGATATCCCAAACTACAAAATTGAATTATCTTTTTACAAGATGTAATGGTATATTCCTTAACATTATCAATAATCATCGGCATACACCAAAAACCTATCCAACTACATTGGACTTCTGCCTCGATTCATCCAATTACCTGCCTTTCACATCTCAGCCCAAACTATATTTACTGAACCGCGGTCTATTCCAAATGCACTCATAAAGTAAATATAAGAACGGACACTCGTTGACCCATATTCCACTGAAAAATGGAATAAACTCCACTAGGACAATAAAGTATACATTTTTGCAGCTGCTAGCTACAAGGTAAATAATGTTAGAGAGAAGTGGTGTCCGGTTATTTCAATTCTTCCCACGGGAGTATTGCAGTACAAAATGGACGCTTCACATTTTATGATATTGCTTTTAATGCTTTATCAGTTTTGTAGGCGACGGTATATAAGTCAGCTTTGGTAGATGAGAAGTTTGTGTGACCAAAGTCTAGAATTTTCTATTTAAAATTATAGTTTATAAAGATTTTTCACGTTTACGCGAATGCAAGATAGGTAATTAATGTACGTAGATGTTGTAACTTTGACTTGCGGACGACCAACAACTCAGTCTGTCCGGTGACCATGAAGGCTGCAGTCTTCGAAACGTCGGGAGAAAATAATAATATAAAAAACCACGATAAAATCTGTAAATAGTTTTATTTCAATTATATTTTGTAGGCAAATAAGATAAAATCTAAATAGTTTTATTTCAATTATATTTTGTAGGCAAATAGGCCAAATCCACTACTTAATCTAGTCTTTTGACTAATAAAAAGGCAACGATGACTTAAAATCATAGTCTAAGAGCCTTTCCATTAATCATGTTTCTATAATATCAGATTGTAAATCAGTTCTTTATTGACGTCACAAAAAGTAGGTCAATATAAATATTAACATTTATACGAATTTGTCCTTGTATTATCAGAAATGTCAATCACAAGTTCCGTCAGTGTGTTTTTTTATGTCATTGCACGCGACTGTAAATCATGATAACGTTTTATAAAGCTAAGTGTAACTACATTTTATATTTTTACTAGACAACGTCTGTAGAGACGTTGTCCCATCTTAACTATGAATTTGCAGCGCGCATTCTGTCAATCGCTGACAGTTATTTCAAATAATTGACAGTTATATAAAATTAATATTTTCGTAAAATTTTCTTAAATTTTATAATTTTCCGCGCAATTTTTTTGATTTTTTTCTTTCAAAAGAACCTTCTCCTGACAAACACAACAAAAGAAATTTTTGAAATCGGTCCAGCCGTTCACGCGTGATGGCGTGTCCAAGCGAAATAGGGATTCATTTATATATATATATAGATTTCTTAGATATCAAACCTGCAAGTATTAGTCGCGATTGTTGTTCACCTAAGTTATAACTCGTGAAATATTTGAGTTTTGTTGATATTCGCTATTAAAGAAATTAGTTGACAAATACATTAGAAGCCTTTCAAAGAGGATTGATGCAAAAAGCTAACGATCGTAAAAATCTAAAATCGTTACTTCAACAACATTGGAAAAGTGTATTCTGTCAACTTCACGCTGGAGTTAGATAATGGAAGGATAAAAGTATCTTTTAATTCCGTTGCAATTAGTGTTATTCAATATATAAACGATATCGCTTAAGATATAGCAATCATAATTCGTGTAGATGCTGATACGATTAAAAAAAAAGAGTCCCTTGCATCAATATATGTACTACCTACTAGATTTGGCGTTCCAAAATTCAATGTGTTCAACTGAATTGAACTGCAATCCATACAACTTCTATAGTATCGTGTCAACATTAACAGGTTGTGGTTGTTACAGAGCGGCGTTCATAATATAAGAACTCGAGTCTAAGTGAAAACCTGGATTTGAATAAAAAATATTAGTTAAATAAGTAAAATTATTTGTTGTTTAAGTGAATAAACAGGTTATAACAGTGACTTTTTGGTTGCCATTTTAGTTCAGATTTGGAAAAATAGTTTATATGGACGTTCGTGTCTATAGAATATACGTCAATGGTCTTTATAATAATTTCCTATATTTAAGCGAATGTTTGCATTGAAATAAAACTTTAACGTCTAACATTCGTATACAACATTCTGCATAGTTTTTACTTCAAGAGTCCTTTAATTATTAAAATGATTTTTTTGACAACATGCCTTTATACAAGCTAGGTTAGAGATATTGCTCATTCTCTAGAATCTAATATGTGGTTCGTTATCCCAGATGGATGACTTACAAGTGGCTGTCGACTGTTCGTAGCTCCGTCTGCATCAAATTACTCTCTGTGATCATTATTAAGTCTCTAGCAAATGTTTTACACTTCGATGAATGTTATTGAAGAAGTCTTTGTACGCTATGATTCAAAATTGTAACCAAATGTCATGATTGCCGGATTTTGATAGCTTACATATTCATAAAATAACAATATTATGGAATAGGGTAGGTCGTTTAGTCTGCTTCAACATAAATTATAAAGGAGGGTAGTTATATTTATTGACTAAGAACAAAAGGTATAAAAGGCGGTGCAAGCTGTCAAAGCGGCAGTCTACTTCGTGCCCTTGAGCTGTCACAAATATGGGAATAGGTGATATGATTAGGGTTATATCCTTAAAGAGTAAAATTAAAGAGTAAAATTTATGAAGGTAATCCTCCCATTTTCTGGTTAGTAGCTCGGAGTCTGGAATATGTGCCCGATGTAATCATAGGCTATCACATCATGGGACAGTACACATGGTAAAAAGTGGGTTCCCTGGTTGCACCTCTGCCAACCCTTTCGGGTATAGAACTTGATGTTTATTTTGTTTTTCATTCCCTACATTACTCAAGGTACTCGTGTGTAAAGTTCCATGCTTCTATACTATTCCATATACACGTTGGATAAATAAAATATCTTGGCGAAACGAGAGAGCTAAGTGATTCATAGAACATAAATAAAAACCAATAAGCAGATATTTATTGAAGCGAATTGAAAACCGTTGAAGGAATAAACTTTCTTATAAATTGAAGCGAAAAATTGCAATAAACGTCTCTAAAAACTTTAAAATTATGAGTTAATAAATTCAGTACCATGTTTCAAGTGACCTATTTATGCTACACTTGTTTTTGCTTGCGGTTTCGCTTATGTTATTGTATAACTTGTAGCAGTTAGGTATTCCTAAATGCTTTATTTTCATTAGTTAACAATTAACTCTCATTCTTACATTCAGCTACGATTAAAAACAATCCATAAAGCGAAGTCAATTCCTATTACCTTAATAAACTGGAACGTGGCGATGGGTGGCAGTCTTCTTAAGTGGGGGTAGAAGAAGGAGCCGGCGGGATGGGAAGGGTATTTGGAGGTGATGCGGTAGGCCACTCCCTGCGGTGCGGTCGGCCAGTTGGGCGCCGTAAAGGTGAACCCGTTGTCGGTGCCGGCGTCGAGGGGGTCCACCTGGTTGGAAAAAGGATGTAGTTTTTGAACTTAGGTTTGTTTGATATAATTTTACTGGAGATATAGTTTTTTTTTCCTTTTGCGGTTTTTAAAAATTTTATCAGATTTAATTATTGGCTAATATTTCCAACTCAAAAAAAATCTACTGATAAAGATAAGTTTTAATCATACAAAACACTTTCTATACAAAATAATTTAAATTTTTACATGTTTGTCAGAATATTCAACGACTAAAATTATTTTTCAAGTATCACCTAAGAATTTTATTTATATTTCCGAACATAAAAAGTTATAATACCTCAATAGTAATACTGTCCAGCCAGTTGCCATCAACGCAAAGATCGAAGCTGTCTACTCCAATGAACCAGTCCGGGGAAGGTACCATTCTTGCCATCACGGAAACCTATAACAATATTATCGAATTAACATACTGTAAAAATTAAATAATAATTATTATTATTTAAAAAATGTTAAGTACTAATACTTAAACTCTAACCCTCCTTATTCATAGACGTTATTTATCTAAGGACGGAGCATTGCTGTGATAAGTCGTTTCTCAGTACTGACGGCATGGCAGCCTTCGCAGTGCGTAGA
The DNA here is from genome assembly GCF_014839805.1 of Manduca sexta. Classification (NCBI taxonomy): domain Eukaryota; kingdom Metazoa; phylum Arthropoda; class Insecta; order Lepidoptera; family Sphingidae; genus Manduca; species Manduca sexta. Next base: position 2,631,209 of record NC_051133.1, on the reverse strand, counting down.
CATAGGGCCGCTGTGATTGGCTAATATTAAGATACAACTTGAATCTAGTTGGCTGTCAGCTAAACAAAGTTGAACAAACAGCAAGGTGTCAGATAAAAAAAGCCTTAGATAAATAACATTTATGAATAAGGGGGTAACAATCTGAGTTGATATAAAAATAATACATTTTTGATAAAATATGGTAGTTGATTGGCGCTAGTGCCACGGTTAACGTCGGCTCCGCGTATTTTAAATGCTTAAAAATAGTTAGGACATAGTATAGACGAAAAAGTGAAGTGCATACTGTCTCATACATTTTAAATGTTTAGTGGAGTTATGTAAGTGCAATCAATTGCACTGAAAGTGACAATAATTACTATCTTTACGACTTGGAACTAAAACCGTTATATCTGTTTTTAAAAAAAAAGAAAGTCCAAAAGTCTATTATATTAATTTAACCACCTCCATACGGACAAATTTCAAAATTAACAATAAAACTGTGATAAATAGTGTGAACAGTGCATAATTGTGCAAAAAAGTGCAAAGTAACAAAGTGACGGTTAACCACCTACATTTTAAAATATAAAATCACAGCGCTGTTATTGTTATAAAATCCATTGTTCTAACGTATACACTTATTTATTTAGACTGATTAGCCAAAACACTTGTTGGCCTCGCGGCACCAACAGAACTCTTGACAAAAACTTAAGTGTTGAGACGTGTGTTCGAAACCCGCTGCCGCTGTAAAGACTTTTTGTGTATTAAAATTTGTTTAAATTTATTTAAAGAATCATTTAAAATGTCTACACCAAGTAATAATAAAAACACAACGCGTAGTGCCGCCCGATTGAAAGGAACAAATTTGTACACACGATCCTCCGACGATAGCGACATCTCTCTTCTTCTTTCCGAAATTCGACAATTGAAACAAGAAGTTCTAAATCTAAAACAACAAAATACTGATATTGGTGCAAAATTAAATACAGTTTCGGAGACGCTTCATCAAAGGTTTGATGAGCTTAACAATAAAATAAAGGAGAAAGACGATGAGATTTTTGACTTGAAAAACTCAATAGTTCAACTTGAAAATAAACTCAATCAGCGCGAACGCGATCACTTAGCAAATGAGCTGGAGCTAGTTGGGTTCCCGGAGCATCACGGCGAAAGTCTTATTCACATAGCTATGATAACAGCTAAAAAAATCGGCGTCGATTTAAATGAATCTGACGTTGACAAAGTATCCCGAGTAGGACCGAAACAGACCAATACGTCCAAAGAAAAACCAAGACCTATCGCACTTAGGCTTACACGTCGGATTAAACGCTCAGAGATATTAAAAGCTGCTAAAGAACGACGGCCGCTCACTTCACAAGACATTGTTCCTGGCACCAAAACAAAAATATTTATAAACGAACGGCTGACGAAGACCAACAGGACATTATTTCGTGAAGCTCGACAACGCGCTCAAACCCACAACTTCAAGTTCTGCTGGACTCGTGACGGCACAGTTTACGTACGGAAAGCGGAGGGCAAACCTGTTATACCTATCTGGTGTATTGAGGACCTTGACACGAAAATTGGGCTTCCACAAGCAACTGTTGACACTTCAGAATAGTGACATAGTTATATTATTGTTAATATTTAGTTTTTCATTAATTTTTGGTTATTCGTTTTATTTAAACAATTACAACACTAGTCTTATAATAACTATAAAAACTCACGCTACACTTTACACTCACAATAAACGCATTACATTTCACACTCACATCATAGTAAATATTCTAATTGTAGTTAAATATACGAAAATTTAAACATCAAAATAATGGCTAACTTAAAGATACGCTATTTAAAGTTAGGGTTACTAAATGCTAGATCCTTAAATACAGGAAGGGATGAATTTGTTACAAATATTCAAAATCACAAGCCCGATATTATGGCTATTAATGAAACATGGCTAAAGATAGCGGAGGAAGCACCCGCCATACCAAATTACAACTTTCTGCATAGAGCTCGACAAGGGAAAAAAGGCGGTGGTGTAGGATTTTTACATTAGACAGGGTATTCAATATCGAGTACGACAGCACCCGTCTTCTATCCTAGAGCAATTTTGGCTCAAAGTAAATTTACCAAAAACGTCCTTAGCTATCAGTACAGCATACAGACCTGAAAGTGTAGCAGTCTCAGATGCATTAGATGCACTCAGTGACTCGATAAACCATATGGCTCGTTATGACCACATTTGCATTTTAGGAGATTTAAATATAGATTTGCGCCAAACAGAATCACCCCATACTAAAGAATTAGTGAATTTTTGTCATCAACATAATCTAGAGCAACTAGTTAAAGAACCAACTAGAGTGACCGATCATTCCGAAACATTAATAGATATCGTGATGACTAATAGCTTTTGTAAATGCTTAGGAGTGCAAGTTATTCACAATAGATGTCTCAGTGATCACGCCACGATATTAGTAGATTTTAATGTAAAAATGCCCAAGGTGCCACGCCAAGTGAAATTTTTGCGATCACTGAAAAATATCAATTTAGATCTCTTTACGCAAGACTTGAACTTAATTCCGTGGCATAGTATTAACAGTCTGAATAATGTTAATTGCATGGTTGACACTTTTAATAATTTTATCTTAACCTTATTTGATGTCCATGCACCAGTTAAGAAAATAGTAGTAAAAGACAAATCAAAACCTTGGGTTACAGATATGGTAAAATTTATGATGGAATTGCGTGACGATGCATTGATAAAAGCACAAAAAAACAAAACAGAAAGTTCACAAAAATACTATCGTAGTCTCAAAAATCTAGTAACAGCAACTATCGAACGGGAGAGAAAAGCATATTATAATACATTTGTAAATGATAATTTAAAATACCCAACTTTGCTATGGAATGGTTTAAAAAACACAACAATGTTCAATAAACCCTGTACAAATTCAATTTCTGACCACCTCAATAATCCTGATTTAATCAATGACCACTTTTTAAATTTACCCCAATACGACGTTGCAGATCTGGTAGACCTGCCATGTGTTGAAACTATAAAGTCACATAGTGACAATTTTAACTTAAAACCAACGACGGATAGCGAAGTTAAAAAAATTCTATATAATATTAAAACTAAGGCATCGGGGTATGATACACTTAATATAGATATGATTAGAGCCACGTTAGACGTAACTCTACCTGTAATAACAAATATTATAAACAGGTCAATTGAAACAAATACATTCCCATCTTCTTGGAAGAGGGCGTTAGTTAAACCATTGACTAAAAAGAACCCTGCAACCCAACTGAAAGATCTTCGGCCTATTTCTATTCTGCCAGTATTGTCAAAAGTGATTGAGAAAGTGGTTCTAAATCAAATTCTTACTTATGTTAATGAGAATAATATTATACCAAAATTCCAGTCTGGTTTCCGTAAAGAACACAGCACTGAAACAGCACTCCTACACATTACAGATGACTTGACTCAAGCATCTGATATGGGTAAAAGCAGTATCATAATTCTTCTTGACTACTCAAGAGCATTTGACTGCCTAGATTCAGATTTGTTATTGAATAAATTACAAAACTATGGGTTCTCTTTAAACACTTGCCAATGGTTCAAATCATTTCTAGTAGGTAGAGAACAAAGGGTAGTTACCGAAGGTCTAAACGGTGAAAAGAAGTTCTCAGCTCTTAAGTCGATACAGAAAGGGGTGCCGCAGGGTTCACTTTTAAGTCCTGTCCTTTTTACTCTTTTTACAGCTGATTTACCTAATTGCATTGAATATTGCAAATACCATTTATATGCTGATGACACACAATTGTACTATTCTTTCGATAACAATAATACCACGGAAGCTATTCATAAGATTAATAGTGATCTTCGTAATATATACAATTGGTCTAAAAATAACTCCTTAGTCTTAAATCCAACCAAATCGCAAATGATGGTAATGGGCACAAAACTGCAAATTGATAAAGTCCTTAGTTGTAAAGAGCGAATAACTTTAAATAATAATGTACTTGAATGTGTTACTTCTGCAAGAAATCTTGGCCTCATCTTAGATAGGGAACAGAAATACGTAGAACATGTGAATGCCAAAGTTAAAAATGCTTTTTTTAGGTTAAAAATACTGTATAAAATTAGACCATATATTACTGAAAAAGTCCGTATTCTTTTAACAGATTTACTTGTTTTATCCCAGTTTAACTACTGCAGTTCTATATATGGACCCAGACTAAATTCCGAGACAGAAAGGGCAATTCAAAGAGTTCAAAATGCATGTGCGCGATTTTGTTTTAATATTCCACGTCAGGAATATGTTACGCCATTTCTAAATAGAAAAGGTATCCTAAATATGACCTCAAGAAGACAGTTGTTATACGCATGTACACTTCACAGGATCATTTGGAACAAGAAACCTGAATACTTATATGAAAAACTAGTTTGGGTGAAGGACAAAACTAATCGACTTCGTTCAGCATCACAAAATCTGCTTGTGACTCCTTCTCATAGATCTGCACGATACAGGGGTGGCTTTAGGTTTTCTGCAGCGAGCATTTGGAATGACCTGCCTCCTCCCTTGAGGGAAAAAATGAGTCTAGGCTGCTTCAAAAAAAAATATAAAGTAGGTCTTTTAGAAAGACAGCTTATTGCAGAGAACTTAAAACACTCCCGCTGGGGAATTCTACATCTAGGAAATATATTTACAAATATTATAACCCTACATATAAGAAAATTGTTCTGTTGTTGATAAACACACGCACACACACATATACACACACACACACACACACTCACTCACACACACTCACTCACACACACCCACAGACACACACTCACACATTAATAATAAATTCAAGTTAATTTAAAGTTTATTATTATTTACTTTATTCATTTTATAAATTCCTTTGTTATTTGTTTTTTTTTTTTAATTATTGTAACTTATATGTTGTTGCTTCACTTTTTGTTTTGTATGTACTATGTTCCTTTGATATTTTTCATAATTGAAGTTTTCCGTTGCAATTACGCCATTAATTACGCTAACTCCCGCACAAGACCATAGGGAGATAGGAGTGACTGAAAACCAGCGCTGATCTAAACTCTGGTTTCGGTCAGCACACGCTGAGTCATTTCCTTTTGTCTTTCACTAATATTATGTTTGCTTAATTTGTTGTTATTATTTGTTAATTGAAAGGCAATAAATTACTTATTATTATTATTATTATTATTAGTAGTATGAGTAGCCGACCTAGGAAGAATTCGTATTTCGTTCTACAGCGCTATTCTCTTGGAGACGTAATTAAGTATCTAAACGTGTCTAATTTAATAACTATTTCATTACAGTAAACACTCAGTTGTGTAAAAGTCCTCTGTATGTTATAAAAAAAATATTAAAAGATACGTAGGAAAGTGACGATAAGCAGAGAAAGTCAATAACTAGACGGCTAAGACTGAACAAACTTAAACTTAATTTTTATATGCGTTTTCTCTGAGGACCTTAGCACGCACTTAGGTATGTAGAAGCAAAGTCTGACGTTGACTAGAGCAGAGGCCAGGACGCGTTTCTACAATCATATACGCTAATAGAAAAAAAAATGGGAATGACATTCTAGCGATAAGTCTGTCGTTCGATATGTTATTCCAATATTTTTTTTGTTTTCTATTGGCGTAAAAAATTGTAAAAAGGCGTTTGACTACAACTCCAATTGCGTATCGCGTCGAATTGAATAGAATCGCATTTATTCCGTATGTGCGATGATGACGTAGTTTTATTGTAAACCAGCTTTTGCCCGCTGTTCCGCCCGCGTGAAAATGTTTTTACTAGATAAAAGTCCTGCTTTATATTTTAAGGTTAGCGCGTTCAAACATACAAACAAACTCTTCAGCGTTATATGTTAGTATAACAGGCAAATTAGGTCGATACGATTCGACTTTTGTCTAGTGGACACTAGCCATAACTCTCTCGACTGCATCGGAATTAATCTTACTATTTAAAACCCTTCTTATTAAACATGCTCTTAAAATAAATTAAAAACGTTCTACTAAAATAATTAACGTGATCTTAAAATAAATTAAAAACGTTCTACTAAAATATTATCTTCATAAAGTTTAAATGACCTGTAACTAGTGACGGCGTGAGGTTAATGGGGTGTTTACACACTTCTTTACCAAACACTATCGATCTTACGTCTACACGGACGGAGGCGAAGTATCGACCTTTGTCGCATGAGGTTACTCGTTAGTGGTGTAAGTGGATACCTACTCTTGTATTTGGAGATCTTATTATATAAATGCGAGTTTGTGAAAATGTTTGGATGTTTGTTAGAAGTAAACGCAAAATTAACGGAACGGAATTGTATGGAATTTGGCACATAAATAGACCAACTCCTGGATTAATACGTAGGCTCCTTTTTATCCCGGTAATTTGCTCCTGTGGGAAATAATTAGAATTTTATTTACATTTTTCAATAGTTGACGACGGTGTTGTACAATGATTTACGAACTTCTGTAGCGAGAAAGATTTTTCACGCGGTCGCCCGCGAGCAACACCTAGTTGAAATTATATTTTACTTAACTTGGTTACAATTCTCAATTTTAAAATTAAACATATTTTCATACTAATTATTTTCTAATAGAATGTGAAATTTTGTCACAGTTTCCAAGTTAAACCATTGAAATGTTTCTCATGAAATTTGGTACAACGATTAAAGGATATCGGGTTTAATATATCAGTAAAGATTAATAAACCTAATAATTTTATCAGACCTACAAAACAGTGCTTGAAAAATACAACATTAATACTTTAATTCGGATTTGTGTAAAATTATAAAATCATTCGCAATTTCCACCGTCCGGTAAGTATACTGTGAAACCCATATTTTACAAATTACACACCAAAATACAAATTCAATTAAAAACATCGTAACATGACATCCCTAATCAAAACGTTACTTTCCGTTACAACCGAAAACTCTAAGGGTAATTAATTTATTAGAAAAGATCTGTTCCAGACAGGTCAGCGGAGCTGGTAATTAACATGTCGCGGGCAGATGTAAGATCCAGCACGGATTTTATCTTTTAAACCGCCTTTGATATTTAAATAGAGGTACTCGTATTGTGAAATAAGAGTTTTTGTGGGCCCGGCGAAATTCCACTGTACCTGATCGTGAGCAATAGGGTACCGGACTCATTTTTGTTCTTTACTATTATCAAATATTTACGTTATGTAAATTATAACACAAAGAGATTTATTAAAATCCGGTAAAAAATCAACAAGTTTTAAGTCCTTGAATGTCGGTGGAAGGGGTAATTAACAAAAAACAGAAAAGAGACGAAATACCCACATCTGACGTCATCGGGAATTACGACGCGTGCAAAAGAAAGAGATAAAGCGATATCCCTACAACGCGCTCATTTTTGCACGTTACAATATTTGAAATATGAATTACTAGCCCATTTTTTAACCAATTTTTATGCAGTTTTCGCAGGAGTGCTTCTATTTCGTAAAATTAACCATTACATATAGAATAATGAACAAAATCAAACATAGGCCGGTTCCCTATTAACAAATTATTAATGGTAAGACGGAGTTTTTTTTTTATACGGGCACTAAAAAGTGACCCCTTTGGTAAATGGATTGGGGTCCAATAGATTGTCGACTGATGAAAGATGGTTAACCCTCGGCAGTCGACATAATTATGCCGGCCTGTTGGAATCCGATATACACAGGCTGATTCCAGAACGCGAAGCACTTACGTGGGCCACTATGGCGGGTTTAACACGTTGTATACGGTGGCTATCCGGGTGGATATAAAATATATCCTACCACCAGAAGCAGGAGTGTCGTATAGATGAAGTATTGACAAAAGGTAGAGATAGAAGAACATTTCATATTCAAGATTACAAATTCTATCTTAAACAGCTTTTAATATTTAAAGGTATTTTTAGGTAGATAAACTGACTTTTTAATGCTATAGGAATTTTATAGTGAATAAGGTAGTGAGTTTGTTCAAATCAATATCGGTCGGTACAACATACATTTCCACAATTGGAGGAAGAACTTGGCTTTGTTATACAACCAGCCGCTTGACTGATGTCGAACAGTTCTAGCGGATTCAATCCCCCATAAAGCGTGTAAAAAACCCCAAATACATGTGTCCGAGTTAGAAATAGAACCCAGGTTGCGAAGGCGACAAACGAATTAATTCTAATTACTGTAACGGGTTTGTAAAGAATGCGCGAAATAAGCTTTTAACTTAGTGCGTATTCTCAGTTGTACTGATAGTATGGAATTCCTATGATTTGTAAAAAAAAAAAAAAATTCATTAACCGAAAAACAAATTACAAGAAATACAATAAACCGAGCTAAATTCCGTAAATTTTCCGAGAACGAGAACACCTTCCAGATAAAATTCTCGTTTAGCGAGAATCATTTGCGAGATTTAACGACAGCACTAATAATTATTACGACCATCAAAGCTTTGCGTAATCAACATTTTTACATCAGCCTCCTGGGCTCAACAATTTAATTATCTTACTTTCGTGCGGCGAGATTAATTAATATTATACTCAATTATTTTGTTTTATTTATAATTTCAATTTTAATATTATTTCGGGAAGTGATAATAAATCTAAAACCGATGGGCCTATAAAATTTTACATAATATAATGAAGTGTAAGAGGCTGATGCCTGCACATTATAGATATTGAAAAACTAATATTAGAAGTATTACTATTAATACTGGCTTCCGTTGCTCTATAGCAAAACAGCAGTTTTTAGATGTTTTATCTTTTTGTTTGTACACACGTCACAGAAAAGTTACTGCATGAACTTGAATGCAGTTTTAAACAATTTATTACTAGAGGTCTAACTTAAAATATAGGCTTTTATTCCGGGAATATAAAGAGGCATTTTTATCCCGGAAATCGCAGGTCAAAGCTAGTTTTGAATAGGTAAGGATGAATATAATATTCATATATATATATATATATATATATATATATATATATATATATATATTGTACCATATATTACATAATTATATATAATATATGGTAAAATATATATAATACTAGCTTTTGCCCGCGGCTCCGCCCGCGTTATATAGTTTTTCAGGCTAAAGTTTTCCGTTATAAAAGTAGTAGTTTCCCGGGAGCCTATGTTCTTCCCAGGGTCTCAAACTGTCTCCATACCAAATTTCATCTTAATACGTTGGGTAGTTTTTGAGTTTAACACGTTCAGACAGACAGATGCAGAGGGGGACTTTGTTTTATAATATATTTTTTAGAACTTTTAAAGTGGAACAATCTCGTCATACATCATTGTTGCATAACTTTAACTGTTTAAGCAGCGCAGGCAATGGAAGCTCTCAAAACTTATAATTTTCCCCGTTTTTGCAACATGTTTCATTACTGCTCCGCCCCTATTGGTCATAGCGTGATGATATATTGCCTATAGCACTCCAGGAATAAAGGGCTATCCAACACAAAAAGATTTTTTCAGTTCAAACCGGTAGTTCCTGAGATTAGCCATTACTGCTCCGCTCCTATTGGGTATAGCGTGATGATATATAGCCTGTGGCACTCCACGAACAAAGGGCTATCCAACGCAAAAATAATTTTTCAGTTTGGACCGGTATTTCCTGAGATTAGCCATTACTGCTCCGCTCCTATTGGGTATAGCGTGATGATATATAGCCTGTGGCACTCCACGAACAAAGGGCTATCCAACGCAAAAAGAATTTTTCAGTTTGGACCGGTATTTCCTGAGATTAGCCATTACTGCTCCGCTCCTATGGGGTATAGCGTGATGATATATAGCCTATAGCACTCCACGAACAAAGGGCTATCCAACGCAAAAAGAATTTTTCGGTTTGGACCGGTAGTTCCTGAGATTAGCGCGTTCAAACAAACAAACAAACTTTTCAGCTTTATATAATATAGTATAGATATGAATGTAGAGTAAGGTTGCCTTAACACGCGTAATATAAATAGTTGTGAATATGACGTTTCGTACAAGCAAGTACAATGTATTATCATGTTTTGCTAATTAGAAACACAATATCTTCAACCTTATTACTGCAATAAATATTAATGAAAATATTTCTCTAGAAAGATAAATCATCTTTAGATTAAATAAAGTCATACTATGAAATATTAAAGTTATATACCACCCAACCAAGAAGTTTCTATGTTACCGTTAAAAGTATGAGCTATTAGCGAATTCAAATAACATTATGTATACTTAATAGTTTTGTCAGTTTCATAAGTAAAAAATTACCAAAACATTTCATATTACAATATTAAACAATAACGTATTTCTGGATTGTTAACCTCATTACTACATCAAAACGTGATCTAGAAATATTTAATAAAAAGAAATGAAAGAAAATGAATGATGCATAATTATAATCACCCCGAAAGAACATTATTTGAAAATCGAAAACATCATTAACGAATTTTATTTTAAACCTGTGCAACAAGTTCGTTCTATTTTACGGCGTAATGATGTCTTCAATACACGCGGCAAAAATACATTTTCCTCTTCCATTATCGAGTAATCCATTAACCCAATTGCGGTTATAAACCTATAGATAACACATAAAACCATGGAGCAAAACGGTACAAACGAAATTAGACCTAACTGCCAATAAACACCGACATAAAGCTACTGTTCTTTTATTACAGGAAATATTGGGTAAATAGTGAGTTGTTCTGGTGGTGTAATTGAGTAATTGAGGATCGAATTATCTTCGGAGCATGATGCTTTGTTCTATAATTTTATCTTAAATATAGAGCTTATAGTGCTGTAGTAAATTTATTTCGGTTGTTTAAGCCACTAATTTGCTTGAATATCTTAGAATAAATATATAAAATCAGGCCAAAATATAAAAATATGCTTAAGTACTTTTATGGTAGCAAGAATTCAACAACTGTAAAACTATCAATTACCAACCTCTATATTACTAAGCTGGAGACGAGTGCAATCAAGCGAACAGGTTTTGTCAGCTTGTCGACCAAATTTACTCAGCGACCAAATCGCAGTAATGATAACCGGTCTTATATCGAAAACTTCTTACTTTAGAGTGATTTTCGGTAACAAAGAACTCAGCTTCAGTACTTCCAGTACATTGAGCGGCTGCTAGCATTCCAAATACGTCTATAGTACCGCCCACTGTGCCCAGCGAGTTTGAGCAACTCTGCGAACTCAGTCTAGGGCCGACACTCGGCGACCAAATCTCAATGTTATGTTAGTTAACAAATGATTGTATATCAAAAATTACTTACTCTAGAGTGATTTCCGTCGACAAAGAACTCAGCTTCTGTCCTCCCAGCGCCTTGCGCGATCGCAGGCGCACCAAAAACATCCATAGTGCCTGCCGCTGAGCCCAGCGCGTCTGAGCGACCAGACTCCGCGAACTGACGGACCGGGGCCGACACTCGGCGACCAAGTCTGAATAATACGTACGACCGGTCATGTGATACACCTGGAGACAATACAGATTTATTGGTTAATTTTTGGATGTTACTGGATTTTAACTAATAATAAACATTTTATTTCTAAGTGGTGTAGATAGGTAATGTTTAAGAAATTAACATTTTTATCTATTCATCAATATAAATAAAATAAACCGCATAGTTAAATGGTCATTAAATCTCCCAAATCTGATTACTGACATTGTAAAAGTAGGTATAGAGTACATTTTATGATCAATCATATTTGTATTTATATTGACTGTAATATTTTTTGAAGTACTGCTTAAATAGCTAAAGTAGATTATATAATTATCAATATTTGTATGTATACTATATTACTCTGTCGTTATCAGTTAATAGAGTCTTCCATTCAGCTTAATTTATTTTAGGACATTTTTTTCATAAGTAAGGCGTCACCATTCAATATTCCCTCATAGTAGACTAACTGCAGATATATCCACTCACCAGTATATTTAGAACTTTTTTAATCCAAAAAGGCGTGCCGACTAATGAAGTTTTATTTAATCTCAGATGAATCGTGAAAGTGGAAAGTGGGTGAAAGGGCTAGCGGATTACTTTGTAAACAGCGTACTGTGAAGCTGGTCCGCACTTTGTGCCGTAACTTTTTAATCTACGCATTTTTTATTTGTTGTTAGAGATAATTTATTTAGCCGTTTAATCTTGCCGAAGTTGGTCTCGGTTTTCAGCTTTTATGAGACTACAACACACTTAATATAATAGTAGTATTATCAGCCCTGGATTATATACTGTCCCACTGCCGGGCACGGCTTCTACTACTGAGAGGGATTAGGCCTTAGTCCACCACGCCGGCCTGTAGAATTGGTAAACTTCACAGGCATGCAGGTTCCAAACGATGTTTTCCTTCACCTTGAAGCAGTAGTAGTGTCCATGTTTAGAAAAGTGTTGTAAACTCTTAATCTTCACTTCAGAATGTGATAGTAAGGTTCGACTACATCTATACACTGTAGACTTAATTACATTAACGACTTCAAATATAGGATATCGATCGACTTCAGTCGAAGAGAAATATGGTGCCAAGTACTTACGTACTGCGAAGTAGCAAGAAATACTCAACCAACTTCTCTGCGAAAACAATGCCTCGCATTTGTAAAATAATCTCTTTATAGCCTAATTATCCTCAATTTTATGACTCAAAACGAATTATTGGAGCCAAGATTAAAATGTGCACGTGATTTCACTTTCATTCATTTATTGGAATATATTTTCTCAATTTTCCAAGAAATAAACATATATTTAGACAACAACCATTAACACATTTAAGAATTACACACGTCTAATTAAATAAAAAACAATGTTCGCCCCGCCTACTCTTTGTCCCTGTTGAAAAGTTGGCTCAAAAGCAAAGCTGGGCTTAAAAAGATTTCGTTCGATTTTCAAAGCGATGTTTTATTTTTAAAAGCGCTTATTTGTTTTGGCCCTTTAGCTTTTAACCGTTAATTTTGGTTGCGCAATTTCCGAATTTAAAATTATTATTGGCGTGTACATAATTCGTAGGGGTGACTTGAGAATATAATTTCTTAAAATAATATGAGAAGACGTAAGTTGAATGATGGATGTCTTGTCATGACACATTAAATAAAATTTTCCTTTAGCCGTTTGAAGTGCGATTCAGATTCCACGACGAATATTGTTAACCGATAGTTGCTAAGGAATGTTTTTATTGACAAAACTTGACACGCTGATATAAGTTTAACCTGGCTTAAGTTTCTATTTTTTAAGAGCAATATCTACGATCACCTACCATTTACAATTCTTTTAACCGCAACATACTGGGACTTGCAATACAGTTTAGAGACAATAGACATTTTGCTGACTACCCAAACAGACCAAGCAAACAAGAGATCTACATTCCAATAAAAATATTCAAGGTCAGACACTAAAGGTCAACATTCAGAATTTATCCCCACTTTCCTAATTCCGTAGTTTTGCGTAACGTATGATTCACGAGTGATATCAGAGTGTACTGAACTCCCGCTCTGCCAGTTGGCAGCGTTACAATAAGTGATAAACAATATTGCACTGAAATTACGACTGCCGACCGAAAAATATAATCTTTTATAACCAGTGGTGGATTTACGATCGGTCCGCTCGATAGTATTTTAGTTTTGTTGCTATGTTTCGTTGGTATTGTTGATTCCAATACGCAGAAACTTAGAATATTTCGGTCCTATTGCAAAAGACAGTGAAAACCTCGTGAAGCCCACTGTAGAAAGGAGAAGGACTCGACACGATCCAATACGTCGGTGCGACCAGATCTACAACGCTTGTTTGAGAGAAAGTGATGTAGGAAGAGAGATTACAATCCTTAATATTGAAGAATACGATGCAAGATGAAGTTTATTGGTTATACTAATCCATGTACAGCTTGACCAGGAGAATAAAAAACCAACTCTCTCGCTTAAAGCTATCGTTATCAGTACAAGAAATAAGATCCATCTTACCACAATATGGCGATTTTTTATTTCCTATACAGGCTAAAACAAATACTATAATTGTAAAGTATTTGTAACACTAGCAGGAACTAGATTCTATTTGCTATATTATAAAATCGATAGTTTTCTTACACCACCTGGTAATTCTACCGACCACTACACAACCTGCTACGGAAAACAAGACTTTATACTGATGATAATACAATCACTACTAATAAAACACACACGCAACAAAAACAAAGACTAATCACGTAAAACCCCAAAGCGGCTCATTGTACAAGTATTATAATATCGAATACCAATAAACATCGCCAACAATACCGAACTATACAATTACGTCTCTATTGAGTATAATTTCGGACGAGCCGAACCCGAAATAATTGGGAAAGGGCTGGCGACACATGAATTAAATATATTTCCGAGAGCACTTAATTTAATATTATTTTAGGTCGACGTTACTACCTTTCATTAGTAGCTTACCTTTGTTATTAATTGGGTTGCCAGCCTTTATTAAGCTTAGGGACGTAATATTTAATGTGTATTTATTATTGACGAATTGATTTTCGGCTGTGCAGTTCGTTTTGTGATATGGATTAGGTTTGTGAAATTTTAATGCTTTCATTTGGCCGAATTTCCAATTTGTACGTTTGGGATAGATGAAAATTTGGATTTTGGGGATTATTACTAATCAAATTTTCTATTTATTTGCATGTAGGTATAGTATTTTTGCCGTGAAGCTGCTTTGTGTAAACATTGAAGTGTACTAATTTGATGAACATTACAGCAAGCTATTTTAGTCGTGTTTTTTTATTAAGTTAATTAAACATTTTCGTCATTTAAAATGTAACGCAGAAACTACGATGGAAATCCGTTTTTAAGCCAACAAGATAATATAAGCCTTTGCAAACTGGTAGAAGAGCAAGATGTCAAAAATGAAAGAGACGCAATAATCTTAGTGGGAAGGAATAAGATGCAACGATTACCCCACTATGCTATTTAAAATATGTATTACTACCCTATTTTTGACCAATTTTATTACTGCTTTCATGAAGGAGCTTCTTTTTGTATCGTTTGCTATTACTTATAGAATAACTGATAAAATCGAATAAGGTAAAATACCTTATTACTGGGCCTAGTGAAACTTCACATCAGATGTCGCAGGGCTATTATTGAACAGCTCGGGTGTGACAATGTCATCAGTTGTATGTATTTCAGACTATTAGGCAAGTGACCTGTTTACATCTTGGGTCTATTGTAAGTCAAAAAACTTAGAGGGAAATTCGCGTTAGTCTACGTAATGTCATATTTATAAGTTTAATAAGAGTCTAGTTTTGATGTAAGTTAACATCACAGTCGATAGCCGTCGACAAACCCAGGTAGGATTCAGCATTGCTTGCTGTGTTATGTGATTTTTTCACCAAAAGTCAAATTTCGCTATAATCTGATTCCGACTTCTAAAGATAATTATAGCACTCAGAATCAGTTTAACAAGTTCACACAAAAAATATTTTTATTAAATTTCTCAAAACAAAATTATAATCAGTTTTAGTATAATCTCAAGGTAAACTCAGACTGTATATATGTGAAATGTACACGAAAAAATATTTGTACCCTAATCTTATTACCTCTCAGTACACTCGTAGTGAAAACAAACATTGCCATATGTTGTCCAGCGTAGGTAATTAAGAATAAGCCCCACCTTAACTAATGTGCTTGTTTTGCCACAGGGGCCTGGAGCTAATTTCTTCCCTTAGAGAAAAATACGTGGGCGTTACGTTCGGTAACATTAATTTCTTTTCTTACATGTATTCATGCTTTAGGTATGAAATTTGTCGCTTTGGGTTAGTTGTTTTAGTTACATTTTGGTTAATTAATTGAAATAAAACTATTTTACGGATTTTATCGCGGTATTTATATTATAATTTTCTCCCGACGTTTCGAAGTTTGCAGCCTTCATAGTTACGGGGGGACTGAGGTGTTGGTCCGAAGAGTCAAAGTTACAATATCTACCTACATTTTACAATTATACAAAGTTTTAAATTGTTTTAGATTTGACGGACCAATCTACGCATAATGAACCCATAGTAGCACACTCACTCTCACAATACAGTTAATTAACAATTGCGTCTTACTTAATTTCTGTCTTATTCTTAACTTTATAAATGCGAAAGCTTGCGAAAACATTTCGTTGCTCGTTAGAAGCAAACATAAACACCCCGATCTGAATAAATGTAGTAAAAGTCAACAAATGTCCGTGAAGTTCGCACAGAAATAGACGAAAACCTAAATCAATATAAATTATTAAATCTCGCAGAATTCCGCAATCCCGCAAGCATTAGTATTTAACATAAACATACGCACAATTGTTCCAACAATTTGAACTTTCAGCATCCTTATAGTTCCAACAATCTGAAGTTAATAACAAGTCCCAGCACAGAACGATTGTACGTCTTTAATTATGCATACAGACTAGTCCCGTGTTAGTCTAGCCGTGATAACCTTACATTATATATGTTCTAATTATGTGAAGGCGCAAAACTCATCAAAGTTTCTCCCACTAGTTGGTATATTATTCAAATATTAAGATTACTTTGTGTATTGCTTAGACCCTACCCTGAAACTTGGAGCACGTTTGCTAATCAAAAGAAAATACTCTTGGTAACTTGTGGATTTTTTGGTTGGTCCAATGATGTTTGTAATGCATTCTGTAGTTTACTGTAAGTAGAGAAACACAGCTATCTTCTACCTTTATACTGCTATATGTGAAAATAATGTAATGTGTGTTCTCTGTTGTAAACTCTCAAAATAAATAAATAAATATTAAAAATATGGACAGTGACAGTGTACCTCCAATGGTAACATTGCTCGGCATTTTTATGCGGGCCAGGACAGGTGACCCACTACACTAACTGGTAATAAGAGTCTAAATAGAATGTCGACTGACGATAGATTATCCATCGCCAGTCACAAAAAACAGTTGCAAATGAAACATTATTTATTCTTACACAGCTCACACAATGCTCACGATTCACCACCAAAGTTCCATATTTGTACGTAAGCGACATCAATAACAAATGTACGTAGATATTGGAGCAATTACGAGGATCGTTAGCGCGCTGTCATTAGACAAGACGCTAAATGCGGTCATTAGAGATATCTTGATCGCGAAACTTTATATCTGTAGTTAGCTTACATGAACTTTGCGCTGTTTATGTGATTCAATTAGAATATTGATTTGTTATTTGTAGAAGAATTTTTAGAGTTTCTATCCTAGCCCTGTGTGATTAGTTATGCGCGAGCGCCATCACACTTTCTCTTTTATAAATGGTTATAGCCTATAGCCTTCCTCAATAAATGGGCTATCTAACACTAAAAGAACTTTTCAATTCGAACCAGTAGTTTCTGAGATTAGCGCGTTCAAACAAACGAACGCTTCAACTTTATATAATAGTATAGATGTAACATAGAAGATAAAGTTTGATAAATATGTTGTCTGTTAGAATAGAAAGCAGAATTTTGTGTTTTATAGCTCAAGTACTATGTTACCTACCAATGCTGACAATACAGAGTTGCAACCAAAGAATATTAAACATTTTTAGAGTCACTCTGTAGGCATTTTGACAGCATGAATGGACAAGCTAACCGGAGTAATATCACCGTCTCAAAACAATAAAGTAACAGGTTGCTGTTGCGTTTGGTATAATAAGCGAAGTGTTTTAAAGTCTAAGCCCCTTATTTACATAATTAGGGTTTTATCGACGAATTTTAAACAATTTTAACGCCAGTATTATCACGAATAAATACTAGTAATTTTATAAAATAGTATCAGCAAACAATATATGTAAATCAATCCACTGTTACAACTCCATTCTTTGATCAAGTATTAAAAACCACAAAATCAACCAGAGCGCTACTGTTTCAAGGCTTATTGTCCAACTTAGTTACCGTGTTATTTGGAATTTGTTGGACAAAGTGGAGCTTATTCTGTCGTGTTATTATTTACTGACTTATTTATATAGTGTTTTGGTTACGAAATTGTTTTGATTCTGGGAATTCTGATGATACTTTCCCACCTTCACACCCATGTTACAACTCCTGTAAGCCAGGATCAGCAGTGGCACGCATTATGACACCAAGCGGTGAAGCTAGGCGAGTCTCGGGGAAAACTAATTTGTTATTATCCCGCAACGAAATCAAATAGAAAGATAGGGAGGAGTTGGAAATGTTAATTGTCCACTTCCAATGGACCAGACGCTGGTGGATATATTTTATATCCGCCCGGATAGGGACCACCGTATACAAGCGTTACTTAGTCTACATATTAGAGATAGCGTATCGGCCCCAGCAGCAAATGTCTACAATCCTTTCCTATTTATCGAAAAATTAAACTTAGTTGAATCACATAAATTTCGAAAAGAGTCACTAATAATTGAAACTATTTTTATTATTATTTCTGTGACTTGATTGAGAAAATTAATCTAAAACCACTATTCTGCCATGCTAAGCTTAAAAGCGGTATCTAAAGAAAAATCAAAATCTTGATTTTTATGTCGTCGCATAGCTTAAAGAAATGCCCATCCAATAAACTTACCAAAATAACGGTATCTTGTTAAAAAAAAAACCTTAAGAGTCTTCTCTATCTCAGTTTTACTTAAAAAACTATAAAACTATCTTTCAAAACGGCGATTATCTCGAAATAAGGATTCCCTGACATACCGCTTTAGCGCTCAGCACGGCAGTATTTTTAACATAAATAGGGCACTAGAGAAACGACCTGAAATCCTTACATACAATATTCAAATTATCTTTAATTTTCATAATTTTCCATTCATTTCTTAGAAACGGCTTAGTAATTTTATAAAAAGGCGAGAATCACAAGAGTCCTCAGCGACACGTAGCTTACGTGACTTCAATTAATATTCATGAATGTAACACAAGAATTGTGCCAAGTATGAAAATACAATTACTGAGAAATGCCGAAATTGGGAAAATTATACCGTACAAATATTGTGCTCTTTTTATAGGATAAGATGTCAAGGCGAGAAGATCTCTCATTTGTGGTAGTTTATTTACTTTCGCTTCACATTTTTTTTTTTTACATAAGCGGATCTATTGTGGGCATTCTCTCCCAATCAACCTTAGAGTGGGACAGAGATGAACACGATATCAGTTTAGAATTTTTAAACTAGGTAGTAATTATTTAATATTAGTTGCTTTACCTCAGATTTTATCTCTTAGATCTGTCCAAAATTTATTAATTACAATTTAAATATACTCATCAGAACAAGTTTACCAAAGTCAAGATAAATGTAATTGCTCAAATCACTCAGACTGTTACTGAAACTCTTGCCACAGAAGCCTAAGTAAACAAATTAACTATAGGTCGACGTCTTATAATATTCAGTAACAA
Source organism: Manduca sexta (assembly GCF_014839805.1). Lineage (NCBI taxonomy): Eukaryota > Metazoa > Arthropoda > Insecta > Lepidoptera > Sphingidae > Manduca > Manduca sexta. Next base: position 2,611,867 of record NC_051133.1, on the reverse strand, counting down.
ATTGCGCAATAATATAGGAAAAGAAGATGATAGCTTTTTTGGGTATGAAACTCCGAATACAAATGTTGGACTCAAACCCAAGCTTCTGACTTTTCGAAAGATAAGTGCACGTATTGTTAATATTTTTTTCGCATTAACGACAAAGGAAATAATCGTGAGGAAATTTGAGAATTATCGAAGGTATGCGAAAGCTGCTAATCCGCACTAGGACGGCGTGGTGAATTAATGCCAAAATCCTAATAATAGAGGAAGTCACTACTCAGCAGTGGGCATTATTTTAAACAAGACTGCTATATTATTTATACTAATATTATTAAGAGGAAAAGTTTGCTTGTTTGTGCGATGTAGAGTCTAATCTCTGGATCTACTGAACTAATTTTGAAAATTCATTAATAGGAAGCTACATTATTCCGAAGCTACTTTTCATCCCGGTAAAATATTTATCCCAGAAAAAATACACGCAGGCGGAAACATGGCCAAAAACTAAATTATATAAGAAATATCTCATCATTCAACTAAAAATCTTTTGAGTATAAGTGTACTACGGAATCATTAGAAACATGAATCGATGCCAATAGTGACTAATGCTAGCGCCAGCAATAGATACTAAATAGCCCGACGCTCTATTATCACTAGTTGTTATTGCAACTGGCATGTATGTCAATCTGTCACTTTCATTCAGTATAACTGGTTACTCTGTTAAAACGGTATAACTAGATGATAAAAAAGGTCATATTATCAAAGATAATAAATTTCATTTTCTTTTTATGGCAAAGACAAACGGGTAAGTGAATCATCTAATATATATTTTCAGTCTTTTATATAAATTAATTATGCAATAAGCGGTACGGTTTTGATAGGCTCTTAACTAGGGGGTCACTCCGAGAAGCCTGTGGAGGAACCAGGAAGATCTTGCGTTTCTGGAAGGAGTTGGGCTGGTTAGACCCATAGCCGGCATACCCCACACAACGGCCCGACCTACTACAGGCTAGGTGCGGAAAAAGGAGCCCCTGAACATAGAACATAGAAACCCTTAACCAAAACATAATATAACATCTATTAATAATAAAATAGATCATGTGAAATTTCCTAAAATTCTTGCTACTGCATTAAATGCAACGCCTGAATAATATGAAGTCGATATATTAAAACAATGCATTCGGATTTTATAATAAAACTAAAATAGAATTATCATAAAAATTATAAACAAATATTTCTATTTATTTTAACTCTTTATTGTACATCAAGTCTTATAGAAAAGTAAATATACAATAGAAATTAAGAACAAATAGGAACTACAAATGGCGGTGTTATAGTAATCGGAGATTTTTTCCAGACAACCTTTGGATAGAAAACATAAGAAATTAGAAACTATGAAAGGATTTAGATAAAAAGGAACGAAACAAACGAACCGTCATTGTCTATTTTTACTATAACTAAACAGTATACCCTGATTCATTCCATCGAAGGACCCAGATCGTACTTTTCATAAAGACTGGAATATTTTATTGAATCACAGGTGGCTGTCCAACTAGTCGCCGTGGCCGCGAGCTATTAATAAAACCAAGCCATTACGCGTCACGATAGACTTGCTTGGACTCGACAAAGCGTGGGTAATTGGGTTATCATGATCGTAAAATTGTTGGTTTCTAGTAGTAAATAGAAAATATATTCTGCGTATTTTTAGTCTCTAGGGTTAAAGATGATAATCAATGACCCTCATTATTCCTAATCCTGAGCTGCAAAAAAACAATATTGTTCTAGAATTTTCATTTTAGTATACCGTCATCTTACTTCTTACGAATATAAATATGAAAGTTTGTGAAAATTGGTTAGAAGTACAACTGAACAGATTTGGATGAAATCTAGTACACAAGTAGACCATGTCTTGATTAACATAGGCTGTTTTTCCGGTAATTTGCTCTCTATGAAAAATAAGGACGCCTGTAGCGGGTAAAAGTAAACACGAGGAATACATAGTCTTCCATAAATTACCTATTAGCATATTTACTTAAGTATAAAATACAAAATCAATATTAAAACAGGATCCTATTTTAACATGTCTTAATTCAATAAATACTGTCTCAATTCTGTATTTCAAACTCTTCTCTGAAATACTCAGTTCAGCCCCATTAGCGATAATTGCCAACAATGTTTCGATCTTAGCAATAGAAATTCATTCTTTCCATAAAGCTCAATATTAAGTGTCACTGATAGATTTTAGCAACGCTTACGGACTGTTACATTTCGCATGGTGATTGAAATATTCGGAGGCCCAAAAACCGCTTCAATTTCTTTAAAGTCAGCTTGGACTTCACTTGATAAGGCTTACGTTCAGCAGTGGACGGCGATAGACTCTTGATTGAACGTCAGAAATCCCTTCATTATTATATTGATTTTGATTTATACTGTATTTTTATAGAGGTTTGACAAAGTGACCACACTACTGATCGTTGATGGTAAATAGACTGACAAGGGATCATTACCCTCTCGTCGATACTATTATGATCTGCTTAAAATCAAATACTGGCTGATGTTGGAACGCGATACACTTACGCGGGCCACCGTGGTTGGTTTTATATCTTGTTTTCGATGGTCTTTCCAGGCGGACATAAATACCTAAATGCTAATGCTTATGTGCTATAAATATAAAAATATCAGGCCTGGTAACATGGTAGCAGGGTGCCAAATAAAGCTATGTCAATTTACATAGAAGCAATATCTGTTAGTTGTTGGATGAAGTTCGATGATTTTTAGAGCGTGTATAATGTCATCAATAAACATAGATCATATTACTGTTGATGTTTTCTGATACGCTGGTATAAAACCTTTATTGGAATAACACCTGCTATAAGAATGGAAAAAATCGACGATAGCCTAGTTGGGTGTGGAACGGACTGACGAGACGAATGTCCGCAGGTTCAAATCCTAAACTCCCCCCCTTCCCCCCCACCACGAGTCAATTCTTGTGCGCTTGGTCACCACAGCAAATGCACGCTCATGCATGGGGGTACATTTGCCGCGACCCTAGGCACACAGTTCAGTGTGTATACCTCGTGGTTGCTAAATACACATTGAGGCCTATAAGGGTTCGCGAACATTTCCCCGTCCTCCCCCTTCCAACCATCTTAAGAAAGCTCTTCCTTCCTTTTCTTTTCCTTCCCTCTATCCCCTCCCTTGTTCCTCCCGGGCCCTGTGACGGGATAGCCGCGGGTCGCCGGCGTACCGTCCGCTGGCACACTCGGCGATAATGGTAGTGTCCACCAAATCCTCACAGGGACTGCCTTGGTTGCTAAGCCGGGGGATCGCTTGTACACCGTTAGCAGGGTAGCCCCGGTGATAATCACGGCAGATCTCCAAAAAAAAAACCGAGGGGCACATACCTCTGACTTTTCCAAAATGATGTGTGTATTCTTTGTGAATTATCGCTTGCTAACGATGAATGAAAACATCGTGAGACAACCTGCATACCTGAGAAATTCTCTATAAGAATTTTAAGGGTGTGTGAAATATACCAATCTGCAGTAGGCCAACGTGGTGGACTAAGGCCAAATCTCAGCTGTAGAATATTTCCGTGCCCATCAATGGGACAGTATATAATACAGGGCTGATATTATTATATATGAACACTTTTCAAATATAAAACAAAGAAACTTAGAACGTTTTCTATCCACGTGGTACATCAATCAAAATACATTAAAGGATTTATGTGTTAATTTCTACCAAACATCAAGGCATACACAATTTTTTACGTTAATTTTACTTCGAAACTTTCAGCATTAAGCCGCTCGTTTAGTCTGAAACAGCCCTAACCTTGAGGTTAGCCGACAGCCCCAACACATGTGACATGTACGCTGACATATTTAAATGGCAAATACTTTAAACTTTCCTAAAACTCATTAATTACAACTGGGTACACATTACCCAGCCCTCGCGACGTCTGAACGAATTTAATTTGTCTATTTCTTACTAGCGTTATGTACCAAAAGGCGTACTTTCTACGTAAGCCACATGTCAATATTGGTCTTTTTGAATTCAATTTATAAACTGTTTTTGTTTGTAAATCGTGCAGATTGTGAATTTTATGTATTTTATATCAAACGATGTGAGTTTTATGCTACAAAAATGTACTTCCTTAGTTAATACTAATAATATCCCTGCTTATTCTGCCCACTGCTGAGTACGGGAATCCTTTACAGAGAGAGTTTAGTCCTTAATCTACCACGCTGGCATAGTGTGGGTGGGGAGACTTCACATAACTTCAAAATTATATAGAAGAATTATCAAGTATGTGGGTTTCATCACGATATTATTACCATTAAAGCGAACGATAATTGATAATACACACATAATTTCGACAAGTGAGCGGCGTGTCTTGGGTTTTAAAGCTACGAACATCCGTCTTGATAATTTTTTCCATTCTCAACTAAGCTTTCATGCTAGTGGTATTTACATTACTTAGTTTTTTGTTGTTGCAATCTTTTCCGATATAGCGACATCCTCTCTACCCTATCGTTCAAGTATCCTAAGAACTGCAAAATGGGTTTAGTTGCGCTTCCGTCTAACCTTGCAAGTGATTACTATTTTTACTTCCTGCCGATACAAAGATTATATCATTTATATTAAATAACTATAATATAGAAAATATATTTTACAAATCTCAATCTAAATCCATTTATATTAAGTTTTATCTTAGCTTGCACACAGCGCATCAATCAATGACAGTAAATGCTTTTCAATTGCAACCTATTAAATAATCAGTAACGGTACTTGAGGACGCCAGTATATTACGAAGAGAATTAAATGACAAGTTGAAAGTCGATTTAATTGATTACGACTACAGTTTAATGAAACAGGTCAGTTACTCGTAAGGTATGTGCCATACTACTTTTTTTATGTGAGCGCGACAAATTGACCCCACTGCATCTGATGCTAAGTCACCTCACGAAAGATGATTACCCCTTGGTAATCTGCACAATTGACAACATTTCAAAATGTAAACATGCCTAAAACCACCGAAAAATGCTTGATGACGTCACATATACGGTTGAATGAAATAGATCCTCGGTCCACCTTACTATTTATTTTAAAAAAACTAAGACACCGTCATTTGTCAACGTCAAATGTCAATATAAATTCGGATGATTGTAACCTGTTACAAGATGATTTAAATGTACTCGAGACGTATTGTAACACTAATAATCTATTCTTAAATCCAGAAAAATGTTTTGTTATTAGTTTCAGCAGGAAAAGATCATTCATAAACTATACATATAAACTTTGTAACACAGTACTGACACGAGTAACAGAGATTCGTGATCTTGGTGTTGTAATGGATACAAAACTTACTTTTATTCCTCATATTGATAAAACCTTAAATAGGGCTTATAAACAATTAGGATTTATCCTACGCGTTGGTAAACCTTTTAAACAAATATTAACTTATAAAGTATTATATAATAGTTACGTTCGTAGTCATTTGGAATTTGCCAGTGCTGTTTGGCATCCCTATTGCAATAATCATATTGATAGAATTGAAGCGGTTCAAAAATATTTTTTAAAGGTTCTTAATTACCGTACTGGTTACAGTTCTATAAATTACGATACTTCTTTACAAAGATACAATATGTCACGTTTAAGTCACCGTCGAGATTTGACTGATGCCATGCACGTTTATAAAATCTTAAATAATAGTACGGATGCTCCTGCGTTATTACAAGAACTTAACTTTAGAGTACCTCGCAGGCGTGAGCGAGATTGTCGTGCAAAACATTTATTCGTTATTCCTGGTTGTAGAACTTGCTATGCCAGTAATACTTTTATAAGAAGGACTTGTAGATTATATAATAACAAACTTGTTAATGTTGATGTTTTTAATGAAACCTTGCGTATGTTTAAAAAAAAAGCTTTAAATTACATTTCCGGGCGGGATATGGATTGAAGTCTGCCTTGTGATTGATTTTATTTCTTGTAGTTGTATTGTTGTACTCGAATTGCAATCTGGAGTTATAACAAACATTGTAACATATACCTGTGTAATATCAGACATATTAATATGTACTTAGTATTTTTTTTTCAACTACCCTCGACAATGCTTTAAATATTTTGTTATACAGATAGGGAACTATAGGTCTATAACATTTTATCTTTTAGCAATGTTGTAATATTTTTTGTTGTGTGACTGTTTGTTCCTTAAATAAATAAAAAAAAAAAAAAAAAAAATATTACAATAGATACGTCACAACTGTTACTTTCAAAGAGAGAGAGAGAAACAAAAAACATCCAAAAAAACATCCAAACAAAAACATCCTTTCCATTAAATCCAATGCGACTGGCTGCGATAACATCAGTCGTCGTATGATAATCCCTATCCTGGATCACCTACTCCCAGCCATTTCGGACATTATTAATGGCTCCCTTTCCTCTGGCATATTCCCATCTCTGTGGCGGAAAGCCATTGTGATTCCTCTTCCGAAAATTCCTAACCCTTCCCATGCGAAAGATTTCCGTCCTATATCCATTCTTCCTTTCCTCTCCAAAGTGCTTGAGGCTTGTGCACATAAACAATTGTCTGAGTTTGTGCACCTGAACAACCTGTTGTGCCCACTGCAATCCGGTTTCAGACATGGTCACAGCACTACAACTGCGCTACTCAAAGTGACTGGCGATATTAGGGCGGGCATGGAGGACACCAAGGTCACTGTATTGGCCTTGGTTGACTTCTCGAACGCCTTTGGTACCGTCAGCCACGACATCCTTCTAGCCATCCTCTCCCACCTCATGATCTCTCCTTCGGCTCTGGATTGGTTCTCGTCTTATCTTCAGGAACGCCAGCAGTTGGTGCGACTTGGCGATTCCTCGTCCAGTTGGTGCCATATAAACTCTGGAGTCCCTCAAGGCGGCATACTCTCCCCATTGTTGTTTTCAATATTTATCAATCTCTTAACTCAAGAACTTCAGTGTGCGTACCACCTGTATGCCGATGACTTGCAAATATATTCTCAGGATGGAGTCGATAGCGTATCCGCGGCCGTTGACAGGGTGAACAGGGACTTAATTAAGATTAAAACCTGGTCCGACAATTTCGGTTTATCCGTGAACCCTGTGAAATGTCAGGCCATTATTGTAGGTAGTTCCAGGATGATCAGCAAGGTGGATAATACGATCATTCCACCCGTTAGATTCAACGATACAATCATTCCTTGGAGCTCTAGTGTACGAGATCTCGGTCTGCATATCGATTCTACCCTGAGCTGGAGGCCCCAGGTAACGTCAGTCTGTCAGAGAGTCACCGGTACCCTTCGTGCTCTTTACCGTCTGAAGAACTTTCTCCCGGCCAAAACCAAGACTCTGCTGGTGCAATCCTTAATCCTTCCTATAATCGACTATGGTGATGTGTGCTATTTTGATCTGAATGCAGACTTACTCAACAAACTAGACCGACTTCTAAATAACTGCATTCGATTTGTGTTTAACCTCCGTAAATATGATCACATTTCTTCCTATCGTCTACAACTTAAATGGCTGCCTATACGTCAGCGGCGTTCGTTGCGAGCACTAACTACTTTATTCTCTTTTCTTAACTCCCCTACTCCTCCTACTTACTTATCTTCAAATTTCCAATACCTCTGTAATAGTCACGATAGGAACCTTCGCTCAGCTAACAATCTTCTCCTTAAATGCCCACGTCATAGCTCTGACTTTACTCACTGTTCTTTCGCTGTCCAATCTATTCTTCTATGGAATTCACTCCCAACCGAAATCAGATCGTCGACCACTCGGTTTGCCTTCAAAAAAGAGTTCAACAGTTACTGCTGAATGAAGCGGAATAGTCACCACCTTAACTTATAATATTATGTATATATGTATATATTCTTATGTATATATGTATATTTATACGTATATGTTTATATAATTATAATATGTATTTTATGTATTTTGATAGTTACAATGTTACTTATATTATATTTATAGTTATTATAGGTATTTTATATATACCTTCTTTTTCAATGTCGTATTATCGTGATGCACCTACCTTGATTATCTCTGCACCACCCTAAGGTTGACTGGTAGAGAATGCCTATGGCATTAAGTCCGCCTGTATACATTTGTATATTAAGTGCAATAAATAAAAAACTGTCACTTCACTTCTTTTTTACTGCAAAGCAAAGGTCATTGCGTTTTGAGCCGTATATTTGACGTCATTTGGTGCTTACGTCGTTTTAGAATAAAACAAAATTCAAAGTGAAAATCATGAATGAAAATATCTGAATTTCGAAAAAAGAAAAAATATGGGTCTCATAAGTTCAGATCTAGTTTCATAAAATATAAACATTTGGGTATGTTGAAAAAATGAAATGTTGTCAATTATGCTGGCCTGTTGGAACCGAAAATACACAGGGTGATCCTGGAACGCGACACACGTGGGCCACTACGTATTTAACACCTTGTTTGCGGTGATCGCTATCCGGGCGGATATAAAATATATCTTATCATAGAATATAATATATTATGTGCATAAGAAACGATTATTTAATAAATCACAGCAAGACAAAGTTAAAACAAGAGATATGACTAATGGACGCTAGAAACCCCTAATTATAAATCAATGTAATCTTTGACCAAAAATTACCGTTTATGGAAGACAATTTTATAACATTGTTTTTTTGGTTTAATTTTTTTTGCGAAATATGTGTTTACTGACGGCAGCACATAATCTTATTTTTTTTTGAGGTAATTGAAAAATAATATTGTATATAGGTGATCATCTTCAATAAAACAAAAAACTAAGAAACAAACTACCGAGTTTGACCTTTAACAAAAACAATGTTTTTTATATAAATAAACAAAACAATTAATATTGCTCATCGGTGACCTAAATAGTTGGATTGCAGTAGGTTAATAACTGCGATGGATGCCTTTTATGTTCAACCGCAAGTTGCTTCATGCAGAGTAGTGCAAACAATTCGCCTGGGAACGTTGTTAGTAATCGGAAACATTGATTCACCACTATATTTAATTGGTTGTTTATTACTTGTTTTTGTTTTGATTGAGTCATAAATATGTATAATGTATTGCGTCTTCTAGCTGTGAAGTTAATTTGGGGGTACAAAAAAAAAATAGTCCCACTGCTGGGCACGGGCCTCATCTAGTACTGAGAGGGATTAGGCCTTAGTCCACCACGCTAGTCTAGTGCGGATTGGTAGACTTCTCACACCCTCAAAATTCCTATAGAGAATTTCTCAGGTATACAGGTTTCCTCACGATGTTTTCCTTCACCGTTAAAGCGATAATTCACAAATAATACACACGTCATTTTAGAAAAGTCAGAGGTGTGTGCCCTTGGGTTTTGAACTTGCGGATATTCGTATCGGCAGTCCGTTCCACATCCAGCTAGGCGGTCGCCGCTTTTTTGTACAAAAAAATATTATGCTTATTTTCTATTATTATATGTAGAAAATAGTTATCTAAAACACAATAATACTGACAGTAAATTAGTTATCATCAGAGTATAATAGAGTCCTACTGCTGGACAGAGCCTTTCTTTATCCACTTCTTATGCTTTACCATACACTTTTTCATCTTTGAGTAGGCACAATATTTGATAACGAGATTGCAAAAATGGCTCATTACAAACTAACTTATTGTTTTTTTTTTTTATGTAATGCTATAATATATTGACATTATCAAAGATGACACGATCGTCTATACATTTAAGAGATCTTACTCGCTGAACATCGGCCTACATAACAAGAAATACGGAAGAATGTACTTAAAATAAATAACACCACAATCCATTTTACTATCCGACATCCCCCACAAGTTTACGACTGTCGTAAACAGTCGAACCGCTTCCGCCTAACACGAGCGCGGTCGAGCCGTGGTTTCACGACTGTCAATTTCTGTAATTTCGATCATGTTGACAATGGTTAAGTCATTGGTAATGAGCCGGTATATTTACTTGTTAATTACGTCATCAATCCTCTTAACTGAATGTTTACCCCTAATAATAAAAGGTTTAGCATCTCCTCATTCTGATTTGAGAAGTTGCTTCGAAAACAGTGTGTTTTAGTTGGATTTTCTGCCAAAGATAGCGTAGTTAAAAACATTTATATCATCATATCGTTATTAATATCACTGGGTGTGACAAACAAAAGCTATATTTTATTTGATAACTTTTATGTAAGCAAAAATTATTTACGCAAGCGACACCGCAAACGAAAACTAGGTTTACTAATATAATACTTAAAAAAGATTATTTACATGTTTGTATTTATTATATCAATTATCAAACAAGATTTGGATATTTGACACACAGATAACCATAACCTATATTGACTTGTTTGTTGAAACCAGAGTAGAACTATCGCGCTAAGAACACCAAACGGATGCAACCATGAAGAAAAGTATTTAATAAACATCAGAATAAAACTAGTTTTCAGAAAGTTTTTTTTTTACTATGCCCCCCATGTTTCGAGAAGTTTGCTTCCTTCTTGGTTACGGGGCGGACTGACATCCACCGTAATATCCGAAAACTAGTCTCTTTTTCGATATCTAACACCTAACATTCGCGTAAACATCCTATCCTACTAATATAATAAATGTGTAGGTTTGTGAAGATGGATGTATGTATGTTTGTTCCTCTTTCACGAAAAAACTACTGAACAGATTTGGATGAAACTTTACAATAATCTTGGGTTTACTTTAGAATAACACATAGGCTAAAATTGATAATAATTTTGTGTAATTTGGTCATAATATAACGATACATATTGAGTAAGTTTGAAAACTCCTTCACGCGGGCGAAGCTGCGAGCGAAAGCTAGTAATAAATATATATAACATACAAATTCACTCATTATTTTACACTCAGTATTCTTCGGAGAAATGTGAAGACAATGTCGTCGTCAAACAGAAATACACCTGTTGAATATTGAATCAGCGACACAATGACCGGGTTATATTTACACTGATGCAAATTTACCTGAACGTGTAGCGTGATTCACTCTCAAATATGTGTTTTTTCTAAAATATTCCATGCCAAGTAAGTACAGTGGAATGTGATGTGGGTAATTAGCTTGAATTTACCATGAAATACGATTTTTTACGTATGGATGATTTTTATGGTGAATATATAATATTATAATTAATAATAATATTAAAAATATAGTTTTTAAATACAATATTCGATAACATCTGCATTTTTAAAACTTTGTCGCAAATATAAAAATGTATGTTCGTGTGTGTTCTTTTTTATACTTCTTTATTTGTTGTTCTTACGTGTGTGTAAAAAAATAAATGGTTAAATGGTAAAAAAATCTTTTATTAACTCGTCTGTCCGCTCTTGGCTTGCCGGCGAGCCCGACAGCCACATGACATTACGCGTGACATTACGCGTGTCAGGGAAAAACAACCTTATTATGTAGTATATAAGGTTATATTCCCGCGACACACGTAAATGTCAATGTCACATTGAGAGGACCCAAGAGTGTCCCATGTTTATTTTTTTAATCATCTGTAAAGGACTTTTCATTTAACATCCCCTAATGCCACTACACTAAAAGAATTCGTCGCAGCGGTACCATCACATTTTCAATCAGAACTCACGCATATTCAAAATAAACTACAATATGATAAAAAAATCAGAAAAGTGAAACAGGGATGTTTGATGAAAATATTCGTTATTCGTGTTTTGACACAACGTTAGCTAGTAAAGACGAGCATGTGATTTTTTTTTAAAGCCATGTCAAAGGACTCTGTATTTTTAAGACACAAAATAAACTCCCCCGAGTGATATAAAATGATTTGACGAATGAAATTATATTATGGTACAGAAAATTGGGTCCCGTGATGTATTAAAATAATATCATCGAAGATAGAATATGGGAATAATATTTCATGTATTTTATTCAACATACCTACACTATCACGACTTTTCAATAGGTAGGCAGTGGTTATTTAACCTACATTTTGGGCCTATTATATCTGTCCCACGATAAAAGACAAGCACAAAAACAACAAACATAAATAAAAAAGAAATGTTGTTACCTGGATATCATACCTAGAACACCATAATTCATAGACCCATTACGATGTACTAGATCAATAAAACTAACCAGAGAAACACCACAGAGAATTTTAATAACAAAAATCAATTTAACGCGTAGGAATTAATGATATTTTCAACCTTAAAAAAAAGTAATACGTCACGATTTCAATTAACCGTGACATTTATAAAGCAAAAAAACATTACTCATTACTTTTCACTACATTATAAACAAGGCAACTTTAAAATGGGTTGTGTTATAAAGTTGGAGGCATTACGGGGTCACCTTAAGGGATCAGGTGTTGTGAAACGACTTTTGGATGAAAAATGTTAGTTATTCTGATTTGTATACTTAAGTGTGTTTTGTAACTTATTTTTTGCACCTGCGGCCAAGTAAAGGACGAGTTGAATAAGTATAAAATGAAAATAATATCAGCCCTATATTATATACTGTTCCACTGCTGGGCACGGGCCTCTATTGCTGAGAGAGATTAGGCCTTAGTCCACCACGCTGGCCTAGTGCGAATTTCTCAGATACTTCTACAATTTTCCTCTTGATATTTTCCTTCACCGTTAAAGCGAACGATATAAACATATGTTTTTTTTAAGAAAAGTTATGTACCCATGGGTTTTGGACCTGTGGACATTCGTCCCCGCAGTCCGTTCCACTCCCAACTAGGTTATCACCGCCTAATGACGACGAGTTGGATGACTGTCTTTTATATGTGAGAGGGGGATAATGACTAGTTAATGTAAGGACAATAACAGTTCAAATGCTGCTGTTCGAAAGTGGTGGTAGTATATATCCGTCCGGATAGGGACCATCGCACAAGGTGTTAAAACCCGACATAGTGGCCCTCGTAAGTGTTCTGGGATCAGCGTGTATATCCGGTTCTAATAGGCCGGCACAATTTAAAACTTTGGGAAGGTTAGGGGCTACTTTCTAATCCAGGTATATAAAGCGGAACTTTTATCACGAAAAACTCCTTCACGCGGGCGAAGCCGCGAGTAAAAGCTAGTAACGAATAATCCACCATTTTAGCAACGATATCGTGTCAATTAAATTAAATTTGAAGCTCCTCAGTGGAAAAACACTCCGAATATACATAATTTAGGTCACGAATCTCTTGTAAGATTCGAGAATTTTCCTAATTATTTTATTAAAGTTGGCCGACTTCAAAGCACGGTGTTGGACGGAGTTATTCAATATAATAAAATTACCCCAAAACGGAATGCTCGGAGGAAATTTTCCGAAGTAATTAACGGGATTTTAGGCTATTATTCCAGAGACTTAGGCACCGACGTTTTTAGTAAATAGCTCTGAAAGCTATTCGTATTAAAGTTTGAACGATTTCGGCGCATTTAATTTTATTGAAAGATCGCAGGACGCCCTTGTGATTGTATGGCTTCCTGTTTAATCTTTTTCAGTCTACAAGTTATTTTATATCTGGAATGAGAACAATGAGATTGCCTCGGCGCAGTTACATTACGAAATAACAACAGTGTTAAGGTCTCGGGTTCGATCACCGGGTCGGGCATAGTGATGTTAGATTTCTCTCTCAGTACCAGCCCGGAGTCTGGAATTGTACCTGATATGGCCATAGACTCGCTCCCATCAAGAAATGGAATATACACGGCAGAAAGTCTACCAGTTACGTCTCTGCCAACCCATTCAGGCATAAGGGGCCGTTCAAGTATTACGTAACGCAATTTTTGAAGATTTTACCCCCCTAAGTAACGCTCCGTAACGTTTTCCTGTACCCCCCCCCCCCTAAAGTGATGTAACTCTAAAATTTTTTTTTTTCACAAAGTACCAAAAAATCGCTAAAATACCTTTGTTATTGTTTTAAAATAAAAATCCAATGTTACGTAACGCGTTGTTCGAACCCGCCCCTCCCGCGCCTGTAACGCACCGTAACGTTTTACATGACCCCTCCAAATTGCGTTACGTATATACTTGGAAGGCCTCTAAAGGCATGAATTGGTGTGTGTGGCACATTGATCACATTTAATGGACATGCATACTGCTGTCTGAAGGCAGAAATAGACCAAGCTAAATAGTACATCTGTACAGACTTCACCGGATCTACCGTTGTATACTTGGATAGAATAGTGCGCTTTAGTATTATCGAACCTGACCCTCAATTAGAAAAGTATCTTTTTGAGTATAATGTTTCCTTTTGTGATACGGCCGTCCCTTTTAGCTAATGTGGACATATTAAATAACAATTGGTACTCGATTGTATAAAGTATGGTAGTGAATAGCCAATCAGTTTAACTATTTGAGTGTGATCAAATAACAAACAAGCCGACCATTCAGAGGCACTCTTGTAAAGCGAGCAATGCACTATTTTTTCGACAATGGAAACATTGAATGGTGAATTTATTTAATTTATTGATTCTGTTGAAAAAATATTTGAGGATAATGTAATTTGAACAAACATACAATATTATTAACTAGCTGTTGCTCCCAGCTTCACCCGCGTGAAGAAGTTTTCCGGGATAAAAATCCCGCTATATATTTTCCTACCATAAAAAATAATAGCATATACCTTCCCAGGATCTTAAACTATCTTCATACCAAATTTCATAAAAATCCATTCAGTAGATTTTGAGAAAATCAATCACATACAGACAGAAAGGGAGACTGTTTTATGTCTTATTATTAATATATCGCTAGGTTTTACTTGCGGCTTTGCCCACGTCTAAAAGTTTTATTTGATCAAATCTCCACCGTTTACTTTTCCGAAATATACAATTCTCTACGTCTTTACTTATAGTTTCAGCTTACTTCGTACCAAATTGCATCATAATCAGTTCAGTGATTTAACTGTCAAAGTGTAACAATGAGAGTAACTTTCGCATTTTTATTAGAAAGGAATAAATAACACACAATTTTTTCGGGTCGTCAGTGGTTAATACATTAAAAATAAAAGAAAACAAACATTGAGCAAAATACCCAGTTACAAGCAACCATAATTAACACTATAACATATAACATAAATACGTCACTAAAATTTTCTAATCTGTCGATATCAATCGCTTCCCGTAACCGAATAGTGTTGACACACACGTTTCCTGGCTTTATCGATATCTTTTTTAGTCTGGCGCCGTGCCAGTCTCTGCTATTAATTGAATCGGTGTAAGTTTTTCTAAAGATTTATTATTAATACACGATATAAATCTAACAAAACTCATTTGAGTTAATAAGGCAGGCGTGTTCCAACGGATAAAGGGTGTTCCCATTTGTAACGTTCCTTTGTGTTATTATAAAAGAAAAAGCGTTCTGTTTTTTGTATACGTTTCGAATGGAGATCGGACGGGCTCGTGCGTTGTTTGCCTCAATTATTTCCTTTATCTGTAATTCGTAAATTGGAAATGTAATAATGTTGCTTTTGAAAGGTTGGCCGTATTTTGATACTCTTTCAGAACATAAAACCATATTAGTCTTAGGTAAAATTGTGATTTAATCATTTAGTACACTACTACTACACTCTTGTTCTTTCCGAATTGTCTGGAGATCAAAGCAAATAAACACACATCACGCCTTTATCTCAAAAGGGGTAGGCAGGGGTGCAAACTGGGCACTCACTACTCATCTGTGTGTCCTGGCTCATGATGTGACAGGAGGCAATCCTATCGCCATATAGAGAACAACTTCCAGACTCCAGGCTAATAAAAATCTAATCTGGGGATATCAGTAGCATTTTTTTTAATTTAAAAATATCTACAAATACCTCCATGATCCGATAAGAGGCGAGCTTATCCCCATACTGGGCACAAATTCCAGATTCCGGGCTGATAAAAACCTAATCTGGGGAACATACCATTTTCTCATTCAAAAAATCATATTATGTTAGTTATTCTAATGTAACTGATCAGAAGAACTTAAAATTTAACCAAAATTTTCCTTCACTGTTATAAAAAATTAGAAAGAATAAATAAATTTTATAAGCACTATTACATCATCATACAGACTTATGCAATAATCTCAAAGGAATGCCACGTGACATACAAATGATCTTCACACCAGAGCAACGAGCGTATGAATGAGTTAGATATTTCATACACATATTTTAATATGATTTGCATATGATATTTAAAGCTGTTTGAAGTTTATAGTGGTCCCTACAGACCGACTCGCACGCGAAGATGACACATTTTCGATTTAAATTAGGATTAGCATGTGAATCAAAATGAATGAAATATCGGGGCTTGGGGAATGGTTATTATAACTGCTAAAAATATACTAGACTACTAAAATATACGAATACAATTTATTTGACAATATAATTGTAGTGGCATTGGCAGAGCAACGTATATTAGTCTTATAAATGTGAAATATTTCGCTTTTTTTAATGAAGTTAAATTCATACTCTAAACAATATTGTTTGAATTTTATATCGTCAATTTATATTATTAATAAATAGTAATTTCTATTCTTTGTAGCAATTATGAATAACGTTTGTGAGAAGTCTGACTCCCGAGATACTGTTAATACTAGTTTGGGACTGCTGGGATTCAAAATAAAATGTACATTTACATAATTGTGGTAAAAAAGATTTATTTATTATGAAACCAATAAAACATACATTACGGGTGGTAAAGCCACGCTATAAAGTTTTGTCATGCATATTGTAATGGCAGACTTCTAGAGATATTATTGCCTTACATAAAAATGTCGTGAAATAGTATCTCATTTAATTAACTGATACCTAAAGATTCCAAGTCCATTTCTCCTACTTAAAGGGTAAAGCATCTATGATTCCTCTAAAATAAGGGTCCATACAAAATGGAGATTACCTACCACCAGATTAACCTATCTGCTTTTTGACCTGCTGCAGAAAATATCTTTAAGCTCTATGAAGAGTTTTTTCACGATAAAATATTTCTAAAACCCTCGCGCTTATAATTATGGAATAATTTAACAAGAATAATGAAATCTCCAAACTCCATTCAGCTATGAATAATGTATAGCAGCTGCTTCGATAAGTACGTTGCAAACTTGATGGAGGCTGCATACACTTACTGTGGTGCATGAATCATGCAATCATGGATTCCACTGATATTGAATGCGTCAAAAATGTGATTAGCATTTACTGCGATAAATGGGATATTGAAATGCCTAAATAATGAGCATATTATGTTTATATTAGCGATGTATGTGGTAATAATGAGATGAGAAATAAGGTTGATGGTAACCAACATATTTCCCCCTAAACAGTAGCAACACCATCCCAAACTGTTAAAATCCTGAGACGTGATATGTTAATCTCCTAATCAATAATTGGTTACATAAATGGTGTAACAATGATGACTCGACCGCTAGCCCAAAATAAGGCTTCGTGACAATTTAAACACTAGTTTTACTACCCTAATTTACAAATAGGACGCATTGCGTGACACTACGCTTGTTTCTATGAGACATTGTTAACTTTCATAATGCCTGATAATTATACTGGTTGAAGTCACCTTGAAAGTGGTAGACATAAAAGTCTCATAATACCGGATAATTATACTACCTGATGACCTTAAAAGCAATTGAAACCAAAGCTGGCATACCGCTGCATAGTGACAATATTTTAATTAATAGCAAAACATACGTTGAGTCAACGTTAGATTGTGTAAACATCTCTTTAAAAGTGGAAGTCATGTGGAAAAAGTGTGCACACGAAAATGTATCTGGTTTGATAGTATAGAACTTAAATGTTGGGTTATACATATCAATGTAGGCAGGTAATATTGATAGGGGTCGTAAGGCACGGTGATCGCAATATAACTGTCCAATCCCCCCCCCCCACCCCCTGCGAAGGCTGGGCAGCATAGGTAAAGCATTTTCTTCGCGAAACAAAAAAGAAAAAGGTTCCACCAGATCCAGCAAAATTTTAAAGTGGCGTAAGGGAAAAAAAATTGGGAACTCCTAGTCTAGAATTGTAAGAGAAATATCAAATCAAATATTACGAAATACAATAATCATCTCTGTATTAAATTACGAGTTATATTTAAAAACATAAACATTTGTAAAAACAAGTTTGTAGCGAATTTCAACAGTTTGCATTTGTGTAGCGATACATCGTTGTCAACACGAAAACTTTTCACTTTTACGTTTTTATTACAATTTAACTGCGGCATGAATGTAAATTGTCATTGTAATTTATTCATTGCTGGTTATTACGTACAAATTCACACAATGGACTATAATTTATTCGTCTGGCTCAAACTTTGGAGTGTCTCGTTCTTCGATCGAAAGTGGTTTCACAATTATTTTTTGACGTTTGATTATTGTCATTTTTTGCATCGGCATTTAAAACAGTTTGCTATTGTTTTTACGTTGGGAAATATATTTTATTCTAAATTTGGATTATTATATTTTTTATAGGTTAAGGGTAGGTTAATAGTTCTTTAGTTAAAGTTTATAAAAGTCGGTTAATTAACTTAAATATAAAGTCATCAGTTCAGGAAAATATATCTCAAATATGCGGTGACGGCAGTAGCGCGATTGTTTTCGATGACAATATTAATGCTAGAATCAATATCAGAGTCCCAGTAGATATCTGGACTTTAATAACAGAACTAGATCTAATCATACAAAGCAAATTAAGGAACTTAATTATGCTGCCATAGCCTGCCTAGTATATTTCTTTCGATTATAGACGACACGTTTAATTTTTTTTTCCTGTGCATCACGCACTTAAATGTAGTCAGTGCAACACTTTACACGTTTTTTTTTTTAAAGTTGCCTTAGCTTTTACCAGCGACCATTGAAACAGTACGCTTGCGTAATGTTAACTAGGTACCTCTAAAAGATGATATTTTAAAAGCAACTCACCGTAAATCTTAGACCACTGCGCAGGCGGCCGCCAATCCGGGTAATGTTTCGGGAACTTCTCTCGGGTCCAGTACGTGTGCAACACCATCCTGTATATGGTCAGTTTGTCCGGGTTGCAAGTGTCCGTGTCCGGGGATAGTGCGGCGACGATCGCCGGCACAAGCAGCGCTAGCATCAGCCGCGCCATTTTATCGATATCGACACTGTCACTGCACTAACATCGTTGGCCTGTGTCACAACATGTCACTTCGCGTACCTGCGGAAGAGATTTTAACGTTAGAAAAATGTTAAATATACACGTGACGCATTCTGACATGTTTTAGGAAGTTGCGTGTTAACGGCAGCACTTATTTTTATAGTTTAGAAGACCGGGTTGTGACCCAGGACCTTTGCTGAGATTTAATATCAGCTAGGTTTGATAAAGTTAAATAAGACCATAATATGGTATTAGGAACATTATTAAGCTAATGTGAATAAACTAGAAAATGTGAAATTTTCATGAGGACATTGTAGAATCTCTAGTTTCTTTACGAAGTTTTGCGCAATTTTTACATTACAATATGAGCGCGCGGTGCTTTATAACATTTACTAGCTTTTGCTCGAGGCTTAGCCAACGTGAAAGTGTTTTCCGGGATAAAACTCCCACTGTATATTTCCTGGGATAGAAAGTAGCCTATAACCTTCCCAGGGTCTTAAAATATCCCCATACCAAATATCATAAAAATCCGTTCAGCAGATTTTGAGAAAATCGATAACATACAGACAGACAGAAAAGGAGACTTTGTTTTATAACATGTATGGATAAAGTCGTATTCCTTACTATAAGACAAGTTCCCATATTTAGCTATATAAAAAAATCTCACCAGCCAACCAAAACATTTTTCTACGAATTTATTCTTCAAAAAATGAATTCCCAAATGTATTTTATTTCCCGTCGTAATTCTGATATTGAGTAAAATATATCACGCCCCTATGCTTTACATACGACCTGTCTGAAAATTCAATTTGGATTTACTTCCATTTCGCCGTAACGAGATTTCTAAATTCCATCAAACTATTTCAATTCTGTTTTAGTGTAAATCTAATCATAGGTTTTTGGAGCTATTGATTAAATTACATGAAAATTTAATCAATAACTCAGGGACTGGGACTTCAGTGCGTTCAACATTAGAGCATTTTGAAATAGAGTTCTAAGTCTAACATTGTAAAATTTACTTGGAATAAAATATATGATTTAAGTATTTTTATCGTATTGAAAAGAAGAGCTGCTAGTGAAACGAAAACAGCATGTAAATGATTATTTCAGCATATAAAGCACATGCTTTTCGAAATTGTAACTACCAAGGATATTCATAGTCTTTAATAACATG
Source organism: Manduca sexta (assembly GCF_014839805.1). Taxonomy (NCBI): domain Eukaryota; kingdom Metazoa; phylum Arthropoda; class Insecta; order Lepidoptera; family Sphingidae; genus Manduca; species Manduca sexta. Next base: position 2,591,623 of record NC_051133.1, on the reverse strand, counting down.
CTAGAATTGTATCAAAAATGCCTTAGCTTCAGTTTATTGCCAATATAAGTCAAACAGAAATCTTAATTGAAATATATTATATATAATAAATTGAACTGGCTGGATAATTAACAAAAAATAATAATTTCCTAAACCATTATAATTAATCTAATCCAAAGGCCAATTAAATAGGCCACTTTATAATCAACCTCTAATTAATTAAAAACAAACATTTTAAAAACACAACATAATTAATTTAAAATAGGAATACCTCAACATCAAACCAGACAAAATAAGCTCGTTAGAGGGGTCATCGAACCGTCTATTTCTGTGCCTTTGAGGTGAGATATCGGCTCTCGGAACACATCCATCTATGAAAGGACGTTGTCTAGCTGTTTGTAACGTTGCCAGTGTCAATACAATTTCGGTAGATATGAATGCAGGCTTTCAGTAGAGTTGAGTACAAACTTTTATTGAGAGTATGTCATTTATCAAAGAATACAAATTTTAGTCTGCCGATGTCTATCACATTGGTAAGAATATATAATTTATATTGATCATATCAGGCATGTTATTTAGGTATGGCGGGATTAGTCTATTTTTGCCATCTTACGCCTGATTTGAATAATATATTAGTATATTTTCGAGTGCAGTGCAGTGTGTAGGTGCTTTGAATTGTAGACATTATATAAAAAAAGGAATGTAATGTCATAATATCGTTTTTTTTGTTAATTCTTACTAAGGCTGCAATTCCTGTCCATTCTTAATTTAAAAAAAAAATCAATAAATAAACCAGATACTTAAAACTTCGTAAAACATAATTCACCTGCGCCGGCTCTCACTACAACTCGTTAGCCGGTCGGAGAGAATAAAAACAGTAACGGACTGGCCGGTTTCACATGTTCCACCGAAAAACATCCGGATGTCCGGATAGACCGGGCGAACCGGCAGATAATGTGCGTTGTTTTCGTCATTTCGGTTAATGGATATGAAGATTGGTTTGAGACTTTTTTTGTCGTAAAAATGTGATTTAATGCATGTTTTAGTACGATATTTGGTAAATTTCCTTGATATAGGAAAGTAAGTTAACTATAGATTTTAAGAAAATGTTTTCCATACTAGAACCCAAGATTAATTTAATTATTTTATTTTAACGGTAAACGCCCTAATTTAATTACTTTTTGTCCAATTTCGTATTCATTAATCTCTATAATTTTAATAATATTTTATAAACCTTTAATCTAATATACATAATACTATAAGCCATTTTTCCGTTAGCAAGTTGTCAATGGTCACATTCGAATTTCGAACAGTCTTTATCCGCCATTTTGAAGCCAACGCCGACGATAAGCCGGCTTATCATTTATATTCCATGAATCGCCCACAACGCGGTGTCCATAAACTAGCTTTGCCAAATATTTTGCTAATACATCAAAAAGGGCGGCTCGGATGACGTCAAGCCGTGGGTGCGTCGTTTATTTGGCCACTACAGTATATTACGTTCTCCACCGGGCTGATTGGTTTGACTTTTGAAGAAATTGGTTCGTAGTTTTGTTCCATAAATGTAATGGATAATGATTTCATATGTTTACGCGAATGTTAGACATCGAAATAAGACTGGTTTACGGATTTTATCATGGTTACCCCATATCGAAGAGTGTATCCTTCATGGTGACGTTGCGGACTGAGGTGTTGGTCGACCGAAAATCAAAGTTACAATATGTACCGTACACCTAAATTGAACAAGTATAAATTTTTTATATAAATAAAAAAAATACGGGGATAATATCCAAAAACTGATTTGAATTTAATATTGAACATTTAAAACATAACAAATAATTATGTTTTTATAACTGCTAAGTTCTATTATTAAGACAAACGATTCTTAGTTACTGACACTTCTCAAACTGACTCTACTTCAGAAAGAGAAGCGTTACAACCAACTCTTTTGGTATTTTTATACGGCCAAAGTGACCCACTGCACCTGATAGTAAGCGGAGTGGGATCTAGTTACTGTCATACCGACCTGTTGGAACCGAATATACACAGGTTGATTCCGAAACGGGGCATACTTACGTGGGCTACTGTGGTGGGTTTTAACACCTTGTATACTGTGGTCAAAAAGCGACGATAGCCTAGTTGGGTATGGAACGGTCTGCCGAGACGAATGTCCGCAGGTTCAAATCCCTAGGGCACACACCTCTGACTTTTCTAAAAAAAATCATGTGTGTATTCTTTGTGAATTTATCGTTCGCTTTAACGGTGAAGGAAAACATCGTGAGGAAACCTGCACATCTGAGAAGTTCTCTATAGGAATTTCGAAGGTGTGTGAAGTCTACCAATCCGCACTAGGCCAGCGTGGTGGACTAAGGCCTAATCCCTCTCAGTAGTAGAGGAGGCCCGTGCCCAGCAGTATATAATACAGGGCTGATATTATTATACTGTGGTCATTATGCGGACGAATATAAAATACATCCTACCGCCATGTTTGTTTGACCCGCTTAAAAACAACATATCAAGACATTATTCCTCAATAGTTATAACCCAAACATTTCTGATAACATAATAACGGAAAATATGGGAGAAACTGCCACATAACATTTCCCAATAAACTTTATATCTACACGAATTCAGCTGAAGTTTCCGCTGAAATCTGAAAGTATGAAAGAGCGAAATAATCAGCCATTCAGTACATATCTCGGGAGCGAAACGAGCGAGCGTGACTCGCTTGAGCGAAACTTCGACTTGTCCTCGACTATATCCATTTTGAGTTTAAAGATTGATTATTAAGCGAAAGTTACCAATTCTTTTAGTAATTTGTCAAGAATTTTAAATTCTTTGGATAAATTGATAATGTTATTAATATTTATAGACGTTTTTCTACGCTCTCAGTTTTTTTTATCGAGTTGTTGTTTTTTCACTTTTTATTTTTAGAATTATTTCAGGTAACGAAAAAAAAGTGGCGATAGCCTAGTTGGTTGTGGAACGGTCTGCCGAGACGAATGTCCGCAGGTTCAAAACCCAAGGGCACACACCTCTGAATTTTCAAAAAAAAATTATGTTTGTATTCTTCGTGAATTATCGCTTGCTTTAACGGTGAAGGAAAACATCGTGAGGAAACCTGCATACCTGAGAAGTTCTCTACAGGAATTTCGAGGGTGTGTGAAGTCTACCAATCCGCACTAGGCCAGCGTGGTGGACTAAGGCCTAATCCCTCTCAGTAGTAGAGGAGGCCCGTGCTCAGCAGTGGGCAAGTATATAATACAGGGCTGATATTATTATTATTATTAACGAACACACATCACGCTTTTTTATCGAGCATGGAAAGTAACTCCACTGCATCAGATGTTAAGTGGAGTGGAGTCCAATAAAATGTCGACTGATGAGAGATTATCCCTCGATAGTCCACACAATAGGGGACCGGCCTATGCTTGATTTTGTACATTATTCTATATGTAATGGTTAATAATACGAAAAAGAAGCACTCCTGCGAAAACTGCATAAAAATTGGTCAAAAAATGAGCGAGTTATTCATATTTAAAATATTGTAACATGCAGAAGTGGGCGCGATGTGGGGATATTGCTTCATCTCTTTCTTTCGCACGCGTCGTAATTCCCGATGACGTCACATGTAGGTTTTTCGTCTCTTTTCTGTTTCTTGCTAAATACCCCTACCAACGAAATTCCAAAACTTATAACTTGTTGATTTTTTACCGGATTTTAATAATTCCTTCTGTGTTATAATTTGTATTATATAAATATTTGATAATAGTAAAGAACAAAAATGAATCCGGTACCCTATTATACCGGCCTGTTGGATCTGTTGGGTATACACAGGCTGATCCCGAAACGCGACACACTTACATAGGCTACTATGGCGGGTTTTAAAACCTTGTGTACGATGGTCGCTATCCGGGCGGATATAAAATATATACTTACTACCACCAGATTCATTTCGATACGGGTAGGAAGAGGAGCGACCAGGGCACTCACTTTTCATCAAGTGTGATCCGTCCCGTGATGTGATAGGGGGTGAGCCTATCACCATATTAAGCACGAATTCCAGACTCCGAATTGATACTGAACTGAAAAACCCAATATCACTTTGTCCGATTGGGAATTCGAACCCAGGAGCTCAGAACAGTGTCTTATTGCGCACGCAATACGACGCCACCGAGGCCGAAATATGTCATACACAATTCTTAATTGTACCTAAAATACCTCAAAATCAACCCAATCAAATGTTCTAGTAACAAACTACCAATCATTGTCATCAATAACAGATTTACCGTTACCCATAAAAATAGATTTCAAATTATACAAAAACCTTTCAAACTATTTAATTTACATTGTATAATAGTCACTTCGACATAATGCTTTTAAATTAGTTATTCCGACTAGACATTTATTCAATGACCCAAAAGGTATTTATACGCAAAACAAACACTTCCGCGAATTTAATGTAGGATTGGTCGCTTTATTAGTCCTGTGGGACAGAGGGAGACAACGGGATGTCTTACTTTTGTTGTGTTGACGAAAAGAGTTCGAATTCCGTATTTGATACTTGATCTTTATGTAATAAGTTTAGATTATGTGGGACTTAGGAAGTTTTTAGGAATCTTCTGGAACTCTTGATCAAGATTGGAAACTATGAATTCAATTCTTGAAGGTACTTGATATTGTACATCTCATCTATCTCTTATCACAGATTACCGTCTCACCGGACTATGAGAGTGAAGGAACAGCGAGTGGCCGTGTGTACTGCGCCTGCACTTGTGCACTATAATATCTCCTGCGTACCTGGCCGATATCCGTTGAGATAGGCCGTCGTGACCGAAATTCGGCTAGGAAGGATTCATTAATTATTGCACATTTATGTACAAGACTTATTGTAGATAGACATAAAGGTGACTTTTCCTCCCGTTAAATACATAGCTGTATTTTAATCCCAGAGTATTGCTCGAGCGGTTTTCAAATCTAGTTTTTAAAACAACAAAAAGGTGTTGAATTACCTTATAACAAGTAAAACTAAAAAAAACTCAACTCATTCCCCCTCAGTACCTAACAAAACATCAAAAACCGCGAAACAGTTTGCAAATATAAGACCATAAAACAATAATGTAATCGAATTATCGCTCCGTAGAGAGAGTTGAAAAACAAAGGGGGAGCAAGTTGGAGTTGTTTGCAGGGGGAACCACTCAGGATGGATCGGTGATTGTTGTGCTCGTATTCTTCACAGGTAGGTTGTTATGTTGGATATTGAACAAGTTTTTGCTATAGAGTTATGATTTCCTAATAGCTTAATGCGGGAAATAAGAATAATGGAGTGTTTATTAGAAATTCTAAGTCTAAATTTTGAATGTAATACAAGTTTAAGTGAAAAGTGGTTTAAATTCGATTTTTAAAAGCTGCACAGATTAAAAAAATGTTTTTAATAATAATTCAAAAGGGCTTGAAGTTTCAATTTTAAAATAAAACAACATGGGATTTTAAGCGTCCAGTAGCACGTATTATTTTATCGATTACGCATTCGATTGCAACGTTATTCGTTCTGAGCTTGCAATCAAGTTATTTGTGTTATAAAATAACTAAAGCGCTCCAATAAAATTCTTGTTAAATTTTATTATCTTTCCACATAACAGCAAATGGAACTTTTATCTCTGGTTCATAAAACGACAACCCAATTTGTAAAATATATATTTTTTTTAACAACATGCTCTAAACGATTACTGTAATTTTAATAAATATGATTTTTAAAATCCATTATTTGTATGCCTTTACCTTATGCATAAAAAGCGGTTTACCCAATATTCAGTCAACTTAATCGATTAAAACGTCAACAAACAATAAAATTTTAATGACACAGTCCGCCATATTTAAATAAAAAACCATAGACACGCGTCACTTTTTTTCATTCGTAGGAAACGACGCTTTCAGCCAAGTGATCCCTCGATATGTGGAACAGAAATAGATTTGAAATAGGTCATCGAACGGTGACAACCGCACGGTACCCGCCACAGATATATTTATCATTCAACATTGTCCAATAAACATAGTCGAAATGGAACGTTGGTGGCATAATTGGCGCGTTTGAACTAATAATTAATTCTTTAGGGAATAGATTCTATGTCAAATGGTTTTTAGTGTTTGAGATTTTATGGAATATATTTTTGGATGTGTTTAGAACAAGAGAGTTTTGTGGCTAATTTGTGTGTATGTATTTGTGTGTGTATGTGACGAGGCTCACCCCTATCACATCATGGAACGGAATACACCGGGCGAATACTGGATGCACTAGTTGCGCCTCTGCCTACCCCTTCAGAGTTGATAGTCGTAAATATGTGTACTACAAGGCATACGTCTTGTAGTATGGGTTGTGTTAACATATTGTATAATAACTTTAAAGCCCTATTTGGTATAGTAATTGGAAGTATATAGTATATATAGTAGTAGTAAGAAAATTACACTAATTTAAAATACTGTATCATACTCTTTTCAAGTAATAAAATCTGTCTATTTAAGGCATTTTACAATAACAATGGACCTTACCCCTATTTAAATAGATGCGCTTATTTTGTACACTTCTGATCAAATATAATCTAACAAAACGTTACTTTGTTTTTAATCTTTTTATCGATCAATCGTTCTTATTTCAAAACGTGTGACATAGCGGATATTACGAAGCGAGTCACGTGACCGTCTGCATTTCTAGCAAATGGTGCAATTTATATATAAGCACGAGCAAACCATAGGAGTTGCTCGTGATCTGGGTCAGAACCTCGCCGTGTATTAAAGTGTTGCATTTTGTATGGTCTCCGTGGTAATATTTTTATACCATTAAAATATCCACACTGCATTAACGGTAAGCGGAGTGAGGTCAGTATATGTCGAGAGACGGGAGATGTTTATCTCTCGCCAGTCGACACAATTATGCCGGCCTGTTTGAAACTAGATATGCTCAGGTTGATCCCGGAACGCGACACAAATACCTGGGACTAATATGGCGGTTTTTACAGCTTGCGTATGGTGGTCGATATCTGGGCAAATACAAATGTCCTATATTATATTAATAGCAAAATAATAACTATTAGGCAGATATATAGCATCCCTACCCAACTAGATTACAAAAAATATCTAGTTGGGTAGGGATGCTCAGCGATAATTTAAATAACTTAAATCTGCCATTTCAAGAATACTGGGAATAATTTCAAAAGAAGCTTAATAAAGCCAGTAATCTTTGGCCATAATTAAGGCATAAAAAAAACAAAAGGCAATTTTTATTGTACTGATTGGACGAAACAACGTAAACAAAATGTAAACGCGTCGATGGCTGCATTGATAGTTCATTTTGATAAATCACTCAATATTTTGTCACGTTCCACAACGGTCTACATGAATGAACGAGTGAAAAATGAACGACGTGTAATTAATGATGACCGATGAGTGAACGGAGTAATTTTGAAAGGCTTTGAAACGTATCTGTAATGAATTTTATTTATTATTTTAATGACTTTCCGCGAGCATAACAAAAATCGATTTGGGGTGTCATATCAGATTTATAAATGGTTGTTTTTAGTATATAGTAATAGGTAATAATTGTGAGCATAAGGCATGCATTATGCATACCTACGTGAGTTTAGATGGTATAGGCCATCTAGACTATAATGCAAAATTGGCCAAAGTTCTTTGACGCTATTTTGATCTTTTTAAGGATGAAACTGCGACGACGAAAAGGAAAGATTTTCAGTCATTCAGATGTGGCGCCTAACCGGTCGTAGCTCTTCCAAAAAGGGACGCATTCATCAATTATAATGTAGAAGTGGTCTAAATCCTTTGACGCTATTTTGATATTTTTACAGATGAAACTAGACGACGATAAGAAAATATTTTCAGTCATTCAGATGTTGCGCCTGATCGGCTGTAGCCCTTCCATAAAGGGACACATTCATCAGTTCCTCTAGAATGGCGATCATCTCTACGTCGCTACAGTGGAGACTCCGATGTGATGGTGACCAGATTGCTCAGTGTGCTAATCGTGCCATAAGAAAATGCTCTGATAAGTTTTTACTTAGGTGGTGAATAAAATTGAGAGACTGACGAGAGATGCTTACCCTCGCCAGTCGACTTAATTATGCCGGCCTATTTGAATCCTGATAGGCTGATCCCAAAACGCGATTCACGTGGGCTATGTTGGATTTGATGGTTTGGTGGGACGATTTCTGGTGATAGGATATATTTTATATCCGCCCAGATAGCAACCACCGCACATAAGGTATTAAAACCCGCCATAGTGATTCACGTAATTGTGTCGCATTCCAGGATCAGCCTGTATATCCGGCTCCAACATGCCGGCATAGTTTTATCGACTGCCGAGGGTTAATCATCTCTCGTCAGTCGACATTCTAATGGACACCACTCCACTTACAATCAGATGCAGTGGAGTCACTTTTCCGTGCACTTTTGAAAAACTTTACCAACTGAAGTGGGGTCAGTGCAATAGTTTATCAAGCATATTGCAGATTTCCTTAGTTTCTTCTACCAACGTCATAACAACGATCCTCTGTAGAGAAAGATATTTCTAAAATCAAAATTGTGGAGTACAAGGTCCAATATGTACCCCTGCTAAAATATACAGCGCACTCGAAATAGAATGTCGTCTAACCACAGACTGTCCGTCTGTCGATAATCGTAGAATCATGACCTACTTTACTAAATGACCTGGCTGACCCTGGAATGCAACGGTATGGAGGGATTTCACTTGCATTATGTTAACTTTCTATTATTTAGTTGGGTAATTATTGATCATGAACTATAGAATCACCAAGTTCATACTTGCACAATTGAAGATCATGATTTGGCCCTCCACAATATGCTACCAACGAGTTCTAAGTTATTTTGGTCACATCGCCCGCAGACCAGATAATTACGACCAAGCCGGTTGTAAGAAAAGTAGACGGTAGAATACCACGTGGACAATTACCTACCCGTTGGTCTGTTCAAATAATAACTGTAACAGCACTTCGTATTACCACTGCCTTGGGGAAAGCTGAAGACAGGAGGGCATGGAAACAGCTCGTCATTAACTCCGCCAAGCCATTCCGAGACGGGTAGGACCTTCAGTGATGAAGAATATGATTTGCAAGAAAAAGAAGAGGGAGATCAGGTACTCTTAAAAAAAATATCAGCAATTTCCTGGTTGTATATTACGATTGTAATATTCAAGCCCCAGTGACATCTAAATTGTAAAAATCTAAAACAACTCGAAAAAGTGTTGAAAAATTTAAAGCGACGAAATAAAATCTCTGACCTTGCTCAAACAAAAGTTATGACACACTAACACAAAAATATTTTCAGCATTTTCAGCGGCTATTTCAGGAATTGCGAGAGCGAAATGTTAATGTTATTGTTACGGTGTAGACGCGGTCTTGTTTGTTTTTAGTTTTATCTTATCTTCAAATGTTTTTTGTCTTGGATTTATTGTAAGACTAGTTGACCCGATAGACGTTGTCCTGTCTTAGCTATGAATTTGCAGCGCACATTCTGTCAATCGCTGACAGTTATTTCAAACAATTGACGGTTATATAAAATTAATATTCTCGTTAAGTTTTCTTAAATTTTCTAATTTTCTGCGCATTTTTTTGATTTTTTTCTTTCATAAGAACATTCTCCTGACAATAACAAACACAACAAAAAAAATTGTGAAATAGTCCAGCCGTTCACGCGTGATGGCGTGACCAAGGGAAATAGGGATTCATTTTTATATATATAGAAATGCAATATGCTATGAATTATGGCGGGTTTACACTGTTAAGTCTCTACCACAGCTCTATTGGGTATATGAGAGGTATTATCATATTTGTTAAGTTTAGCGTATAAATTGTTAGAAGTTCAATGATTGATACCTGTGAAGATGGAAGTTATAAAGTAAGAAACTTTCAAGTCTCGATTACGGTTTGTGTTGATAGCCTTTTACAATATTTGCTTTCGCTCAAGACTTTGCTTTTTTGAAAATCCCAGAATAAAAGAACAATTGAGGACTTTTCCGGTCTTAAAAGATGATAATGTTATCCATAGCATAATATTACATGCTGGATTGCATCAAAATCTATTCAACGGTTTACGTTTACGTTTGACAAAAATACAAACATCTCTTAATTCGCCGGTTAATTAATACAAAACATTTGTTAGGAGTTTAAATTCTATGCTATTAAAAATAGGCTCCATTATCAAATAACACTATACTACTAAAAAAGCATATGAACGTTACTTTATTGAAAATCGAGTTGCAAATGAAAACATCATCCGGATTTCCGAGAACACGCGGTTTTAACTGATATTGCCTCTACTAATAATTTGTAGTACAAATTTACTAACGCAATACTCAAATAGTAGCATTTATAACTGAACTTAAAATGAGCAATGGATTATTACTGTTTTATTACTAACGATTTCTTTATGATTCTCAGCGAAGTGACTCCACTGCACCTGATGGTAAGTGGAGTGGGGTTTGATAGAATTTAGACTGACGAGAGATGATTACCCCTCGGCAGTCGACACAATTATACCGGCCTGTTGGAACCGGATATACACATGCTGACCCCGAAACGCGACACACTTACGTGGATCGCTATGGCGAGTTTTAACACCTTGTGTACAGTATTCTTTATCCGAGCGGATATAAAATATATCCTACCACCAGTGAATTATTGAGTTGAGATTTAACATCTATTGGTTCAGTTTGATGAAGATACTCACACACACACAGAGAGAGACATACATCATCACACAACCAGGACACTCACCCCACAAATTCCAGACTCCGGGTTGATACCGAGCAGAAAAACCCAAATATCACTTTACCCGACCCAGGATTCGAACCCAGGAACTCACAGCGCTCTCGTACCGCGCATGCCGTACAACTAAGCCACCGAGGATACTCTACGAGTCTACTCGATCTTATACTCAAAATTCAGAAAATTTTAACAGTTGTGGCGCTTAGCACTCAACGAACTTCCCGCACTTGCATTAAAATGCGACATTTAAAATATATCTTCTAAAATACTCCAGAATTTCGTGAGTGTAGAAATAAATTTACGATTTGGCATTGTGTCCAATTGACACGTCATACTATTATATCTAGGCATTATTTTAGTCATTTGTACGCCTTATTACTAATAATTTTGGGACCGGGCAATTAGGAAGTTATAAAATATAAGTAGAATAAATTTTAAGGACCTTGAGTGAAATTCTAATATTATTTGGTTGAATAAATGAGCTCTAAAGATAGCTACCCATTTTAATAGTCAACATAATCCCACTTTTTTCGGACAAACATTATTTGATTTAGTCTAATGGATGTTGCTTTAAAAAATAATTCAACAAGATGAATGGTTATCGATGCTTTGGAATAGTATTCAAATGAGGTATTAAGTTAGTGGAACTACCGCTGATTTCTATAGTCGATCTCGACCGTGTTTCGATCCATAGTATAAATGAACTAATCAGAATCAAGTGTGTTTGATATGAAAATGACTTATTTTGATTTAATTGTTCCCAAAATCCAATCGAATATTAAGATCGTTTATTCAAATCATCATATAACTTAGTAAATAGCTTGCATTCGGACATCGTTAATATTATATCAATACTGCTGTGCTAAGACCAAAAGCGGTATCTCAAAAAAAAACTTGATTTTGAGAGCTTAAAGAAATGCCCATCCAGTGAACTCACCTAAATAAAGGTACCTTGTTTAGAACTTGTTTAAAAAACCTTTTAAGAGTTTTCTCTGTCTCAATTTTACTTAAAAAACTATAAAACTATTATTAAAATACTTCAATTATCTCGAAATAAGGTTTCCCTGACAAACCGATTTTACGCTTAGCACGTCAGAATACGACTCTACGAAATGATAGCTTTTACTCGTGTTTCCGCTAGCGTAATCTTCACAGGAATAAACCCTATCATTCATGGATAATGTGGCTTTTAACAGTAAAATTATTTTCTTTCTAGAAAATAACAGCATTAGAACATATCCACATAAAACAACATACATGACTCTTTTATTCGAAGGGGTAGACAGACGTGTACTTCGAGAGCAACAGTTTTTCACCGTGTGTATTCCATCCCATGATGTAAGTGGGAATTTTTAAAATTCTACTATTGGGTACTGTGAACAAAATATTATATCTTTGTTCGACCCGAGTCGAACCTGGGTCCTTAGAGAAATGTGGTATCGCGGACGCAACACCTTCAAGGTAGTCCTATAAAACAGGCACTTCCTGCCAGTCCGAGCTGTCTTCTTTGTTTACTTTGTAGTCTTTCATTTATTTTATATCCTATATGAATTGTCTTTAGTTTATATAAGCAACTTTATTTAAGTGATAATTAAATATTCTCATGAACCTTGACTTATCGCTCACTATGTTCGCCTACGTTATAAATAAAGTATTTTTTTAAACAATATCTCAACTACATTTGTTGCATTACCAACGATTACTTTCTCCCTTAGGAAAATATTTATGTATATAAGCTCTGAAACACTCATGTGGGTTTTAGGTCGCAGAATTTCACCTCTAGCGCAATTTGTACTTGTCTCCTGGTGATAAATTGCCATTATACACTTGGAAACAACAGGAATAAGCAATAAATCAACGATTTTTAGAATATGGAATGATGCTGTATCGATCGCGTTGTCAAACATAAGCAAGCGATAAGGTTTTTTTTGATAACTATAAGAGGGGATTAGAGGAATGTCCGCAGATTCAAATCCCAAGGGCACACACTTCTGACTTCTAAAATTATGTGTGTATTCTTTGTGGATTATCGCTTGCTTTAACGGTGAAGGAAAATATCGTAAGGAAAGCTTACTACTAGGCCAGTGTGGTAGACTAAGGGCTTCTCAGTAGTAGAGGAGGACCTGTTATATTACTACAAGGCTGATTTTATCATTTCGTGTAATATGAACATATATAGTACTTACATTACTAATGTAACATATTAAAATAACTTATGTGTAGTTCTACCTGCTTCTTTTACATCTTATCATACTTTTTATTAGTAACATAAATACGAAATCTTGCAAAAATGTGTGGATGTTTGTTAGAAACAAACTCAGAAACAGCTAAACGATTTTAGATAAAATTCCGCACATATATAAACCATGTCCTGGACAAACACTTAGGTATTTTTTTATATATATATAATTTCCTTCCATGGGGAATAATATAATTATTTAATCTGATTTTTAAACAGATGGCGTTAGTGTCATATAGATGACGCTAGGAATCACTAAAACGTCTAAGGGTTTTTGGCACTGGCAAGGCTCTTCACGTATGCGAACTGAGAGTAAAACAGAGAGCAAAATAAAACATTATAAACTCCCAGAAAATCATCGTGTCCTACCTTACAGTTGACACAAAAATAGTTGAATGTTTTCTCAGCGCGGTTACTGAAATAGTTGAACCAGTATAATAATTTATTCATGAGCCCACTTCTCGTCTGAATGAATCGCTCTGTGGGCGAGACTCGTACGAATTTGTTAATAGAAGCATGTTTTCCTTCATACACGTGAATTTCAATGAATTGTTAAATCCTACTTTAACATTTATAACTAGTTTTTTCTTTAGTCACATTTATAGATTTTCAGTTAGTCATAATAAAAACAGCTAAACCTTTACCTATGCTATTTTCTTAATAAAAATAGCATTGAAATCGGTTTAGCAGTTTATAATTAATATTATAAGCGAAATTACAATAAACATGTACGATAACAAATTAAGAAGTATGGAAAAGATTAATGCAATTTATAAAATTCGATAATGGCAGACAGTTATAGAGATATTTAACTCCGTAGTAATCATAACTTAAAAATAAACTACCTACATATTATTCTTCACAGCATAACAAGAGCTATACCTGTACTGCCGTGTGTACCTATTTATTACTTTCAGCTATCTGGTCCACAGACAATTTCCAAATAAACATTTTTTCTTTCTTTCTTTCAAATATCAAACTGGATATAATTAATTAATTAATTAATATTATATAAAAATAAGTACCTAATGATTTCTTATGTTTACGCGAATGTTAGACATTGAAATAAAAACTAAAAACTATTTAAACGGATTTTATCGCGGTTTTTTATATTATTATTTTCTCCCGACGTTTCGAAGACTTTGCAGCCTTCATGGTCACGGGGGGGACTGAGATGTTGTTCATCCGTAAAGTCAAAGTTACAATATCTACCTACATTTTTTAAATATACAACTTTTTAAAATTTTATATGTTGACGGTCCGATCTACGCAGAATGAGCTCACAGTGTCTTGAGGTCTGGCAGCCGGTCTTTTGGGATCCGATTTAATTAAATGTAGAACAGGATCCCAGGCTTGTGCAAGCTTCCAACCATCTTTCCTATTGAAATTTGGGTGTTTTTTAATTTTAATAGCCTCGCGAATCATCCTAGGCAGGAATCGGTGTTCTTTGGCAAGGATTTGTGGCTTGTCTAATCGCAAATAATGATTGGAGCCTCCTTCAGAATGTTCAGCGACTGCAGACTTCGTAGAGCGTCGGTGTTTCACGTCAGCTATATGTTCTTTTACGCGGGTCCCTATATTTCTTTTTGTTTGTCCTATATATATGGTTTTATCCAAAGGCTTAAATTTTGCTGTTACACCACGAAGGATGCCGTATGAAGACATTATTTGCAATGTTGAGAACAGTCTTTTCATGAATAATATAAAAAAGGAAGATTCGGAGGCAATACGCCAAGACATTTCGTCAATTTTGCGTCAAAAGAAAATGCCGAAACCAAATCTTCCAAAACATCAATATATCGCTTTGAAGAACTTGCGATCAAGGAAAGACCTTACCATTCTCCGTGCAGATAAAGGGAATGCGACAGTAGTAATGGATACGTCAGACTACAATCATAAAATGGAACAACTTTTATCGGATGGAAGCACGTATAGAATAGTCAAATCAGACCCGACTAACAAGATATTGAAGGCTACTAGCACTTTAATAAAAAATTACTCCGATAACTTAAATCTCGACGTAAACTTACTCGTTCCTTCGTGTGCAAAACCGCCTAAACTGTATGGACTGCCGAAGATACACAAGTTAAATGCTCCACTACGTCCCATTGTGAGTCAGATCGACACACCAACCTACAGATTGGCTCAGCACGTAGCAAAAGTGCTTTCAACCCTCAGAGGAAACACTAGAGCATCTGTGAAGGATTCATACCAATTTGTCAGCGACATTAAACACCTACAGTTAGCTGACAATGAAACAATGGTCAGTTTTGATGTCCAGTCTCTCTTCACGAGCTTACCATTACAAGATTGCATCAAAATTGTGTCTAAGAAGTTAGTAGATAATAACATACCTGTGGAATATGCAGAACTACTCCAACACTGCCTTACATCTGGCTATATGTTGTGGAATGATCAGTTCTATGTACAAGTAGAGGGTGTAGCGATAGGCTCCCCTGTATCTCCGGTAGTCGCCGATATATTCATGGAGGACTTCGAGGAGACAGCCCTGACAACATCACCGGTCTCTCCAAGGTTTTACAAACGGTACGTAGATGATACTTTCACAATTTTACCATCGGACAAAGTATCTGCATTTTTAAATCACCTTAACTCCATCAATAATAAAATCCAATTCACTATGGAGTTAGAACACAACAAATCTCTTGCTTTCTTGGATGTTTTAGTCATTCGTAATCCTGATCAGACCTTAAGTCATACTGTGTATCGGAAACAGACCCATACTGATAAATATCTGAACGGTGAATCTCACCACCATCCAAAACAGTTAGCTACCGTGGGCAAATCATTGTTTCAGAGAGCACGAGGAATCTGTGACGAGAAACACCTGGCCGCTGAGCTACAACATGTCAAGCAAGTACTGCGAGACAACAAGCTCCAAATTCCACGCCGCCGTCACAGAGACCGAGTGAAACCAGCCACAGTTGAACGTGTTCCGGTTGTACTACCATATGTGAGAGGAGTCACCGACAAGATTGGCTACATCCTGAAGCGTGCTTCAATAAAAACCTATTTCAAGCCGCCTAAGAAGATTAGTCAATTTTTACCACCTGTCAAGTGCCATATACCTCTGCAAGAACCGGGTGTATACAAGATAGACTGCAACTGTGGCCTCTCTTATATAGGACAAACAAAAAGAAATATAGGGACCCGCGTAAAAGAACATATAGCTGACGTGAAACACCGACGCTCTACGAAGTCTGCAGTCGCTGAACATTCTGAAGGAGGCTCCAATCATTATTTGCGATTAGACAAGCCACAAATCCTTGCCAAAGAACACCGATTCCTGCCTAGGATGATTCGCGAGGCTATTGAAATTAAAAACACCCACATTTCAAGAGGGAAGATGGTTGGAAGCTTGCACAAGCCTGGGATCCTGTTCTACATTTAATTAAATCGGATCCCAAAAGACCGGCTGCCAGACCTCAAGACACTGTGAGCTCATTCTGCGTAGATCGGACCGTCAACAGATAAAATTTTAAAAAGTTGTATATTTAAAAATGTAGGTAGATATTGTAACTTTGACTTTACGGATGAACAACACCTCAGTCCCCCCCGTGACCATGAAGGCTGCAAAGTCTTCGAAACGTCGGGAGAAAATAATAATATAAAAAACCGCGATAAAATCCGTTTAAATAGTTTTTAGTTTTTATTTAAATAAGTACCTATATCCAAATTTAACAAATAAAAATATTTGTTATGAAAAACGACGATATTTAAAGTTGTCAACGCCTGTTTGTAATACATTTGTGACAAATCTCTTAACATTAAAACACGACTTTTGATTTGGCAAGATGGTTGAAACATTTGAGCAACGAAAATACGTTCATCCAAAATTCCTTTAGCATATAATTTTTTTTATTCATGGTTTTTTATAGTTTTTAGAGTAGTATAATTGAATTTTAATAATAATTACGCCATGTACCGTTAGCCACAAAAGTAGCTGAACAGATAAAAAAAACATATTTCCCATGGGAGTAAAATGCCAGGATATAAAGTCTATTTGTTAATCTAGGACATGATGTACCCGTATGCAAAATTTCATTCAAATCCATTTAGCTGTTCCTGAGTTTACTTCTTAAACATCTTGACACACAAACTTCCAAAGATTTTTCTAACCTTTACATTTATAATATTAGTAAGAATGAGAATTACAAGATTAAAGTACATATTATATTAATAAATGCTTTCTAAATATAAATTACCTTTCAATAATAATCTCAATGTATTTCAGTACAAAGAAAATATATCAGAGCTGGCGAATGCTTGAGAATATCTGATTTGCGTGCAAAAGCGTCGCAAATCGATCAAATCTTTCGTATTTGTAAAGTAAACACATCACTCATCGCGAAATTTTATTGCATATTGAGAATAAATATATTTTTATAATTAATGAGATATAATCAAATGGAAATGCGTAAGTCGTTTATGGGAGAGCGCATACAAAATTTTTTGCGCGATATTTTTGATTCTAGATAAACAATCACCTCTAACCGAATGAGAGTAGGAAATGAAACATTTTATTGTATCTTTGTGATGACAAAGATCGAATTTACTAGTTACCTATAACTTTAAAATACGAATGTGTTAATTGTTATTGCTTGCTTTAGCTAAAAGTATAGTAAAAAATCTCTAATAAAAAGTAAAAACTTGTTTATAAATCTAAAAGCTTGTTCACGATCTCTGAATAAACGATAATCGTTGAATTTTATAGGTCGACTAAGTACAAAAGTCATGGTCTCAAATATAATAATCAATACGTTAACTGAATGATAACATTTACTTGAACATTGTAAAATAGACTCTAAGATATGAACCTCTGGATCAATATTACAAAGTTCTATGCTATATTTGATGTACAAATTGAATTATATATCACATAATTCTATGTGTTCCTCAGTAAAAATTTCCAATAATCTCTGAAGGTAAATAAAGGCGGAATCATGAGTCACTGTGATTTTTAATTGTTAACATGATTTTTATATCGTTTTTGAAACATACATAAAAATTCAACATAGAGCCCTGTAATAGTGAGTCAGCGAAATGTGGTTTGAATTTTGAAACAAAATAGTTACGGTTCGTTAACTATTTTGTGTCATAAGTCTGTCGTATTTTTTTTGGTATCAATCATATTTGAGAGGCGATAAGCTCTATATTGTAGTACCAAACATGGCAATCAAAATATTATATTCATCTGCCTACCCTTAAAAAGTCGTGATGTTATATAAATGTGTACATGTTGCCATAGTTGACAGTGTTCTCTTTCTTTCTATTTCTTTACGAGCACGGCTGAATATCCCACTGTATCTAATGGTAAGAGTAGAAAGGTCCATATAGAAAAGAAAGGTAGAATATATTTTTTATCCGTTCGGATAGCGACCACCGCACACAAGGCGTTAAAACCCGCCATAGTCGCCCACGTAAGTGTGTTGCGTCCCGGTATCAGCCTGTGTATAACAGACCGGCATAATTATGTCGACTGTCGAGGGGTAATCAACTCTCGTTAGTCGACATTCTTTTGAACCCTACTCCATTTACCATCAGGAGCAGTAGGATCATTTTGTCATGCACGGATAAAAACACATAGTACCACCAGCAATCGTCTGCGCGGCGCCTAATGTGCGAAGTCATTAAGATGGAATTCTATTTTCGATTTCCACTCATTGGCAGCGATGATTGGATGTGTCACCTTAGTTATTTTGATAGATATTCTATTATTGGAACCGTATTCTGGTGTAATGAATGAGCAATATTTCTATCTTAATTACGGGATTATGTGAACGCTCGGGCAAATAAAAAAATGTAAACGGTTATTGTCCGTGGCTAATGACTATCCACAACGTGTTTTAAAGGATCTGTCCAAAAATGGGTTTTGTATTCGTCATAAATTCCAATGCATGTATATTTGAATATAAATCTTAAAAACGAGCTTATTGAAATTAATAATGTAATTTTAAAGACCACAGTTTTTGAAATTTTTAAAATTTTACTTTTACTTAAACCAATATCACGTTCAAAATGACCTCTTTGGAAATATAAATGTTGCTTTGAAACGCATACCCAAGAAAATAAAGTTGTCATAAATCTAGTTTATTCTCTGAGAATACCTGTGAATGTATATTTTCTCGTTGATTACAATTTGTTCGAAATTAAGAACCAGCGCCCATTAAAAAGCGGACATGTCCTTCATTCCTTCTATTACATTTTGTGATATTAACATAAATCTAGACTATTTCATTTCCTGCCTACCCCTAAAAAGACAATTTAAGATGCAACGCTCCATAAGTTTTAATTTCATTCCACTCAAGCAACATCGATAATTCAATACAATAACTTAGTTTAAGAAATCGATGTTCCGATAGAGCTCAGCCAAAGTCCTCCAATTAACATTTTAAACCGACCATTTCGGGTAAAACTTAACGGCAACAGTTTGAGAAGGTCTTGAATTATTTAAACTTCATTAAGCTGGTACAGACGTAATTTGGTCGAGTTATAGCTCTGATAACCATAGCTAAATACAGCGGAGCTCATTCGCCGACTTGTTTTGCGGTCTTTGGTTTAAGTTTTGGCTTACTAATGCCTCATTTACACGTGTAGTTCGTATGACAGAGAATTTTATAGGGTTTATATAAGTATCTAGTATTACAGAGGCGAGAATGTAGAAAAAAATCTCGTTTTAGTTATTGCTTTCATTTGTTTTAATTATGTACCTGATATGGCGATAGGCTCGCACCCTATCACATCATGGGACGGAACACACTTGGCGAAATGTGGGTGCCTTGATTACGCGTCTGCATATCCTTTCGGGGATAAATGCGTGATTTGTTTCTGTGTTATAATTATGAAGTGTAAATAAAAAATAAATAAATCAGTCTTGCAATAGAGAATTTTCGATATTGTTGTCTGTATGGTACTCATCTTTTGACATAATAGACACTTTAAAGCCACGATTCTTTAAATAATTAAATTGTCCTCACTTTCCTGCCGTACTTTTCCAAATTCCAAAGGAATTCAGAGAAATAAACACGAAGTCCCAAAACGTCCCTTATTAATTATCCCTGGATTAATTCGTAGCAATTTTCATCACACAAAGCCAAGAAATTAATAGTACTTAGCCGCGGACCACTGTGTTTGCAGCGCTATAATTACTAAGCAAACTTAGGAAAATTCGCATTTTAACTGAATAGTATGGACGAATTTGAGTGAAAATATTTCATGTTCAAATACAAAAAAGAAAGACAATTTTATTAATTATCTTTTCACTAATCTTACTAATATTATAAATGCGAAAGTTTGTGAGGATGGATGTGTTTGTTCCTCTTTCACGAAAAAACTACTGAACGAATGTGGATGAAACTTTACAGTAATATTGGTTATACATCAAAATAACACAAAGACTACAATTTATAATGATTGTATGTAATTTGGTAATAATTGGAAAAATTTAAACATCTCACATGTAACAGAAATAAAAAAAACATTTTCCTCTACATTTTGTAACAAGTAATGGCAGGGTATAATTTTGAATTCCGGGTCAGCGGCAAATATTTAATGAGTAAGGCAAGATTTAAATTATTTTGTTTATACATTCATTAAAATAGACACCCTTTCGCTACAGACGTAATATACAAAGAAATTGATTGTTTCTGCCATTGCATACATAATAAAATACTTTTAATCATCGATATATATGTACTACGCTTTTAATTGAATACTTGTTGGAAAACATTTCAATAGCTGAATCAAATGAATTTATTGATACCGCAGCAAATATTCGTATTAAAAAAATAATTAACAGTACACGTCGACTTCACGTCAACACAACAAGCGTGGTCAGAATAGGGTTGTCAAATCATCAAAAAAAATACGAAAACCAAAAATAAATAATAACATAATATTCTGTACAATAGTTATTTTATTAAGTGATTAAAAATATGATTGGCGTAAACTACAAGTTGCAATCAAAGTTGTTTATTATTAAAAAATAATAAAAATGTAATAATATCGGGCCTTTTAGTAAGTATGTTCCAATGCTGGGCACGGGCCTCCTATACCATTAAGAGATATTAGGCCTTAATCTGCACTAGACCAGCATAGTACGGATTGGCAGACTTCACATACCCCCAATATTCTTATAGAGAACATCTTAGCTATACAGGGTTCGTCACGAGGTTTTCCTTTACCGTTAATGGAAGCGATAATTCACAAAGAATACACATATAACTTGAGAAAAGTCAGAGAGACGTGCCTTTTGGTTTTGAAAATGCATATATACGTATCGGCAGTCCGTTCCATGACCAAATAGACTATGGCCGCTTTTTTGCGTAAAAATTACTTTAATTCAATTAATTGATTAGTGGCAACCCTGATACGTGGAAAAACAGCCAAAACTGCAGTTGTTAACCTATTTTCCCGCAGCGTAACTCATATTTCGACAATAATAACTCACCGGGCCGGTCGGAATAAATTGCTGACGTCCAATGAGTGTTGCTTTCGATCTATAGAAACGAGTATACGAACTATCTTTGTTAGTGGCAGGATATATTTTATATCCGCCCGGATAGCGACCACCGTACACAAGGTGTTAAAACCCGCCATAGTTGCCCACAAAGTGTGTCACGTTCCGGGATCAGCCTTGTATATCCAGTTCCAATAAGCCGGCATAATTGTTAGTCGACATTCTATTGGACATCACTTCACTCACCATCAGGTGCAGTGGATAATTGCACACAACCCTAATCCGACACACACATCATGTTAATCGAGAAAGTTTCAATCCAGGAGCCTTATTCTCTATCCCGCACGTTATTTTAACAGTGCGTAACAAGAACGTTACACAACGCATCATGTTTAGGACTATAGAAATTTGGCTTACAGAATACCATTCCACGCACATTACTCGAAGATAACATGACACGGCCGCGTTACGCGTTTACACTAGCATACAGAATAAGGGCCCAGCATTATCAAACCATAAACAAATATTTACCAAACACGCCAACATTGGTCTCGGTTTAAGCATCCTGCCCCGTTACTCCATTGATCCATGGACCCATTGCAGTGTCGCGTTTATTTCTTATATTTCCTGTGTTTTGTACCCATTCGTAATTGTCTCGCCTTTCGAAAGGAGACCTCACTTTAACATTTCCTTGAATAATATTAGGTCTTTCTCAAGCTTCGGATAGTCAAACATTTTTAAAATTTCAAAGTTTAACTATTTAAACCTTCAAAGTGCCTTAATCTATTAAGATTAATCCAACTACGCATTTATGATTCCTGTGGTATGTAAATATTTATTTGGATTCATTTTTGCCTCTCTATTATAGAAAAAAGAGTGTTCCGTACACACATATTGATGCCTTTTATCCCCAAAAGGGAAGGCCAGACCAGAACACCTACTTTCCGTCATAAAAGATCCGTCCAATGTGCCAGAACCAGCCTATCCCGCTAAAATGCGCAAATTTGAGACTCCGGCCTGATATTAACTGGCAGGTCTCTCATATGTGAGAGTCCACCTGGGTATGTACCACCGCAATGTCTATTTCTGCCGCACAGTAGCAGTTTGTAGTCGCTGTTGTGTTCCGGTTTGAAGAACATTGTAGCCAGTGTAACTACTGGACATAATAAGACTTAACATCTCATGTCTCAGGATTGCGAACGCACTAGAATACCAAACATAATTCAAAGTAATTTAAAGTGTTGAATGGTGTTTCTACTGTTTATGGGCGGTCGAATCGCTTACCATCAGGCGAACGGCAAACTCATCTCGTTATTCAAAGCAATAATAAAGAAAAATTGTGCTAACGAAAGAATACTTTGCCCGACCCAAGACCGTACCTAAGACTTCAACACACTAGCCATACTACAAAACATACATCGTAGTACGTTCCAGTCGGGCAAAACGTCGGACAAATCGCTCTTTACCGGATAACTAAAGCCGATTAAAACGCTCGTCTGTTTTCGACCTTCATACCTTGGGTTATGCATTAAATCATTTTTGTATTAATATCGGATAGCACCTTTAATATAAGGCGCGTGGGTGGTAGATTCGATTACAGGGTGTACGCGCTTAAACCCTTAATTTCCCTCGTGAGTCGATTTACTGGGCATCGGCTGTAACTAAAAACAGAAAACTAATGTTTAAATATTTGAATCGTCGTGGCGCAGTCAGCTGTGAAGTGTCCGGTTTTGGGTTTGATTTTAAGCCGAAAAGGTTGATTAAAAAAATATTTTATAACATAATTTTTAAGAACTAAAATAGAATAGAAATTAAAATTGTTTTGTTGATTAGTTTACATCGTTATTCATAACTCCTGCTAATCATATTTGATGGTAGGATATATTTTATATCCGCCCGGGTAGCCACCGTACACAAGGTGTTAAAACCCGCCATAGTAGCCCAAGTAAGTGTGCCGCGTTCCGGGATCAGCCTGTGTATACCCAGACCCAACAGGCCAGCATAATTATGTAGACTGCCGAGGGATAATCATCTCTCGTCAGCCGACATTCTATTGGACCCCTCTCCACTTACCATCAGGTGCACTAAGGTCATTTTTCGGTGCACATATGAAAAAAGAGATAACAGTAACAAAAGTATTTTATATCACTTTACCCTACTTAAAAAAAAGAAAAAATAATAAACCGTTAACCACGAATATTTAAACATAAATCAAATCCAATAATGCACGAAATTAACAAATATACAGTTTAACTGAACCAATTCGGCCACAATAAATACATAATGTAAACTTATATCAACAATATAGTCCGTTTAAAATTACGTGTGAATCATACATACGTAGTCCGTACTACAAAATTTATGATATGTAATTTTTTTTTTTGATTCAATAAAGAAAGTGAATATTAATATAATAAATAAATAAAATAATAAAATAAAAAAGCCTTATATTTCCTAAAGATATGTTAAAATTTTTCACAAACTCCGTTTCTGTGTTTCTTTTTAGTTAGAAACCCCTCACAGCTAAAGGCCTCTTCCAAGAATATAGTATTAATATATGTATGTTGAAAATCCTAATTTATCCCAGTTTATTGCGACATTTTGGCCGCGACTCAAAGACACCTTGACAGAAAACAATATTTAAAAAATATCCACATAGTACATTCGATTGATAGACATCTTTATAAACATAAACGAGCGAAACTTATTCAACCGCTCACTAAAAACTACATAAAAGCGCTGAAAGCAGAAATTGATATTTTCTTACAGCGCTTTATACATACAACGCGTGCGTTTTACAGCTAAAGTCACTTTCAATTTTCGACGTAAAGCGCTTTATAGCTTACTTCGAGCGTGACGGGCATAAAACCTCCAGAGAGAAAGCCTCAACTTGTCTCCATCCACAGTGGAGTCGCGTGAGATTTGCCGATTTCCTCAAGCTTTGCTTATTCAAACCAGAACCTTATTTTTTCAGGGTAAAGCACAGATTTCTGTGCGGCGCAGAAGTAAAATTTCTTAATCTTTTCAATTTTTTTGCCTCGGACAGATGTTACCTTGATGTAAACGTGATGTATAAAGTTTTCGTTTTACTTTTTATAGCTTACGCAAATTAGACGGTGTAATGTTACTTTACGACTGACTTCTTGTCGAAATTAAAGAAATGTCAAGTTAATCTAATGCCAAATTGTTCGAAGCCCGTTGTAATTTGATCGGAACTTCTACAATCATTTGTATACTATAGTCCTTGTAGATAAGTTATTTTCAGTTATTTTCAGTGATTATGTGCGGCTTAGATATCAAGCGACTTCCTCGGTGGCGTAGTTATATTGCATGCCCGGTACAATAGCGCTCTGAGGTCCTGGTTTCGAATCCCGGGTTGGGTAAAGTGATATTTGGGTTTTTTCTGCTCAGTATCAACTGAGCAGAAAAAACCCAAATATCACTTTACGGGTGATGCCACGGGTGGTGCTGCAACGGGCTGATGCCCGGAGTCTGGAATTTGTGCCCGATATGGCGATAGGCTCGCCCCCTATCACATCATGGGACGGAACAAACTTGGCAAAAAGTGGGTGCCCTAGTTGCGCCACTGCATACACCTTCGGAGATAAATGCGTGATGTTATGTATGTATGTATGTAGATATTAAAGGGCATAGCAACTACTAAAATAACTGATCTTAAGGTTATAGCTTAAGGTCCATTTTTCATACATTTTGTTCTTTACTTGTCAATACTTGTTTAGTTACCCAGATTAAAGGTGAAACAAAATGTATGAAAATGGACCTTAAGCTATAACCTTAAGGAGATATAATAACAACTTCTAAAACAATTGATCTCGAGGCAATACGAAACATAACGTGTATTGAAAGCGATGCGGTAAGCTGGCATGGTGTATAAAATTAAGTGACCTTCCTTTCTTATTAACAAGAAGAATGTAAAACAAATCACCCAGTATTCATAACATAACTTTATAATAACAAAAAAAAACGCAATAGTTTTTTTTTCGGGCATAACAAAGTGACTTCATTGCGCCTGATGGTAAGTGGAGTGGGGTCCAATAAAGTGTCGACTGACGAGAGATGATTACCCCTCGACAGTCGAGACAATTATGCCGGCCTGTTGGAACCGGATATACACAGAATGATCCCGGAACGCGACATGTGGGCCATTATGGCGGGTTTTAACACCCTGTGTACCGTGGCCACTACCCAGGCGGATATAAAATATATCCTACTACCAGCAAATATGAATAGCAGCAATTATGAATAACAATGCAAACTTATCAAAAAAACAATTTTATAAATTACGTAAGCCTAGTTCGCAAGACGCAGATGTTTTTAATTGAGAATTTAACAGGTGCCCGCTTTCACGCATACCTAATTTATTCATTGTATCTTTAAAAATAAATAGGAACACACAAAAAATACTGTTGAACGTTCCACTGAATAATGTATGTATTGTACTGTCGAGAGCCTCAACACTAATGTGAAAACCGCGAAAAAATACATGAAATACATTCATCTCGCGAGAACAATATGAGTCCTTCAAACTTTCGCCTTTGATATATTTGACGATTTATTTGTTTTTATTTCGGCCAGTGTTCCGCGTAGTATGTCCTGATTCGTGCTATTGTTCTATTTTTAAACGTATAGATCAAACCGACATTGTCTGTTGATCCGAAGTTTAAATAACGTCACGCGTTGTCGAAAGCCAGCGTTGAAAATTATAATAGTTGGTTATATACGCATCGTAAAGCTTTATACACACCTAACGCATTTATCTCCGAAGGCGCTACTAGGGCACCCGCTTTTCACCAAGTGTGTTCCGTCCCATGATGTGATATGCGAGCCTATCGCCAAATCGAGCACAAATTCCAAACTCCAGGCTAAGCAGACTAACCCAAATATCACTTTGCACGACCCGGGATTCGAATCCAGGACTTCAGAGCGCTGCCGTACCGCGCAAGCAGTTCAACTACTACACCGAGGCAGGTAGGCTACCTACATAAAATATTATGTTCGCGATTTGTTACACTCATTTCTGCCCATATAACTGCCAAAATTCCAATTCTAAACAATTTATATTTCATCAAAAACAAAATGTTTTTCTGACTTGGAAATCCAACACAGAACCTCATTTCCCAACATAGCACTGCCACTTATGAAGTCACTCTCCGTACTGTTCTAAGTTACTTGTCGTAAAGTAAATCTAAACAGACCGCATTTCCCAGCCTACTCGATCACTATTCAACGGAAATCCCCAATAATCTATTCCAATAGTAATATTTCCAATTTGCAGGGGTTTTGCAGTAGACTTAATTGACTCCGTATTGAACAGCGCTTTCTATCATGGCAATATGAATTCCTTGAGTAAGAAAACTTTAAAGGTATTGAGTTATTTATGATTTTAGTTGAGGAAAGCAAAGTTGGATAAAAAGTGAGAAACTTTACTTATTACGTAGTTATTAAAGTGATATTTGTTTATTTATTTATTGCACTTTATACAAAACATGTAAAGGTGGACTTAATGTCAGAGGCATTCTCTACCAGTCAACCTAAGGTGGTGCAGAGATAGAACATGGTTGGTGCACGTCCATAAAATTGTACATGTATTTCCCCCTACCTGGCAGCCCGAGCTGGTTACTTGGGTTTGTACCTTGTTTTATTATAAATTTTATCCCTAATTTAAAATGTCCATAGTTATATAAGTAATATTAATAGTTGTTTAGAAATAATAATAATTATTCTTATGCTTTCTTTTGCCGTATCATAAGTGCAACTTTGTTCGCCTACGTGATAAATAAAGTATTTTATTATTTTTTTTTATTTTTTATTAAAGTGTACATATATTTTTGGATATTTTATTTTACAAATATTTGGGATATTAAGAAAATGATATATGACGTAAGCTTGTCTTATTTATACTAATATTATAAAGCTGAACAGGCTGAACACCCTAATCTCGGAAACTATTAAAACAATTCTGATTATTTTTCGCAAATACGAAGTTACCTGAATGCTATAGGCTACTTTTTATCCCGAAAAAACTCTATCCCAAGGGCGGAGTCGCAAACAAATCGGTTCTAAAAACTAAACCAAATTATTTCTGCAACATGATTGGCCATTTATATCGACTCCATTTGTAGATTGAAGGTTTCTGAAACGTCTAGAATACCAGAATCAAACCCAAGACCGCCATCACTTTTAAATGATCACGGTTAAATGACTCCACTGCACGTGATGGTAAGTGGAGGGGAGTCCAGATAGAGTGTCGACTGACCACTCGCTACTATACACAAATATACAAACCTGTTTCAAACTTATCTATACGTAGGCTGATCCCGAAACGCGACATATTTAAGTGGTCCACTATGACGGGTTTTACACTTGTTTACGGTAGTCGCTATCCAAGTAGATATCCTTATTCTTTTTGCGGAGGAATACGCGTTATCGCTGCCACTACTTATGAGTGGAGCGGTTATATTGGTTTCACTAGTCTTACAGTCCAATGTCAACAATCGAGAGTATAGCATCATATAAGCGAGCATTGGACTACCATCAGCACACAACTATCGCAAAACTAAAACTATTAGAGGAGTTATCATCTTTTATGCTTATGCGAATGTTAGACATTAACATAAAACAATTTTATGGATTTTATCGCGATTGCCAGACTTCAAGACGCTGTAAGCTCAATCTGCGCATATCGGACCACCAATAACTAAAATTTAAAAAAAATGTTAATTGTAAATTGTAGGTAGATATTGTAACTTTGTCTTTGCTGATGACCAACACCTCAGTCCACCCCATGACCATGAAGGCTGCAAAGTCTTCGAAACGTCGAGAGAAAATTATAACATAAAAGTATGATATAAAAGCCGCTATAAAATCTCTAAAACAGTTTTATTTTAGAGTTATCATCCCTCAATAGCAATGAAATATATTACATTCACAAAAACATTTAAATGGACTTTCATACCATTAAATTCAGTGTGAGATGATTTAATATCTACTCTGAGTTATGGTCATTGTGATCCGTTTTCAAATGGGACAATTCGATTGAAAATTTATTTCATAGTCCATTATGAAGTATCACAAGTCACATTTTCCATTTGCTAATAACAAGCATGTATCTAAGGTTAGGTTTCTTGTATACGAGGAATGTCTACGTACTACTGTAGTGTTTATTTCTACTGTCAAGCAACAGTGAAGGCACTGTTGTGTTCTGGTTTGATGGACAGTGTAGCCAGCGTAATTTCTGAACCTCTAAACCTAAACGTTTTTATATGTTTTTGGGTGAAGAGTGCAGTGGAATATCACGCAGTATTTTGTAATTTAAAGTTCTGTATGATGTTGCTACTGTTTATGTTCGGTCGTATCGCTTACCATCACGCGAGCGGAATGCCAGTCATTTAATTGTAATAGAAAAAGGTTTGTTCTAAACACGCCGACCGATAACATCATAAGCTTTCTTCATTTGACATTTATGTTTAGATGATATGTGATTGGATAACTTAAAGAGATATATTTTGTCTTTTCCGTATTCTCGCCTGCGTTACATAAAAGTTTAAGTATAAAATTTTAATTTTCTAAATCTATGGATTTACGATTTGCACTACCAGTCAATTTAAGGTGGTAGGATATATTTTATATTCGCCCGAATAGTTTCCACCGTGCACAACGTGTTCAAGTCCGCCATAGTGGTGCACGTAAATGTGTGTGTTCCGGGATTAGCCTGTCGACTGCCGGGCAGTAATCATCTGGCGTCAGTTGACGATCTATTGGACCACACTCCACCTACCATCAGGTCCAGTGGGGTCACTTAACTGTGCAAGTATAGAAAAAAAATAATACTATATTAACTCGATTTCCAAGCCATCTTTGTGACATACAAACGTATACTAGTACTAAACAACTTATTCTATCCCAATTGTCGCTACATACAAGGAGGTATACTAGCGCTGTACAAGGAGTGCTAGTTAGCTGTCTTGCTGGCATTCCGTTAAACTTCCTTTGCCCCAAAGCAAACGGGAATAATTACAAGATCTTATCCGCGTAACGTTTCCACGAGCAAGACACTGTTAACGTAATATTATCTACAACGTTTCGCCTCGCAAATTGCTCGCTTCTAAACAAATTGCGTAATTGTTGTAATTTAGCTTTATTGAGTTTCCTGGAGACTTTTGTTTTATTCGAGACGTAACGAGAGTATTCAACGTTTGTTTGGATGAAATATTTGAGATAGGTGTTACATGCGGCTTCGCTCTGTATTTCCTGAAAATCTGTATTTTTCTGGTAATTTGCATATATAATGTAGGATAGAAACTATATGTGTGGGGGAACAGATACCCCGGCTCTAAGCACAAAGTTCTGTGTGTATATCTCTTGGTTGTAACTACACATGGAAGCGTATGAGGACTCGCGAACATTTCCCGTCCTTCTCTCCTCCGCTCATTCTAAAAGTAGGTTCCTATCCTTCCTCTCCCAACTTTCCTTCAGGCCCCTGCAGCCGTGAAGCCGGGGGATTCCAGTGTAGAGTGCAGGGTTCAATACACAAAAAAAATCCTATCTGTGGGTCACATTTCTTCGAAATCCGAACGATTTCTACATTTATTATTATTCTGTCTGACATCGTTTGCCTGCCTCCAAAGGCAATAAAAAATTATTAGATAACATAATCACAAACTTATGAAATATTAATAAGATAGAATTAAAAATACTTGCAGTAACATTGGCTATTGAAATTGTACTTTCATCGGAAAAGTGGTTAAATAACATTGTGATACGATTAGCTCTGCTGTTAGAGTTTGTTCAAGGCTAGATATTCAAGTTCTAGATTAGTTCCAACTTTCTTGAGTGCGGTTAACGTTCAGGGCATCCACCTCTGTAACGGCTATTTGTTATAGGAAAAAGTACCTAATATAATTTTAGTAAGTACTATTTTTACGTATCTTCCATTTTTATATTTGAAGGGTACAGAAGCGCAACTAATGCATCCATTTTCCGCCGTATGTATTCCGTTCCATGATGTGATAAGGAGCGAGCCTACCGCCATATTGAACACAAATTCTAGATTCCGGACTGACATATAAAAAAAACCCAACATTACTGTTCCCGACCCGGGAATCAAACCTGGGATTTCAGCACGGCAGTTGCACCGTAATGCTAACTACACCACCAAAGCAGTTAATATATCAAAGTAGTAGAACATACTTCTAATCAGGTCTTGTGACAAAAAGTGGAAAGCCTTACACTTCTGCATATCTCTTTGGGAATAAAGTATATAGTCGGGATTCCCGCTAATAAAAATAAACCAAGACTCTACCATGTCTCTATCGCAGTATTGCTAATAAGAACGTTTTTATACGGTCGAGGCGGTCACGTAACACGAGGATGTGAGTTAAGTGGCAGGAAATAGGACCGGAAAGCTCCGGCTCGGCCTTATATACTGAAAACATAAGGAAATGTGGGAAGTCATTTATAAATGCTTTTTTATTATATGATCCTGCAACTGACAGTAAGTAGGGTGCAATGGATGTCATATTAATCGGTTGGTAAGAATTGACTTAAGCGAGTTTAAGTTTTATATATATTTGGAATCAGCAAAATTATGATAGTTTTTGAACCGAGGCTTAATTTTCCAAAAAGAAGTCGCTGGAGCCAACTGACTCTGCTAATCACGGCTGGCAACTGCCAGCAAAATGACAAAAAATATTATTAGCAGTTAGGAGGTTTTCTAATTATTACCTCTGCTCCCCCCCTACGGATCGAGCGTGAATGTA
Organism: Manduca sexta; assembly: GCF_014839805.1. Classification (NCBI taxonomy): domain Eukaryota; kingdom Metazoa; phylum Arthropoda; class Insecta; order Lepidoptera; family Sphingidae; genus Manduca; species Manduca sexta. Next base: position 2,560,354 of record NC_051133.1, on the reverse strand, counting down.
CAAAGCGGTATAAAAATGTTTAGTCATTTTAATACCCTAATATATAATTTACATGCAAGTTAATACTTTCATCAAGTGCCTTGAAGAGCGAAAGCTGAAACTTTTGGTAAAAGATACGTCAAAATGAAAAGTTACTTTGTGATAACAAAGCCTATTTAATCTCCGGTACAAAGGATACTTATACCATAATGTTATAGCCCTCTTGTATATAATAATATCAGCCCTGTATTATATACTGACCCACTACTGAGCACGGGCCTCCTCTACTACTGAGAAAGATTAGGCCTTAGTCCACCACGCTGGCCTAGTGCGGATTGGTAGACTTCACACACCTTCGGAATTTCTATACAGAACTTCTCAGATGTGCAGGTTTCCTCACGATGTTTTCCTTCACCGTTACAGCGAACGATAAATTCACAAAGAATACACACATAATTTTCATACTTCTTGTATGAATTTTGTATATTTATATCTTATTAGACTGCGAATTCATTCTGCGTAGTTCGGGTCGTAAACAAATAAAAATATATACAATTTTAAAATGTAAGTAGATATAGTAAGTTTGACTTTTCGGACGCCAACACCTCAATTTGCCTCGTGACCATAAAGGAGAACAATAAAGAACGTTTCGAACACTGCATAGTCTTTGAAACGTCAAAAATGATTATAATATTAAAAAAAAGCGATAAAATCTGTAAACTAGTTTTATGTCATTTTCTAGCATTTATTAACGGTCGTCAAACATTCGCGTAAACATAAGAAATCATTAGACGAAATTAGTTTTTTTAATAACTGAATGTCGAGCAAGTCGGTTGCCAAAGACTGCCTTCATACAATACCAACACGACACAGAACTTTTGAAGTACAAAGAGATGCTTGATACTTCTGGGACGTAAACGGACTTCTGACTACATTGTCCTTCAAAGCGGAACATAATCGTGCATGTAATCAGCCAAATAAATTACTGAAAAATTACGAAACTTTATAGTGATTTGATAAACATATTAACGTAAATCAAAATATTCTTTTTTATTTAAAATAAAGTTAACCCTTTGAAACTTACTTTACTAAAAGAGAAACGATTATTAATAAGCACATAAAAGGATAAAGGAGATTTGAAATTTTGGATTCGCTCAATTATCTGTACATGCAAAAACCCGCCATTAGTAGTAACAACGAGTCATGTTCCGGGGTTAGTCGGTATACATCCAGTAGTATAGAATGGCATAGTACAGGTGAGTGTCGAGTCACAGCTCTTTTTTTTACTATATATGAATTCGTCAAAAAAAACGTTGTCACTCAACATACTCGTTTTTGATACCTATATTGGGAGTACTAGAGGCATTTTATTCTGGCAGAATAAAAATAAATAAAAAAATCTTTCAGCATCCCATTCCGTTTTTCGACGTAAGGTTAGTACAAATATAGTTTTTTTACTTATTATTACAGAAAAAATAAACTTACTAATCACAACCGGTCAAAGAGTCTAGTGATAGAGTAAAATTAAAACGCAAAGAAAAGCATCCTAATGATCAAAAAAAGATACTCTTCGCTTTACGTATTATTATAAAATGAGACCAGAATTGTGATTCAGCAAATACATACGTAGAAAAATAGGTCAGGCTCGATTTCGCAAATATCCGAGTATTTATTTAGACTCGATCCAATTAAAAAGCAGATGAGTCACAGTCTCACCGGACGAGCGTCGAGTATTTTTCAAACACGGCAGAGAGTAAACCCTATAATCATTATAGATACGATCCGTAGCGACGCGTTACGAGCGTAGCGCCGTAGAATAAACATGTGCTACGGTGTAGAGGCCTCGCGTACATCCATATTTATTTAATAAAACGTACGTGTTATTTGTTCCCTAATTTTACTTCCCCTTGTTTTGTTTATTTATTTTATATATTTTTCGTGAAATTCACGATTAATTTTCAAAACACGTGGACAAATGGATAATAATATTATAACTGCCTGTTTTAAAAATGGAATGAATATATTATGCAGTGAGTTAGGAATACGTAGTTTAAAATGACTTTGAGGGTAAACCCACGAATTTTATAGCAAAACGTAAAAATTAACAGTAGGGCAAGGAAAAATAAAGCCACATTATTAAAGAGCAAAATGATCCCTAAGCCCCATTTATTCAACATATTATAACAATAAGATGCCATAAAAAAATGTACTAAAATCCGACGAAAGGAAGTACAAAAAAAAGACGAGCCATTTAATTGTTTACCGATCTCTTTAACAAATCCAATACACACACAATAACACGTAAAACATCTCTAAATCTCAATAAAATCATACCGTTTAAATATAATCTCATATAAAATATACTGAAATAAAATATTATCGTAAAAATTGTGATAACAAAACTCTACATGTATGTAGGAAAGACATAAGCATATCAATGTTTTATCGCAAACAATTTGAACAAACAATAGCTACAACCAAAAACAATTGAACACAACTACCAGGTACAATAATCAAATCTCCACAACGAAGTACTATTATCAGCCGCTTTATCTACCTGAAATTGTCACTGAAACTGCACTCACCGTTCGGTAGAGTCCTACATTTCACACAACACACAAGCACTTAAATTAATTTATGTACACGTTCCCAATATCTGTACGTTAAATGCGACTTTCCATTAAATTTTCATTAATAATACCCGAAAAAACACGCCTGTGTCAAGTTTAAAATATCCCCCTGCACACGACACGGCCGCACGCCACGAGGCCGCGAGCGAAACTAGGAGCATTGAGAGCTCGGCGCTCGCAGTCTTCCAAACCCGAATTGAGCTGGAAGAGGACGGGTATATGTGCGAGCGGGATAGACGAAGGTGCAGAGGTGCGCAGGAAAGAATTAGATGTTTATTTGGGCTACGAGTAATGGGATAACAGAAGCTCGTACTTTCCGAGTTTCGAGTATTGAAGTCTCTTGAGATAATTACTGAAAGTTTATGTCCCCCTGGTAGTTTGCTCTGATAATTTAGATAGGTTATCGTTTCAAAGTTTGCCACGATCTGTTTATTTATTAGTTATTCGATTAATAGATGCGATCTTTTTATGTTGTGTTTTTTATTACCCTTTTTTTAACTTTTCTTTTTTTATTTAAAATCTTTTGTTGGTCTTTTTATACAAAAAAACACAACGTATCTAGTAGAATTAAAGACAAACATAGACGTCTAGATTTCGAACCCAAGGAACTTATAAATGTATTTAAAGTTTCATGTAAACAGATTTTCATATATTGTGACGATGAAAAAAACCTGCACAGAGAAAAAGTACTAAAGTAACGAATTTTAGCATTCTACAAAACAGCGGAGGGGACAAAATATGCATTAACCATTCTTATTATCAGAAGCATACAGCAATTAATTTATTTTACACGCATCTAACTATTCTTCAATATTACAATCGAACATGAATTGATTTACCTCTAATATCTTTCCCATTCCGTATTATCTATACCTCGTAAAATAAAGTCAATAAGAATATACTTCCTTTTCCTGACTTAACGTTATTAATTATTGTCCGAGTTGGTTTCGGATATCTGGAAATTAATCATGAGCATATTGGTATTATTAATGCTTTGGCTATCAAGAATTTAATTGTGAGAATACGGACTCTATTACACTTTTTTCTTTGCTTCGTATAGAGATGGGATTTATTTTAATTAAAATTATAATCAAAGCTATGTTTGTTTTTATTTTTTAAACTACGATAAAAATAATCTCGAGAATACATTAGTAAAATAAAATATATCATATAACCACTTCAACGTGATTCCATTTTAAATTCGGCCAACAATAAAATACTTATCGTCATCGCACTGTTATCCCTTAAATACCAAAGTCAAGTCCCCTTTAAAAGCCCACAACTCAAACAATAAGATCCTCACAATCCGCTTGATTTATATCGTATCGAAAAAAACATTGAAAGCCATCTAAATTGATAAAGCGATTCTGTATCCCGCGATAAATTTGACAAATTCAATAAGAGAAATTCAATTTTTAACACAAAAAGATAGTAGCCCTGCCGAATTTATCCGACACCCCGCGTTAATATAATGGGTACTAAATTAACTGTTCCCGAAAATCACCCGGTCGGAATGCATAAAATAAATAGTCTAGGAGCTCGACACGTCTATTTCTGCGGTGTCGATTAGAAATGCCGCCGATGGGCAGCCGATCGGCTTTCATTAAGCCGTTGAGTTATTGATTGAGATTGTTATGCGTTGTGTTGACAGTTCAGTTTCGTTTTGTTTCAGTGGTTAGATTTAGCTATCGACAGATGACTATAGATTTGATATGGATTTATTTGCTGACTCAGTTTGTTATTTAGCGGTTTAGTCGGTTCAAGTATTATTCCTTTAGGCTTTTAAAGAACTTCTTTATTAAATAAGTTATACAAAATTTGACAAATTCCGTGTAGCGTATGATGAAATGGTTATGACACCCGCAGCGAAAAAAAATTGTGCGAAACACCAAGTCTGATAGAAATAATTAATCAAGGTTTGGAACTAAAAGGCTTCTAGTTCTGAATAGCCACGATAATAAATATACATCTGAGTAGAAAGTCATGTCTTGATTATTAGTAAATTCTGTAACGTGCGATACAAATTTGATTCTGAAACTGGTATTGTCAACCCAGCTCGATTATATTTTATAACTGTACATCCATTACCCAATGCAGCTATAGTCCAACGTCATTTATATCTTCATAAAATACGCAATCGTTCTGAGCGGTGGTTTGATGAAAACAGACATTAATCAACTATTGTTTTGTTTCATTATCAAATAAATATATTTTCAGAATTGAGATAATATGTAAGCTAACGGATGCTTATATCCGTTGTTTATACGCTGAGAATATCTCGAATTTATTACTTTAAACTTGTTTGCTCTGTCATTTCTCGGCAAAGATTATAGTTTATAACTGACGTTTATTACTAAACGCTCTAGATTTTAAAGTTCAAAATAGGGATTATAATTGATGCCCGTGTAAATTATAATACATTTTCTAAATAATTTAATAAATAACGATTCTTTATGTTTACGCGAATGTTAGACACTGAAATAAAACTATTTTTCGGAGTTTATCACGGTTTTTTATATTATGATATTCTCCTGACGTTTCGAGACTTTGCAGCGTTCAGAGTCACGAGGGAGGGGGGGGGGGGGCTGAGGTGCTGATCGTTTTTTGCTGTTAACGGTCCGATCCACGCAGAATGAGCTCACAGTGTCCTAAAATCTGGCAGCCGGTCTTATGATATCCAAAGGTTTAGGTTTAAAGAGGCCAACGCCATCTACAAAATCAAATACAAACTAAACATACAGTAGCGAGCACACAGTCGGTCTCCTAACAGTGTTAGCTTGATAAATATTGATAGGGCGGGCATCGCGGCGTGTCGACGCTGTAGACATCGTTCATTAACTGTACTCTACATAAATATATGATGGCGTGTGAGAGACGGTTAGCGTAGATTTTGCACCACCTTCTTTAGAATTCATGGGACGGCTCTCAGTTTTGGCTTTAATAACATATTCTAGTGGAGTTTTGAATTACGTTGTTAGGGGGCGAATAGTGACCGCCTCGATAAGGTTAATTTGTTGTTGTGTTGGAGTTGTAAAATTTGTTTTCATCATTTTTAAAGTTGATATTATAAATGGTATCCTATTAAAAATATTGACACCTAACTTAAAAGACATACGATTACAGTACGGGGTAAAGGGACATTACCATAGTTATTTCAGACCCTGATTTTACAATGCTTATTAATTTTCGGTGGCGATATAATTACGGTACGAATGTTGTACTAGGGCCTTATTCTCTATCCCGCACGTTATTTTAACAGTGCGTAACAAGCACGTAACACAACGCGTCATGTTTAGGACTATAGAAATTTGGATTACAGAATACCATTCCACGCACATTTCTCAAAGATAACATGACACGGCCGCATTACGCGTTTACACTATCATACAGAATAAGGGCCCTGATGAGTCTTTATGTGACGACTTTCGTGGTGTGCAGTGACAGTTAGAGGCTGGCGTTTTACAACCACGTCACATGACAGATGACCTATGATAAAAGATTTTTTCTCAAAATGCTAAAACACCTTATACATTGCAGACCAGTCACCACTACGCACATAAAAAAACCGTCATAAATCTTATATAATTACGAGGCGTTGCTTACCACATGAGCCAGTGTAACGCCTTTAGTCTTTTTATTGCCTTAGCTATACGAGCAAGCTGCAATAGTAAGCGACAAATTTTGACTTAACTGATCGGGTCTTTTTTTCTTCGCGGATAAAACCGTGATATTGCTACCACGAGTGGAACGGTAGTTGGTTTCATCGGTCTTTCGGCCCAATGGTACTCGGAAGCATAGCATCATCCGAGCGAGCATTGAACCAGTTCCTAACCTATGTACAGCCTACACCGGCATACCAACTAAAACCCGCAGTCGCCTTCTTCATCATACGAGACATCCCCGAGGTATCTCGTTGCACTAAGATAGCTGCACAGAACCGTCCATGAACACGTCTAAAATATTGCTTATACCAAAATACTAAGCACATGGACGAAAGAAAGACCGCATACATATTAATAAAAGCATTGAAACGTGCCGAGGTTTTTTACGTCTCGCATAAAACTCACATTCCCGCAATGGGAGCGAATGGCCGACCTCACCGGCTAATATACCCTCAGTAATTGGTGTGCCCATAAACTTGTCAAATAGTGTTTTAATTTGATAAATTGGTGAGTGTGGAGGGCTTGGTGGTGTCCATGGCCATTGCGTTTTTAGTTGTGTTCGAGGTTGGATAGTATTTGATGTTTCTTCGCGTGTTTATGAAAACCATAAGTGGTCGCGTGTTAGTGCATCTTGCTTTGCCGATATTATTTCTGCTTACATATGACAAACCCTATATAATATTAGTAATTGTTAATAGCATTTTTTTTTAATATAGCATTGCTAATAGCATTTTTTAATTCTTTTGATATTTCGTGTACAATTCGCAGCCTGAGAAACAGAAATATAATGTGTAACTTGTTGAAAAAAAAAATATACAGTTGAATTTTAACACAGAAAAATAAATTATTGACGCCCTTGTAAAAATTCAGTCATAAAATGCGACCAGGAAATAATAAACCTATGTTTAAAAATGTAACTAATTTCTAGTACATTTTGCATTGAACTTAATACAACAAGCAAAAAGGCGCACCCAAGGGATTTTTTTATTGTCCTGGTCCAGCAATAAATGTGTAGATATATATTTAGGGGATAAAAGACATAACTGTCTATCGACTGCATCTGATGGTAAGCGGAGTGAGGTCCACGAGAATGTCGACTGACGACAGATGATTACCCTTCGATAGTCGACACAATTATGCCGGCCTCTTGGAATCAGCTATACACAGGCTGATCCTAGAACGCGACACAATTACGTGAGCCACTATTGCGAGTTTTAACACCTTGTATACGGTGGTCGCTATCCGGCCGGATATAAAATATATCCTACCACCAAATATATATGCACAAGCTGATGATTACATGCTATAACATGTAATCACACAGCAGCGATATAACATCGACGAACTGACAGGTTTTAATAAAATCCGACGCGCAGCGACAAAAGACCACGTTAATGACTTTATTCAATAAATCAATTTGTGGATACAATAACGGAATGCGGTGGATGTCGAACGGACAAAAGGTATCAGCATGGTGTACAGTAAGGAACAGTATGGTAAGTGAAAATAATGTTTACGAGATGTTTTTAGTTTGTTAAGATCTGGAATTAGGGAATGCAATATTGCGAGATTGGGTCTCAGGCTAGATCTCGCCAGTTTACGAATAACAATACCGCGAGATCTCGAAATTGGAGAACACGAGATCTCGCGAGAACGAGTTTGCATTCCGTGCCTGGAATGAAGAAAGAAATGTATGATTTAGGTACAACAGCATCAATAATTAAGATTCTCCACCTAACTGCATTTGACTTGTGCTCTGATAAGATTTTTCGCAAAACAGACGAACATAACACAGGCGATTCGGATCATATTACGACTTGTAAGTACTGACAGAAATAAAGTGTCAAGAATGTTTTTAAATTCTTAACTTATTGTGAAGACGCTCTTCTTAAACACCACCTTATAGCATTCACAAATCATATGTAAAATAGACCAAAATTAATTTTTATATAAAAATGATGTTATATAAATGTCATTATACTATATCTCTACTACCTGGCGATAGGAGCAGCCTGTATAAACACGCGTCACACCCGATCCTGCATTGCATGAATACTACATTTTTTCACGCATCACCCACAAAGGGCATTCAGTGCGTACGCATTGTGTGCAAGAACTTGTGAACAATGCTATGGAATACGCATTAATGTTGTAGTAACGTAGAGCGAGGCTATAGAAACCTGACTATAGGAATAGGATATAAAAAAAACATCACGCCTTTATCCTAAAGGGGTAAGCAATAGAACTAGAGCATATCCTTTGACCATGTTTTTTTATTGCTTTGAATGACGAGACGAGCTTGTCGTTCGCCTGATGGTAAGTAGTACCACCAACTATCAATAGTAAAAACACCACCCAGCACCTTGAATTACAATGTTTGGTATTCCACTGCGCTCGCCATCCTGAGACATGAGATGTTAAGTCTAACTATGTCCAGTAGTTATACTGGCTAAAATGTCCTACAAACCGGAACACAACAGTGACTACACACTGCTGCTTGGCAACAGAAATAGACATTGCGGTGCTGCCCAGGCGGACTCTCATACTCGTACATGAGAGACCAGTAACCATCTGGTCGAATTCTTGATGTAGTGGGATGCATCCATTCCACTAGTCAAGCAATGGTTTAAGTCCTAAACTTTAAAAGATACCAAAGAGTTCATTAAAGTAGATAGTCATTATCAAAATCCATTAGTAATTTTTACTGCATGATTAATAGCAATAGTCTAATTTAATGTCATCAAAACCGAATCGAAACACAAACGGACTCATCTTTAAATCTTTCCACACAATAATGAAACGAAAACACGTTTTAAAATCTCAAATGCGACTTATTTTTTGTCAGTACAAAAGGCCATTCGCAAGGATAAATTCAAGCACAAACTCAGGCGGAAAGTGACAAAATGCATTCAGCTCGATTGTGCCGGCAAAATAAAGGCGTGTACAAACATCAACAGAACTCGGACTACCCCGGGGAAATCTGAGTATAGTCGCGTACACAAGTTTAGAATGTAGACAAATCGATTTGTCTGCGAATAAGGAATTGTTATAAATATTGGTGGATTAATTACCAACGTTTACAATGGATTTGCTAACATATTTTTTTTATAAATGAGTAAAACACAATAGAAGTGTTTGTTTTCGCCGAAACGACCTTAATTGGATACCCAGAAGTACACTTATCCTTTATCAACCATTTGCTATATTTACAAATAAATTAAATACAAATTCAAAAACACTTTATTGCTACTATGCGATGCCATTAGACACAGCTAGCATTATTCATAACCCTTTTCACCGTAATTAGGTAAAAGTAAAATTAAACGCCATTCTATAACAAGCTCAGCAGACACAAATATCTCATTCAATATTTTTCCATAGCAATTACGTAAAAACCATGAAAAAGCCATTCCATAATACATCCAACAAACACAAAAAACTCATTCAATATTTTAATTTAACATACCTTTTATAATAATATTATAAGAGAGAACTCTTATTGACCTCTATTTAACCCAATTAACTAAAATTAAACAGAAAACAAAAATATTACTTCAGCACGCTAACATTTTTCTTACCGACTGTAACACATCCGCGCAATTGCAGCAAGTTTAATTTTTCTATTACAACTGAATTTTAAAATGAAATGTTGAGAACTGAGATAATGCGAGCAAAACCGCACTTGCTAGACCGCATCTCTAGCAAAATTGTGTACAATTTAGCGAGTTAAGTGTGGAGTTTTGCCGGTTGAGAATTCTTTATGGCCTTTTACAAAATATTTGAAGTATTTTAAACGTTATAACAGTTGTAATAAATAACATAATAGATTAAAATAGACCAGCACGCCCTTTCCCCTTTCAGGAGAAATAGAAGTCTAATAGTCATCATCATCACCATCATCATCAGCCACAACCCGAGTCTTGAGTCAATCGCATTCAAGTTCGACCCACGATCCATATAATGTCGTCGGCCCAACTTCCCACCGATTGACATACACTGCGCTTGCCCTGTCTTAATTTAATATGTAATTAATGGAAACTCTTATGCATTAAACAAGACAGAAAAAGAAGTGTAAATATTAGGCGGTATTTCTATCATAGTTTGCGTAGTGGTATGTTTCGCAATTTTAGGCTATGTTTCATCCATGGTCAGCTAAAGTTAAGGCTGACATTACGCTGGTGAATTCACAGCAAGGCGTGCTCGTCCAATGTTTTAAGACCATTAGCTTACTTGACTACAGATAAAAAAAACACAGACTCAGAAATGTTGTTAATAACGCGTACTCTCAAGAAATTCTTTCGCCTCATTGTAAAAAAAATGAGAACTATGGAACTTTCATCAAATTATAACCTTAAAAGAAAATTATGGTATATAATTTAAAATCTTAATTTTCTTAAGTCTTAAATCTGTTTTAGTATTTATGGATGATCGTGTTTTATGCGTACCTTTAGTAACGTATTTCTGTTTCATTCATTAATAATTGAATTAAACCGCGAGCGAAAACGCGTTGCAAAGTCTGGATTTTGTTACGTTGATTATAAACAGAGGTAAGTCGCATTTTTTATTAAGAATAGCGGTGTGCTTAGTTTTTCATTATCACGTCATTGCGGAGGGCATTGCTTTGTCTGTGAATAGAAAATTTCTATTCGATTCGAAAGACTAGCGGCAATTTGTGTTCTAAATATTTTGACAATAATCACTCGCCGACATCGATATATATGTACTAGGTACGTACTAGATTTGGCGTTCCGAACATTTACTGTGTTCAACTGAATTGGACTGCAATCCATTCAAACTGACTTTAGTATGGTCAATTTTGATAGCTTGTGGTTGTGTTGTACGGAGTGGCGCTCATGATATACATTAGTACACAAGTGTAAGTGTAAACCTGGATTTGAATAAAAAATATTAGTCAAATATGTAAAATTATTTTTTGTTAAAGTGAATAAATAGGTTACAACAGTGGCGTTTTGTTTGCCATTTTAGTTCTGATTTTGAGTTTATATGGACGTTCGTATCTATAGAATATAAGTCAATGCTGGCGGCCATATGTGTTCTAAATTTGAAAATAATCATTCGCCGTTATTTGCCCAATATGGCGATAGGCTCATCCTCCGATAATATCATTAACTTAATAGACTGAATGAAGCTCTGAATTTAGCTTGGACTTAGGAGGCTCGTATTTGTTGTTTATTTGTTTACTCTTTAATATTATGGTTACTGGCAAGTCTATTTCCTATGCTGGGCAAAATATTATAGTATTGTAGTTCGATGGATATTAAGCTTCGACGTTTTTAGGAATATTGGACGACCTATCATGAAGTCTACAATGTATCAGGAAAGTAGAGAAAACTCGGCCTAGCTCTAAGCGTAGTCGGGAGTATTTATGAGCAGTCGAATCACTAAGCACACAAATTTCTCGCCTATTTGATTATATATAATTCAAATAAAGCACATGAAAATAGCGGCCATAGCCTAGTTGGGTGAAGAACGGACTGCCGAGACGAATGTCCGCTGGTTCAAATCCCCAGGGCATATACCTCTGATTTTTCTAAAAAATGATGTGTGTATTCTTTGTGAATTATCGCTTGCTTTAATTTGAGAAGTTTTCTATAAGAATTTTGAGAGTGTGTGAATTCTACCAATCCACACTATGTCAGCGTGGACTAGAGCCCAATACCTCTCAGTAGTAGAGGAGGCCCATGTCCTGTAGTGGGAAACTACGTAATACAGGGTTGATATTATATATTATTCACAAAAACTATCTCTGTACAGCCCAATGCCTTTTATTACAGAACAGTAAATACAGCTATAACAAAACGGCACCGGTGACACAAAATTGAATTTGCAAGGCGAGAACAACTGATGGGGAATGATAGAGACGTGTGTGAGAATTTGATTTGTTCCGTTCCTGAGTTATATAACGTGTATCGTTAAGACATTGAAATGTAACATGATCGACACGGATTTAATGCGATCACAATAGATATTGGGAATATATCGTATTTGGAATACTCTATATAACAAATGTAGAGAAACCACACGTAAGTGTGTCGCGTGGCAGTATCAGCCTGTGTGTATCCAATAGGCCGGCATAATTGTGTCGACTGTCAAGGGGTAATCATCTCTCGTCAGTCGACATCCTATTGGACCCTATTCTACTGACCGTCAGGTGCGGCGGGATTACTTTAGCATGACGGTATAAAAAAAATGATGGTCTTACTTAGTATTTAACTAGAGAGGCAGATGGTCGGTACATCGTACATTTCTTTATACAAGAGAAGTCTACCGCCAATCACATTCTCTTATGCTTCCACCAATCCTTACTCCTATGTTGTATCGGCACGTAATTTGGCAAGCATTTTGCACTAAGGATTTCACTTATTTCTAACAAACGACTTACAACCACTGGGTAATCCGAAGCAAATCAGAAATATCCTAATGCGACTTCAGAGTCGAATTAAGAACTATCAGGTTCAACCATACACCCGTCACACCAAAGCGGCGTCAAATACGTAGGTACATATAAAATACATCTAAGATTCTCATACGAACTAGTTCAAATGAATATGATTATATTTCGCGTAACATTCACATGTTGACATGGTACATTCGAGTCACGAACGGTTCGCATGAGTCGAACAATTGTAGCATATTTGCACGTTGCCTTTGTTCAGACATGACCGTAGTTCAAACTTGCGCTTTTTGCTATCGATCGAAATGTTTGTCTATTTGTTTTTATACAGGCAACGTGACCCTGTGCTTGATGGTCAGTGGAATCAAGATAGTCAAGTGATGAGGGCGGTCAAGGCAAAATAATCATAATTTAAATTAACTTTTTGCAAAGCTCCTAATCGTCATGTATATATATATATATATAAAAATGAATCCCTATTTTCCTTGGTCACGCCATCACGCGTGAGCGGCTGGACCGATTTCACTATTGTTTTTTTTATTGTGTTATTTCTTATGAAAGAAAAAATTCAGAAAATTACGCGGAAAATTAGAAAATTTAAGAAAAGTAAATTTCAGCGATTGACAGAATGCGCGCTGCAAATTCATAGTTGACAGGACATCGTCTGTCGGGCCGACTAGTTACTTTATAATACTTTGGATATCGCTGTGAAGAAGCGGCGAAGAAACTCTCAGCAACACGGTCTATCAAAATAATTATATCTCGCGCACCAACAGTTATGCTTGTTTGAAGCCAAATATACTCAAAATAATCCTGGAACACGACACCAGCGTTTTTTAAACGAATATCGAGTAGGCCATGACAAGCATGCATTACAATAGGATTACCAAGGACTGGTTGAAAATACACTGCATAGATATCAGCTATGGATTGTTTCTTTTCTGATTCTGTCTCAGACTCACCAATGAGACGGATTTTTTTTTTACGTGAACGGAACAGTGACCTTACTGGACCTGGTTGGTGGAGTGAGGTTCAATGTCGACTGTCGAGAGATGATTACCCCTCAGCAGTTGATACAATTCATGCATATCGCTCAATTTACAACAAGGTTGATAAATTATGTAAAACTAAGAATTACTCAGTATACGCGTACACAAATAATCTAACGAGTTGGTTGCAAAGTATTGACTATGATGCTACTGAAGCTATAATAAACGCTCCTATCACAAAAATCGTCACTTGTTGAAGTGTTTTCTGTCTATATGTATAGATGTATATTTTTTCCACCATTGTATTATTGTCAACACCTATTTAGTAATTTACAGTTTTACAACTAATGTTATATAACTCTTAATTGGTTTCCCAAGATACAGGCCTTGCCTAGTTTGGGTACCCCTGGTAATTTGCGTTGTTGTTTATAATTTCCTGTAATTTTATTTATTTTTGTATATTTTAAGCTCTTATGTAAGTCTGAATTGTAATAAACTATTTTGAATTTGAATTTTGAATTTGAAAATTATGTCGGCTTGATGGAACATATACGAGCTAATCTTGGAACGCGACATTTTTACGTGGGCCACTATAGCGGGTTTTAACACCTTGTGTACGGTGGTTGTCATCTGGGTGGATATAAAATATATCCTACCTCCAGCAAAAATAGAGCATACTGAGTCGACTAAACTTCTACCCACTTGACACTACAGGCTTACGAATAATATACATATACATAAAACAATATATACAAGGTTCGCGTAAAGCCGACGCTACACTCTAGCAACATCGAAGCGCAATTTGGCAGATTGTCTCCCAGTATAGGGCAATGCGGTGTTTTACCAGATTGCCGCAATTTGCATACAATATACAGGATCTGACGTATAACTTCCCATCGACTTTGCGGTGGAAGATGGACAATCTTATGCATAGATTTTTTTTTGTAATTAAAAAAAAATTAACCTTAATAATGGTAAAAAAATTATCGCAGTTTTTTTATCAAACGACACACACAAATTCACGTCCCTTTAATCCCAAAGGGGTAGGCAGAGGTGTAACTGTAGCATCCACTTTCACCGTGTGGATTATTTTACCATTATTTTTTACTAGCTCGTTATTAAATGTAAAAAAGTCGACTGCATGGATGCACTAGCCACAAACACGATCCAAATCGGCACCTCATTCTATGTATAGCCTGACCAGGAAAATTTAAAACCTCGCCATATTGTAGTAAAATATGGAACTAATTTTTGTGTATTGACAACGTTAATTTTAAAACGAAAACGCATAAGTTGCGGCTCAAACTAGGTTTTTTACTTTCCTGGTCAGGGTTCACAACCATGTATCGTAATTCCATAGAGCGGATTCAATTTTATACGCATCAGTATTGAGCAAAATCTCCGACATAACTTAATATCAGTCATCTCTAGGCTTACATCCCTTCGATTTCACTTTCATACCTATTACCATTTACATCTCATTTGGAACTCGATACGCAATTTGTTCGAATCTGTGTCAGAGTAAGATTTCGAAATTACGTTTAGTAATACCAAGAAACAGTTTCTATGTGATGTAGTACTATATTTTTTTGACTCCAAAAATTGATATTTAATAAGTTCATCATATTTCTCGTTGTAAGGAATGTTAGAAGTAAAATTCAAAGCAAAAAATATTTTTTAAACGATGTCATATTTTGTAGGTTCAAATTATTAACCTCATTAGTTAATGAATGTTTAGTATTTTAAATTTAGGTAAAATTCATTGATTTAGAAAAAGAAAGTAAATAAAAAATACTTTATTTTATTTATATTAAATATCTTTATTTAATGATTCCAAAAACACCACACAAAATTAAAAATACAAAATTACACCGTTCCAATTTCAAATTTAAAAACCATTCGATAACGGCCAGTACATAAAATTCCCATCCGTACGCCCCAAGAATTCGCAGCAAACTCAATTTGTAATGCAAGTGCGCAGCCATTGCAGCCCTCTAATGCTGTTAGCGAAGTTATCTCGATAATTCTTATTGAACTCATGCACGCTCAGCTATTGACTTGCGGTTTCATCAACCCTCGGCAAAAATGCGGTTATCCCTATCTTTATAAATCAATTTAATTTTGGTGCCTTAGCAGACAGACGAGCGAGCGATCTGGCTGATGTTTTATACTATAAGATATTTTATATCGGCTTAAAATTGCTTAAGATTGACTTGTGTTTTATTTATTGTTATGTCTCTTGTATGTGAGTTTGTCTTAGTATATACAGGATCATTTTGACATTGCATTACTAAATGAAACCACATACTCGTCTTCACCTTAGATGACATTGTGCCTAAAATAATCCATGAGTTACGAATATTTTCACCATAAATCTTGGTTTTACTTTTCTATTTTTTTTATAATTTTGTTGTTTAATGCGAATATGGCGAGTGCGTGAGTGTATCTGACTGAAAGTATGATGTTGCTGCGGCGCTGAATTCTCTTAGAGTAGTAGTAATGGCATTAGAGCGCGTAAAATTAAAATGACTTTTTATTAATATTTATTTTGTTCGAAACTTACACTTTTTTATTTCACATCTCCGGCTCAAGTAACTTATTGTAAAGTGTTATTTTTAAATAGATAAGCAAGTTGTTTCATTTAGTAACGCAATGTCAAAATGGCCCTGAATATGTTTATTTGAAAGGTAACTGCGGTAACTGTTAAGCTACAATAATAATAATATCAGCCCTGTATTATATACTTGCCCACTGCTGAGCACGGGCCTCCTCTACTACTGAGATTAGGCCTTAGTCCACCACGCTGGCCTAGTGCGGATTGGTAGACTTCACACACCTTCGAAATTTCTATAGAGAACTTCTCAGATGTGCAGGTTTCCTTACGATGTTTTCCTTCACCGTTAAAGCGAACGATAAATTCACAAAGAATACACACATGATTTTTAGAAAAGTCAGAGGTGCGTGCCCTTGGGATTTGAACCTGCGGACATTCGTCTTGGCAGTCCGTTCCACACCCAACTAGGCTATCGCCGCTTACAGTAGCCTACAATAAGCTACAAGGGTAAACCACCGATGTTCTGGACACTTCGAAGAATCAACGAAGTGTTTTATGGTTTGTAAAGCCACTATATAGCACTGTTTATAAACAGATTTGGCGTTTACCGTCAGCTAAGAAACACTCCT
This sequence comes from Manduca sexta, assembly GCF_014839805.1. NCBI lineage: Eukaryota > Metazoa > Arthropoda > Insecta > Lepidoptera > Sphingidae > Manduca > Manduca sexta. Next base: position 2,543,496 of record NC_051133.1, on the reverse strand, counting down.
TATCTAGGTGTTAAAAAACAACTCACCCCACGCCTTTATTTTTGAAAGGGTAGACAGATGCAATTAGGACACCCTCTTCTCGCCATGTGTTTTCCGTCCCATGACTCCAAAGGCTACCGTTTCACTGTATCAAGCAAAAATTACAGACTTCGAACTATTACTAAACGGAAAAACCCAATATCATTTCCTGGCCCATTATTCAAATCAAAAAATATTTTATAATAACCCTATAAAAACGCGAAGGTACTTATCTACCCTATAGTTATCGTAATAAATATAGAGTTTATTAAATCAAACTGTTATGCCTTAGAGACTTAGGTCACGACAACTATGGAGATTTCCAAGCCGATACATTTTGTACTAACTAAATATTACTGCCGTCTTCTACGCGTGTAAGGTAAAGGCACCTAACACCACCTACATACCTAATTTTAAAATAATAATTAAATAGAGAAGCGTCCATATTATATAGCTCCTTGCTGTGCCACAAGTTATGATACGGTAATTATAAAAACTAAGGAGATTGTAAATATTGTACCTACTTGTTATTTTATATCACTACTAGCTTCCGCCCGCAGCTTCGCCCGCGTGGATTTCGGGTTTCAAAAATGGAGAAGGTGCTCAATTTGTCGGGATGTTTTTTTAATTTATGGTGGTATGCAGGTGGTCCTTTTGTCCGGTCAGGGTCTGATGATGGGATTCTGGTGAAATCGAAGGAACTTTTAACCATTAAGGTTGCACACGAAATGACGGAAGCTTAATAAATGGAGTAACTTCTCCCGTTTTCCCAACATTTTCCATCACTGCTATGCTCCTATTAATTGTAGAGTGATGAAAAGTATACTATAACCAGCTCAGGAGTATGAAAAATAATTGTATCAAGTAAAGTTAAAATCCGTCGAGTAGTTTTTGTTTCTATAACGGTTATACAGACAGACAGACAAAAATTTTACTAATTGCATTTTTGGCATCAGTATCGATCCCTAATCACCCCCAGTTATTTTGGAAATATATTTCATGTACAGAATTGACCTCTCTACAGATTTATTATAAGTATAGATATGCAAAAGTAGCTCAAAAATTGACCATAACGAAAACATGCATTTTAAAGTAAAACAAAAGAAATAATATCGTGAAGCCAACCAAATAACTAATGATATATTAAATTTTGTGACTGTTCAATTTAGTCGGGTCCGCGATATCACTTTTGTTGAGTTTCAGAACGCGACATTACATTATTATATTCTGTGCTCCAACGCACACTGCTTTGATGTTAGGAACACACCTACATTGCTTAGACAACAGTGAACTTTATACAATAGCAATAAAGCTCAAATTGACTCTACGTATTAGTTAGAAAACGTTTGTATGGGAAATAGAAAAATGCTGTTTTGAGGATTTTCCCGGCAATTATTCGAATTTTTCTCACCTTTTAAACCTTCCCTAGACCTCCACAAATAATTCAAGACCAAGATAAGATAAATCCGTTCAGCCGTTCTCGAGTTTTAGCGAGACTAACGAACAGCAATTCATTTTTATATATATATATATATATATATATATATATATATATATATATATATATATATATATATATATATATATATAGATTACTGTCTCATTATGCGCTAATATTCAAATTGAAGGACTCCAGTGCAGTGGCGAAGCGTCTATACAATCTGATTCCTATCGGCTTCCCTTTTAAGTTTATTTACGTTTGTCATAGTTTTTGTTTTCTGTTAAATTGGCCACGATATATTTACTAAGGCATAATTTTCGCCTCGGCTTACCTTTCGAAAAATTTCACCCTTCGCCACTGCTCCAGGGTTCACTTTTGTTTATCAAATAGTCGATACGTACCTTAGACGGACTTTCATACAGATACCTAATACAATAGTCAAATGTGGCCGTATCTTGGTGCATTCACCCTTCAGTTAATATTATGTTAAACGGTATCTGTCGTGACGCGTCGCAGTAATGTTAACTGACAGCGAACATGAATTCTATTCCCATGGCGACAAGTTTAATTTAACTGAGGCCCTGAACGATCCGAGTAACCAAAAATGTACTTATAGCTATGGACGCATGTTAGCATTTGCAAGTCTCGAATGTAGTATTTTTGTTTCCTTCAAGGGCGAAATTCAAAAAATGTAATGAATTTTGCTACGGTAACAATGTCTGTCCGTTTTAGATTTAGGTATTTAATAATTATTGTTCACTTTAAAAACAATTAAATATTGTACGCACTTAAATAAATAATACATTAATTGAATCCAATGGAATACAATTTAAAAAATATATTTTAAATAAATTCCATTCCAAACGTTCGACATTCAAAATTCGAAAGACTTCGATTTTTGCAATTTGAATGGTATTAAAAATCAACAGTGGCCGAATAGTGCGGGGCCGTGCAATTAATCTTACGGGAGTTGTCCGAACGGTGTCCGCTGTCCCGGACTGTCCGGGAGCAGTCGTAAATCTTGGACAGCCGCGCCCGCCGGTGTCCCGCCGCGCATACAAATATTCGCCCGCTCTTACCGTATAATAGAAAATTTGTTGAAAAATTGCTTTAATTAACATTGTTTTGTCCGTTTTTCATGCTATATCTGTTGAAATTACCGTTCGATTTATTACGCTTTTGTTTTTACTAACGATTTCGTGTTTTTGCTCCCATATTTCGAGTCGTTTATCTATGTAATGATAAAAGGGGCGCTTATTGCTTTTTTGATCAATAAACTCTATAAATGGCACAAAGTGAGAATTAAACATGTTCATTACGTAATTCTGAAGTAATTATACATCAATGGTGTTTTATTTTCCGAGACTCGTGCTAAAACGAGTTCCGATCCCGGGAAAGCTAATTAGCAAGCGAGACATTCGCTTACATTCTCGCACATTACTTACAGTCGCCATTTGCACGCCGCTGATAGCCGAGGATTTACAGTTCAACCTATCATTTTTACTGCAAACGAAGTCATTTTTAACCATTATCTAGTTAGTAGTGTATGAGTTTTATTTTCTTAGTTTTTCCGGGAAAAAGATAATTTCACGTCCCTAGTATATGATTACTATATCCGTTTATAAAATAATTGGCAATACATAAATATATTTAGAATCACAAAACTTTAATAAATAAGCAGAATAGTAACACGGAAATACACATTAAGAAATGCTTTGAATATTGTCAAGATAGGTTCAATATAGTTTCAAGATACAATCAAAAATTTTTTCTTAATGTTGTCTCCCATACTCTGCCCATTGACACCGAAACATAGAAACAAAAAATCCAAACGCCTTCTGCAGTTAACACCTAAGTAGTCGTAAGGCCGGATAATAAAATTATCTTTAAATACAAGAATCCCTAAACCACTATGGTAATGTATACTGATACCATAATTAACAATTGATAATAAAAAAGTAAGAACGGAGTTTATTTCTGTCTTTCTTCTTCGCGTAGTCCTCACTTAGGTAGCCAGTGAAAGGCTGGTACGTTAGCTAGGCTAGGGCTCATGTCCTCACCGGTGAGAATCGCGACGCGTTATCCTTTTATTTCCCCCTACCTGGCCCCGAGCTGGCTACTTTGGTTTACCTTATGCATTTCTAAAATAATTTAATCCTTAATTTAAAATATCCGTAGTTATTTAAGTGATTTTAATTGCTATTTAGAAACAATAACTAATATTTTTATAAATTGTTTTGACATAATAAGCGTAACTTTGTTCGCCTACGTGATAAATAAAGTGTCTTATTTTTATTTTATATATTAATGAAATCTTTTGAATCAGTTTTTAAAAGTGCACATTAAACTGAATTGAGATTGAATGTGTCTGGGGAAATTCGGTCTGATTCCAAAGATTTAAAACTGATCATTATAGTAATGGATGCTGGCGACAAAATAATTGGCCATCTGCGAGCGCAATTATAAAAGCTTGTTCTTTAGTCTCCCTCGATGGCGTTGTTGTAGTACCAGTATGTTGAGGTTTCGGGTTCGATTCCAGCTCAAAAACAGCAAGGAGTCTGGAATTTGCATCCCATGGTGTAATGAAGCTCGACTCGGATGAAACACATATGACGAAAAGTGGGTGCTCTGGTTGCGCCTCTGCCTACCCCTTGCAAGATAAAAACGTATTGTGTATTTATTTTTACCATAGAATTTTCATACTTTACATTTCGAGAAGTTATATCGTCCTCCACAACGTTGGAGACGTAATGAAACCTAAACAAAAAATAAAACATTCTAACATTTACATTCCTTATTTTTAACAAAGGTCAAGAGCCTGGTGCTAATTAGTTTTGCAGCTTAATCTGCGTCTAGATTTGCAGATGTGACCTAAATTTATGTCTCATTACGGTTATTGGCGTTTCATCATGTTCTTTATCATTGTTGAGTGGAATTTGGATGACGTCAGTCGGCTTTTTTATGACATTTTGTACATTTGTACTGGTGGTAGGTCTCTCGTATGTGAGATTCCGCCTGGGTAGGTACCACCGCAATGTCTATTTCTCAGCTGTGTCTAGTCACTGTTGTGTTCCGGTTTGAAGGATATTATAGCCAGTGTAATTACTGGATATAATAATACTTAACATCTCATGTCTCAGGATGGCGAGCGCAGTGGATTACCAAACAATAGTGTTTCAAGGTGTTGGATGGTGTTTCTACTGTTTATGGGCGGTCGTATCGCTTACCATCAGGCGAACGGCAAGCTCGGTTCACTAGTCGATACATTTATTTGTTTTGGTTTTTAAAAGTCTAATGATTTCTTATGTTTACGCGATTGTTAGACATTGAAATTAAACTAATTTTCCGGATTTAATCGTAATAAAAGTCTGTTAAAAATATATAAAAATATGAACTTTTAATTTAAACGCAGATCGTACAAATATTTAATGAGAATCGAACTGACGTCGCTTCACAGCGGCTGCTTCAGATGCTGTCAATAGCAAGGCAACAAAAACGTAAGGCAAAGGTGGTAATGAGGATCATTACCACCCGAAAAGGGTCTGAGGGTCGACGACCCCTATATAAAGTATAACACATACTGCGCTTTTAGCCGAATGAAATTCTACTGAAGAATAGTCGGTGCCACTTTCTGAAATTAAGTGTTTTGGAAAATGCCAGCAGTGCGCTGTTGCATTTTGCAACTTACTAAGATTACAATAAGGATATAATTCTAAGAATACATCAATATCATACGCAATGATGAAAATAAGAATTAGCAGTTAATGTTATTAATGAATTAGCTAGAAAGAGAGTAAGGCTGAAATAATTTTATGGTTTAACTAACACGACACTGCTTAGGATATTAAAAAATATTTATTACTAAGCCCCTCATCGAAGTAATAAACATTCAAGAATAAAACATTGCATGCACTTAAGAACAATGTTAAGAATGATTCATTTACGGACAATAAAAGTACGTCAAGAAATCTTTGCGAACGAAATAGGTTTATTGAACCTAGGTGTCCAGATCGTAAATGCAGGCGAGGTAAGAACTATAAATCGGAGGCGTTGACCCTTAGAATTTTATAGGTCTTGTCTGAACGCTTGCAAAGGTTAAAAGGAAGTGAATTAGTAATGTTGGAACCGGCATTGTGAGTCTTAGCGAGTGTACTTCATAAGGCAATCTTTAATTCACGCTTTGAAGTATTACTGTAAGTTAACATTTCGTATAATGTTGGTACAATCGAAATAAATTTGCAGAATATCAAAACACATGACAAGCGTGATATTAACACAAAAATTGCGGACGAAATTTAAACCGCATAAAATTTACGTTCGGGCATGCACTTTTTCGTATTTCACAATTTTCACCAACAATTTCGTTTACCGCCGTCACGGTGACGTCATTTCATAATTCAATATGGCGGCCGGCGAGGCGTCACAGCCTCGGGCGAGACATAACCTCAAAATCGCATCAACCCGTTGCAAATTACTGGAAAATTAAACCACCGTTGAAATTATGGACGCCTGGTGTTGATCTAACTAATGTGTATATAGCAGTGTATACATGTATACTAGAAATTAACATACGTAATATACGAGGAATTGGACTAAATGTGATATGAATGCGTAATGTGTTGAATGATGTTGGATGAGAAAATGGTGTATTGCGCCCATTAATAGTTTATTGCGTTTAATTAAATCGTTGGGAGTTGCGTATATTTGTAATTAAATATTTGACATGAAAATAATGATTTTTATTGGTACTGTGTTGATGTTGGATTACTTTTTGAATACTCTTTGGATTTATTAGTTAATCTTCAAATGGGTTGGGGTATTTCTAAAAACCTAATTAAACAGGCGACATTGTCGAGTGGCGAGGGGAATCATCGTTCTTCAGTCGACATTTTACATGGCCTCTCGGCTTACTATCACGTGCAGAAGGATCATTGCGTTGTGACGGCAAAAAAACCCCAACAGAATCAGGATCAACAAGACCGCTAATCAACCCTCTAATAAAATACTACGTTTGTGTAATCCCGAAGCGTGCCCGGACCAGTTCGACCCGCAAATTGGTTGCCGTTAACATTTGAACGCGATTTCCGAATTCGTTGGCCCTTAACAAGCCTCGACCTCGGAAACTTTAGTTGCCGAACAAAATGACCGGACATGCCTCAATTAGTGTTGGATTGGAATTCGAAATGAACAGGATGCGCAATGTGGCTGATTTAAGGAACATTTTTGGGTATGTACTATCCGTTTCAATTTTTATTGACGCTTCTAGGTAAGTTTTTATGTTATAAATGTGTTTTTATTAAAGAACAATAGAACAATGAAATTATTATCAGATTCTCAATACCCTACATAGCCATACAGCCAGAGGAATTATAATACATTGCCAATGATTAAGGGCGAAAGCAGAGAACCAGAAAAGGATAGAAAATGTATTGGACTCTGAAATACATTTCAAATATTCAAATTTCATACGTAAAAAAACAATCTTATCCAAATTTCCCGTTCTATGTTACTACGAATAGCCGTCGGCAGCGATGGATTGTGTCCAAACTTTAGAGTAGATGCTCATTTCGAACCACACAACTATCCCTCGTTTAATGAGCGAAGAAAAACTCCAAACGGATTGCGAAGTTTTGTTACCAAGTTTCGAGAAAGATATTTTGCTCGCTAACTTTCTGGTGCTTGAATCAAATCGCTGAGTGAAATGTATGAGTTATGAACGATTTTTATCTGTTTGTTAGGTCTGTGAAATGGCTGGGGAATTTCACGTAGCGTGGTACAAATGGTCAGCGAATTTTTAGTTTGAAGATTAGAAAAAATAATGCAAATGTTACCTGTTTTTTCAAATTTCTTTAATTTCATACGATATGCATTTGTGTTGTTGATTTTTAATATAATAATCCATTTATTTCATAAATCAAACATTCTATTGTAATATTAATATTATAGTTAACAAATGCAATTATTACCTATGTTAATACATAATGCAATTTTCTCAGGGAATTAACTAAAAGAAAATCGATTTTTTGATGATTTAGTTTAATTTATATAGATTGATCACACATCACAAAATAATCGCACTATCATTTACAGCAGATCGACCATAGGAGAAGTACTATGCATAACCATAGATAATATACTACAGTCAACAGACGACTACAGACTAAAAAAAGTCAAGTTTACAAAGTTGGTTACGCACAATCTCTATATTGTGTCTTCAATAATATAAAAATGCTTCACTATATGTAACACTATTTATTTAAAATAAGAACAATATATGTATATAAAAATAAATCCCTATTTACCTTGGTCGCGCCATCACGCGTGAACGACTGGACCGATGTCACTATTTTTTTTGTTGTGTATGTTATTGCCAGGATAAGGTTCTTATGAAAGAAAAAAATAAAAATATTGCGCGGAAAATTAGAAATTTTAACGAAAATATTAATTTTATATAACTGTCAATTGTTTGAAATAACTGTCAGCGATTGACAGGATGCGCGCTGCAAATTCATAGTTAAGACGGGGCAACGTCTGTCGGGTCAACTAGTTTATAAAAAGAACAATTCATTATAAAATCATACCGACGGTTGAAAGGCTAATTGATTCAGACGACATTTTTTTCGATTTTTTTTAACTAGTTTAAAAAAAAGTGCTTATTTTGAAAACATAGTTTCTCAAAAAAAAACCGCTCAAGTCAATTTGCCTTTCAACCGATACAGTTCATGTTTAGTTAATATTAAACCTAAGCTATATTTCTATATTTCCCCGCGGACTCTGCTTCTTGCATGACTGCATATTCCACATTACCCGAGCGAGGCTGTGTTCTAATGACCTGAAAATGACACTTGGCGCCTGAAACTATTCGCGTGAACCCTCTGCCATATTACGGTGGCATTAGCAAGATTACGAGTTAAAATGAGATAAAACTAAACATGTTTGAGAGCGTCAATATTGTAGTTATGGGTTGTTAGTTTCTTTGATATATTCAAGGATCAAAATTCTAATTAAATATGCACGTCTGAGTAACCAACATATTATTGTATTAATATGCGTCAAATCTTATTCTTACTTTTTTAATCTTACTTCTTAATATACATAATATAATTGGATAAATTTGTAAAATGTTTTTATTTTTAACTGACTTCAAAAAAAGGAGGAGTTTATCAATTCGACGTGAATGTTTTTTTTTAGGTTTATTTATGAACCGATTTAAAAAATTATTTTTGTTATAAATAATCGCAGAAACAACTGAACGGATTTGAATGAAATTTGGCACATAGATAGACCATGTCCTGGACTAACACATAGGCTTTTTTTCCCGGTAATTTGCTTTAATGGAGTATAATGATTTTTAACCTGATTTTTTAAGTAGGCAGGCGTTTGGCGTCATGCAGTTTTTTATAAATTTTTGGAGCGGGAAAAGGATTAGACGCAGCAGAAAACGCGAATAACTTCTAGTAAGTAACATATTTTATTTGTATAAGTATGTATCATTTATAAATCTGACTATGCACTTTTTCGGAATACTATGTAACATGTCTGTTAACCCAGGTTTATCTTCATTCAAACGACTTTATAAATTTCACATTACTCTTTTTTATATTTAGTTTTCCTTGAATATCGAAAAATTACAATTACAAATATCGTTCTTAAAATTAATTGTAACATTTATATTCTATAATATATCACTATCTGAAAGATATAGTTTATGGCAAAATGCCACAATTTCGCGATGGACAGACGTTTAAGTAAGTTGGCACGCCAACCAACATGTCGGCTTGAAAATTGTTGAAGTTCACAGTTACGACGGTCACCAAGGTTCCATTTGTTTTTAAAAATGAACAGACATAATATTATTGAAAAAAATTAAGTAAAGCTGTAGATTATATTCTTGTAGATGTAATGGGATTGTACGCTATATAAATGACATCTGTAAGCTCTGTTAAAAAAATATTAAACCAAAACAATGATGATGTTAATGTTAATACTTCGCGAACTTCCTTTGCCAAGTAGAAAAAAAAGCCCGCGAATCGACCCACAAATCTCATAGAAATATGTGTAAAAAATACAAACACGAATATTGAGAACCTCCTTCTTTTAAAGGCGGTCAGCAACCGACAGCGCAAGAAAGTAGCGAAGAAAACCATATGAGATGTGAAACCCTTGATATTATTCCACATAACTGTTTCGTGTTCCAGATTCAACCTGTATTCGGCTTCTAACAGTAATAATTGTGTCGCCTGGAAAAATTATCTCTCCAGGCTACTTCATCTGGAAGCTATTCCATTTACCATCAGACGCAGAAGGATCACTTTGCTGTGTCTATAAAATGTCCAGTTATTTTACCGCTAATAATAAAAAAATGTTAATCCACGTACGAAGTTGCCCACTAGATGCCGATTTCATCAAAAGCAATAACAATACATCAGCATAAAGGGTATACATAAATGTATGAAAAACATAGGTCGGAGAACATTCAATAATCAACCGACGAGGCAGGTTACGGCTCTCCAGGGCGCGTGGTGTTGCATAAATTATACAATTGCCGGTTTTAATATCACACCCAAGGGGAGATACATTTCAATAAAATACTTATTGGTTCTCAGTACAAATTTCGTTTTTTTAATACAAGTGAATTCTGAGACTGCTCGCCTGATGGTAAACAACCACCCTTAACAACCATAAGATCTTACAATTACTAACCACTGGCATTGAGACCTGATACCAGATTTAAAGTCCTATAAGATGCCATAAACAAGCTGGCTGTAATGTCCTTGGAAATAATGAAACGAAATAGATGAAAAAATTCTGACGAATATGTGACGTCACTGCCTTTACAGTACAGGCGTGCGAGCAAGATAGCATAACTCTATAACGCGCACACTCACAATTATACCAATATTATAAAGTAATTTTTTAACCAAGATTTGAATTGTTTTCTCAGAAAGATTTATCTTATTATTTGCTGTTGAATTCAAGAATATGTTTATGAAGCAGAAACTGCAACATTTAGGCAAATAAATTCTACGAGAGAAATATTCGTTCCAAAATTAAGTTTCAAAATAGACTCTGTACTACTTGAACTTAAATTCCATTTTCATTTTAAACAAATACCGATACAACGAATTTGATAAAAACTCAATTACTCAGATACGGTCTGTTTGATATCCGAGCGGTAAATCACCTAAAAGTTATCTTTGTCACTTGATTAAAAAAAAGTTATAAAAACTTTACAACCAAGTTGGTAACGAAGTAACAAATGGTTTCGCGATACACAATGCCTTAATCAAACCGCATTAAGATAAGGGCAACAAAAGACCCTTTTTACGGTGGTCTAAGAGGCGAGAGGATAGCGTGGAGAATAAGTAATTTAATTACATGGATAATTGCGTTTTATTATGCTAGAGAGAATCGTTTTTTATTGTTTAAACACTCGGAATTCTTGTCATAGCTGCTAGTAAAAAAAAATATTACATGTCTTTTATATGGGCTCACCAAATTGACCCTTCTGTACCGGATTGAGTGTATGATCTAGGTAGATGTGATTACCCATCGCCAGTCGATATAATTATACCGCATGACTAAAAAAATACATAAATACGTATACATTTAGGTTTAAAATTGAAAAATATTTTATAATCAAAATGCCGTTAATTTTGGTCGAGGTAAGAAAAAAGAACAACGAATAGCAATCACAAATACTCATCATACAAAAAACGAGGTTAGAAAATGCAATTAATAGCATTGAAATAGCTTTATTCATATCGTGAACCAGGATGCAGAGAGGTAAATAGTAACAATAATGGTTATATTGAAATAATCACACAACCTCGCATGATTAATATTGGTAAAGAAATGTCCGTAAAATTTTAGCAATAAAACAAATCAGTCCATATATATTCGCACAGGCCATTCGCTTTCGGAGCTTTAATACAAACGCTTTCTTTTATGCAATAGACAGCATTTTCAGTTCTTGAATGCCAGTAATAAAAAGCGACAGGATAAAATGATTTATGGGATAACTAGATAAAGGGAGTGCCAAGTTCCCTCGGACCGTTCCTCCAAGATAAGACAATAATTACAGATACCTCACATCCGTTAGCAGATGTAACAATTTTATGTCTAAATAAATCAAAAAATATAAAATGTAAGAATAAGGCAAAAATATAAAAAAAAAACATATTTATAATAACAGTCCTGTTTTATAACAATCCCACTGCTGGGCACGGGCCTCTTCTACTACTGAGAGGAATTAGGACTTAGTCCACCACATTGGCCTAGTGCGGACGGTAGACTTCACACACCCTCAGAATTCCTATAGAGAACTTCTCAGGTATGCAGGGTTCCTCACGATGTTTACGTTCACATAATTTTAGAAAAAGCAGAGGTGTGTGTCCCTGGGTTTCGAACCAGTAGACATTAGTCTCGGCTGTCCGTCCCACAACCAACTAGGCTCTCGCCGCTTATAAGTGCGAATAAAATAACGTAGCCTGCATAAATTTACCAAGTATATTTGCGATAAATAATCGCACGGTTGTTCAATGCGTGGTGTTTCCCAGACAATTGTAGACTTCGAGTTCCGAAAGAACTCTGCCGATAGCAAACAAAAACACATGTTTTACGACTTTATCAACATTCCTGTACGTAGACGTCATCACACGTCGTTTAACAAAATTCCGGTGCTCAGTCAGTCAGTCATAAAGCGACATTGATTCTGTTGTTGTCAGTCAGGCAAGGAGTGAAAAAACCCAGCCACTCCACGGGCGCTGCACGAACGTATACAAAATCAAGCACGTTATATCCGACGTGGTAGATAATTATCATATCAACAAGGGCCACTTATCGCCGTATGTACCGTCCCATGATGTGTTGGGAGCGACGCTATCGCTATATCATACGCGAATTGTATTCTCCGGCTATCACTGAGCAGAAAAAATCCGATATCATTTGCCTGACAGCATTCGAAACCGGGATCTCAGAGCGGTACGCGGCGTACGCAATACGACGCCACCAAGGCAGTCCGAGATTCGTATACGTATAGCCTCAGGATTTATAGTGATTCTCATTAACACGCATCTATTGGAGGATCGCCCTACACATTTCTCCCCCTAGCCTTCAGATTGCATGCATTTCAATTACGCGATAATGAGCTTTCTGGACATCGCCCTAATTAATCAAATCGTAAATCAGGGCCTTGATGTCCTATGTTATCGAGGAATATTAGTTCCTCTTGAAAACTATAGACATGTATTTTCAGTTAATTTTTAGACGTATTTTAAAGAAACTTTAGAGAAAACTATTGAGGTATGTTAAAAACTTATAATATTAAAATATGTTCGCCAACTTGTACTCATACTAGTAGCCAATATTATGGAAGAGAAATAATCATCGAGAAAACGTCCAGTCATGTATAACAGTGTACCTCTATGAAGTAGATTAACTAGAACGGGCACTGACGACAAATATTCATGCATTGAAAGGAAAGACGTCGAAGGTGTTGAAGGATTTATATGTATTATATCAATTTAGCTGGCTGATGTAGAAAATGTCATTGTAGTCTCCAAAGCGATGAAAAATAACTAGAACAAAAATGGTGTAACTGTGATACATGCGATGTAGCCTAAAACTCAGTTAATAGTAAATAAAGTCTCTTTGTAAAGTCTGCTCTGTTTATAAATTCTAAGGGCGTTATTACTCTGCAAAATATCCCATTCCTAACAAAAGGTACCACAATCTATTTTTGTCGACAAGCAACATTTTGCCAACTCTTTTGTGTTCCGGTTTGAAGACATTAATATAATTGAAGAAGTACAATTCATGGCGCCACTTCTAGCACCTTAACATAATATTACCAAGATACTAGGGTATGAGCCAAAAGCGCCAGTCACTTTGGCCGCCAGAATAACGAGAAAAACTACAAACGATTTTTGAAGAGAAAATTACTTTTTTCTCGCAAAAATCGACGTATAAATAAAAACGTTTTCTTACGTTTGATGAATTCGATATAAAGTTAGTTATTGTATTTTCTAAACTCGACACAATTATGTCTCAAAGAATTAGTGTTGTCGTTTAATCTAGCGCAATCTAAGCTCGGAGAACCCAAGATTTTTCTTCGAGAAATACAATTTTAAATTTCACATAAGCAGATCTTGAGAGATCAATTGAGAATCTTAAGTGTCAATAAATCTCGAGACCATGAAACTAAAACGTATTTTTTTCATTTGGAAATAACTTTTGAGTAAAATTTTTTTTACTTGCATCGATTATTCCTATAGTAAATATAGGCGGTAGTTGTCTCTACATGACCCATATGCACGTTGCTCTACGAAAAAACCTTTTGAAAAATAAAACTGCATACATATGAAACTTCAATATTTAAAACGATACACAACATGTATCGGCGTAACCTTACAAAGAATCCAAAATATTTTTTCATGAAAACAACACAAAAGGCGCGGCTGCACCGGCGAGTTTTAACGTGAATGCGTGTGAATGGAAGAGAGCTGTGTCAATATACCGGATAGTCCGGAGCATGTAAAACCGGTTCTACACGGATACTCGGATGTGCCGGCAATGTGACGTTCCGGATGAAAACTTACATCTCCGCGTTCTTTTTTTAAAAAGGTTTGATTGAGTTCATGCAAGTTGTTTTTTTATACAGCCGTATAGCTTTTTGCTTGCCTGGTGTTGAGTGACAGAATTTATTTTAAATAATCAACATCCAATTCATTGTGCTTGTTAACTTTAAGTATAACGTCTCATTATCTTAATTTGACAAACGAGCTGGCTGACAGCCTTAGTGGCGTAGTTGTACTGCAGGCACGGTACGCCAGCGCTCTGAGGTCCTAGGTTCGAGTCCCAGGTCGGGCAAAATGACATTTGAGTTTTCCTTCTCAGTATCAGCCTGGAATTTATACCCGATACGGCGATAGGCTCCCTCCCTATCACATCATGGGACGCAACACACTTAGCGAAAAATGCCCTGATTGCGCCTTTACGTACCCCTTCGAGGATAAATGCGTAATGTGTGTTTTGTTTTTGCTATTGGCAAAGTTACGACAAACTTTACGTATCTGATGTATGTCTGTTGCATTCTATACACTGATCCGCGTAACCCGTTGCGTGCGTTCAGTAACTCAATACTTTACAACGTCGCACATATATTTCGTTTAATGCATTTTATTTATCAACTGGCAATGCGCACGATCGTTCGGAAACTTTAAAACCGGCCGTATATCTTTGCAAATCGCCCGAAACGTCGTGTTTTCGTTTAAAAATCGCACTACATCGCAGATAAATATACTGATATTGAATGTGAATCAAGCTGTCCCGAATTCTAAATAACATCTAACTTTACGGCATTTCGGGGAAACGAATGGACGGGGAAATATAGAAAGTGTCGCATTTAGAAGTTTCTACGTCGTGTAATGCCGTGTCTTTAATATTGGGGGAACGTTTGCTGATGCCATTTCTGTTAGTTTGTGTTTATGGAATTTATTTGCACTAAAATTTGTGTTATAGGATTGTTACAGACATTTGAACTACTTTTTGAAAATAAGTATTAACAATTTTATCCGGAACATAAAGCTGAATGTATTAATCTAGGATAATAAATAACATATTTATGACCATCGATTGAGTATAATAATATCAGCCCTATATTATATTCTGTCCCACTGCTGGGCACGGGCCTCCTCTACTACTGAGTAAGAACTCGACCACGCTGGCCTGGTGCGGATTGGTAGATTTCACACACTCTCAAAATTCCTATAGAATACTTCTCAGGTTTGTAAGTTTCCTCGCGATGATTTTCTTCAAGCAAGCGATAATTCATAAAGAATACATACATCATTTTAGAAAAGTCAGAGGTTTCCCTTGGAATTCGAACCTGCGGTCATCCGTTTCGGCAATCCGTTCCACACCCAACAAGGCTATCGCCGCTGTCCAACTGAGTGACCTTGCATAATTACAAACAGGTATTTTCAGCTATAATTTTGAACACATATAGTTTAATTTTCCTCAAAATACATTTGGTATTATCGCCTGCCCTAATGATTCCCTCACATTAAGCGATCCGTTCCGCTCATCCCGGTTTGATTGCGGACTGTCCGCGGTAATCCGCTATTAGTGGTTCCCGTTCCGGGATTAGGGACGTGTGTTCCCATTATGCTCCCGTGTTTTTACCACTCAAACTTTAATGTTGGAGCTCATTTGAATTTATAAGTGCCTGTGCTTTGAGTGGATAAAACTAATATTAAACGGGTAATTTGTGAAGACTTTTTTATATTATTTTTATGTGTTAATTACACTTAAAATTAAGTAGATTGGATTAACATAAAAATATCAATAAAAGAACAAATAGATTACGTTTTATTATGCATAAAAGTACCCTGATTTCGTTGATGCGAGCGGTGCTGTGAGTAAAAGTTCGTTGCATTTTTAAGATACCAAATAGCAATACAAAGAGAGTTTTTGTCACTAGGCTATATTAAATAATAAGCTATAATGTTCAAGAGCTGTTTCTTCCCAGGAATCTTGCTAGGATTGAAAAAAAATTTGCAAAGGTAAGGTCTTAAACAAAAATCTATTACTATAGATTTTGATTGAACATTGAAACCTTTATAATGTTACTAATATAATTAAAGCTATACGTTTTAAAACGGCGATAGCCTAGTTGGTTGTGGAACGGACTGCCGAGACGAATGTCCGCAGGTTCAAATCCCAAGGGCACACACCTCTGACTTTTCTAAAAAATGATGTGTGTATTCTTTGTGAATTATCGCTTGCTTTAACGGTGAAGGAAAACATCGTGAGGAAACCTGCATACCTGAGAAGTTCTCTATAGGAATTTCGAGGGTGTGTGAAGTCTACCAATCCGCACTAGGCCAGCGTGGTGGACTAAGGCCTAATCCCTCTCAGCAGTAGAGGAGGCCCGTGCTCAGCAGTGGGCAAGTATATAATACAGGGCGGATATTATTATTATTATATACGTTTTAAGATGTTTCAAAGTTTGAATGTTTATTAAACGTACGTTTACTTATTTGGATTTCATTTGAGACACATAGATAAAGTCCTGCCTCTTGAATTAATATTGCTAGACATGTAGTAATAGCAGGCCCATGTACTGCTCAGACGGATTAGACCTTAGTCCATCACGCTGGCCTAACGCAACAGACTTCAAATACCCTTGGAAATGGTATAAAGTACTTCTCAGGTGTGCAAGTTTCCTCACGATGTTCGCTTTCATGGTTTAAGAAGGCGACAATTCACAAAGAATACACATAACTTTAAAAAAGTCAGAGGTGCGTGCCCTTAGATATGTAGTTAGAGAAATTATTTAATAATAGACTGAAGTGAATTTATAATCGTTCAGAGTTTAATCTTCTTGGCAAGAATTATATAAACGTTAATAAGAATCCGTAAAACACTAAACTGGTTGAATAGGTAAAGATTTAAAATAAGTTTTATGAAAACGGTGAATGGTTGGAAGTAGTTGCAGAATGTATGCGTCGTCTGAATAATATTTAATAATGAAACATTTTAATTTGTTGTCTTTTAACTTATCATTTCACTTGACTTTATATGAAGCATTAGTTATATTTTAGTAAAAAATACACTATGTTATTTTTCTAAAAAAATCTATGTGACTATATGAATTAAAGAAAACTAGCTATTCAACTATATGTCCGTAAATTAGTAGCTATTACGAAAAGGAACGCAATTATTTTTAATGAATTAAATGTGAAATCACATCGAGCGACTCGAGAGCTCAAATGGAGTTGTCAAAACATCCGTAGCTGACTTACTTTACATTTTCTAAGTTAAATTAAGCGGTCGAGTGTTACTATATAAACACTGAGTTACACTACTTAAATGTAGTGCAAGATAGAGGAGGGAGCGATTTTTATATATATAGGGTAACATTGTGCTAGATTATATACGTCCTTTTCCAATCATGGAAAGAAGTCAGTTAAAATAATTGTATAAATGATATCATTAAATGTACATTATAGTAATACGTGATTTTTTATTTCTGTTGCCAAGCATCAATGTGTAGTCACTGCGGTGTTCCGGTTGGAAGGATATTGTAGTCAGTGTAATTACTGGACATAATAAGACTTAAAATCTCTTGTCTCAGGATGGCGAGCGCAGTGGAATTCAAACAAAACTTTGTAAATGAAAGTGATGGATTGTGTCTCTACTGTTTATGGGCGGTCGTATCGCTTACCATGCTAACGGCAGGCTTGTCTCGTTATTCAAAGTAAAAATAAAAGAACGAAAACCTTTCAAAAAAAATATACTCTATTTACCTTATAAAAATAATAAAGTTAATCAGATACATATTCCAATACAATTATTTTACTATCGGTCATAAATAATTCTTAGACTAAATACATTTTGCCACAGACGCATAGAAAACCTAATACAAATGCGACCCCTATCTTGCACTCAATATAAGTTAAATAGATATTTAAACGTTGCTAGACAAAACATAGAAATGGTTCGGATGATGGTAAAATAAGAAATTATAAAGAACTAGCTTTTGCTTGCGGCTTCGCCCGCGTGAAGGAGTTTTCTGATATAATTTTTTTTTGACTTACTTGATATATATAGTTATGTTATGACTAAATCACACAAAATCATTATAAATTGTAGCCTATGTATTTTTCTGATGTATAACAAATATTACTGTAAAGTTTCAACCAAATCCGTTAAGTAGTTTTTTCGTGAAATAGAAACAAACATACATCCATGCATCCATCCGCACAAACGTTCGCATTTATAATATTAGTAAAGTATATTTATTCACTGCTATAATATTAGTAATATTAGTAAACTATGTTATTCACTAGAATTTGGCTAGCGTAATATCCATCAAACTTCCAAGACTTAGAGACGTCTAAAATAACCAACAGGAATTTAACTTACCCGCTCGAAACTTATAACTTAAGTAATTAAAGGTAAGAGCGGCATTTATAAATCCTATGCCATGCGAATTCGCTAGCCGCCATTTTGTGGTGCAAACTTTGTTCCTACCTGCAATGCTTGACGTCGCTTTGGAATTGTTAATAAAATTTATCACTTTTTACTTCTTTTTTTTACATTTTTTCACTTTCGATACTCGCAGAATAAGTTTTCAAATGTTATTTATTAATCAGAAGATAATATACCTATATATACTTTTTTTTAGTATATGCTTAGTGCGTCACTAATATAAAATAATTCAAGTTTTAGTAGTAATATTTTGTTCAAATAAGAGCAATAAAATATATACTACATACGCATCCAATTAAGAAACCTTGTCTTTTTTGTAGTTAACATCAACTTATTCTTTGTATATTATTATACACTGTAATCAATTATTATTTAAAAAGAGTAATCGACGTATTAAAATAATTATTAAAAAAGCATAATCCACGTCCATGTATATTGTCTAATAAATAATTGTATAACAAATAGAACCGCAGTTATTATTATTATAAAATACTTGTGTCTACAAGATTGTGGTCTATTTTAGTTTATTCCCAATTACCTACTGAGCTACAACCTACAAAACCTTTTTAATGTAATTTTCAAATACTTTTAACAATAGCTCTTTCTTCAAAAAAGACTAATACATATCAAATAATAATCTCAATTTTACTCGAATAAATTACATTCTTTTATTTGGAATCTAGAATGTTTTTATTGTCATTATCGAAACAATTTATCCAAAGTACTTTATCTTTAAAATAAAACTTTTATCCACGATAGAAGCATTTAAAAGCGCTAGATTTACTGAAAACGAGTTGAGGCCATTACAATGCCGCTTTGTTGATGTGATAACTACGGCTGTATGTCTAGTGGAATAGAAAACAGTGTACAAATGCTAGAAAAAAAAAAATGACAATAGAAGTTAAAAACTCGATACACGGCCTCTACAAATTTTAATTCTAGAAAGTATTTTATCAGTCTATAAGGCAAAAGACTGGGTCTCCAAATAGTGACCACCCACCAATAATTACAATATAATAATAATAATAATAACAGCCCTGTATTATATACTTGCCCACTGCTGAGCACGGGCCTCCTCTACTACTGAGAGGGATTAGGCCTTAGTCCACCACGCTGGCCTAATGCGGGTTGGTAGACTTCACACACCTTCGAAATTCCTACAGAGAACTTCTCAGATGTGCAGGTTTCCTCACGATGTTTTCCTTCACCGTTAAAGCGAACGATAAATTCACAAAAATTCATTCATAATTACAATACCTACCAAAAATTTCGAGATACGTTGCGTTTGATAAATAATTATAGAGTTAAAATTAGAAAGCATTATAAACAGAAAACAACTTTTATTTGAAAACGGTTCTTTGGTAGCACTCCAGTCAAAATTGCTCATTGATGCCACACAATTCTCAATCACACTACACAATTATGAAACGTTCCAATTATATTTGCAATTAAACAAAACTGTACAAATATTAAACATTTAAACGTACTTTAGAACAAATTAATTATCATACAAATAATTTATCAACAAACATTTCAAAATCAACATCCAGATTAATGTTATCAAATCAAAACCCATACCGTTTTACCGTGAATTCGGAGTTGCTCCACTAGTTATTTCACTGCAGTAAAACTCTTTAAATCTTCAGGAATAGTGTCGAAGCGACGGGTTGAGGCGGGCTTTTACGCGCCACCGTTAGAATAAGTCAGTGTGGTGTACTGCGGGAGGGAGAGGACGCTGTGACGAGAGGTAGCGGAGGCGATTATACGATTTCACAAAAATTCAATGAGATCCATGAGAATGTGATGCTTATAAATGATTTATTTGGTTTGCTTAATGATTTATTAAGTTTACGCGAATGTTGAAATATAACTATTTACGGTTATTTATTGTTTATGTAAAAAATGTAATATGTTTTTATAAAAAAATATATATTTTTTATTTTATTTCAATTGATTTCAATGTTATTTGGAATGGTTTATTATCGGTTTCGAATAGTTTTTTAGAAAAGGTTGTATGTACATGGGTAAACAAATAGTAACGTTTCTTTTTGCATAGGCGGAGAAATGAGCAAATAGGTCACAATGAAAAAAAAATATAACTCTTAGATTACTACAATGCCGTGAAAAATTACTATCGCCAACCTTAGATAAAAGTAAAACGTGTTAACACTTTCCAATTTTGAGCTTATCTGTACTTTACGTTTTTAAAATATTGTAAAAATTTACATTCAAGCGATTTGAATACAAAGAAATCACATAATAGTTAATTTCCCCTATACTTAACGAACTCTAGCCTGTTTCAGAAGATCTTTAAGGAGTAATTATAGGTATACGTGCTAGTCCGGCTGATAAGGAACTTTTTTTTACTTAAGTACATACAATTTCATGTCTATTTTTATATTTAATTTTACTGTTAATATTTTTGGAAGCTATTCAGCAATTATGTTTTAATAATAAAAATGGAACCATAAAATCGCATATCTTACTTCAATACTAAAAATTCGTATACCAACGAACATACTATCAATAAATAAACACGTCGCTCCCGCTACCGCCTGTGCCACACGTCCTTACCCATACAATCTTATGCATAGCGGAGTGCAGGCTCGGTTTCAGGCTGAAACAGACCCATTCAGGCTGTAAACACGACTGTGCAGCGACAGAGTGGCGACGTTTTGTATCCAATATTGCGGTGTCAAGTGGCCGGCTTTATCCGTAAAAATATCAGCCACGATCTTGAATAAATCCTAGTAGGGGAACGTTTTTTATATTTTGAACCTTTATTTGTGGAATTAGAGTTGCTTTTGAATAATAACGTCCTGTAATATATACGTATATTACTAAAAGTTCAGCCTTACGCCACCGAGCTGTCCTAGTGCGTGTTGGCAGACTTTTCATACCATAAAAATTTTAATGTAGGTTTCCTTTACGATAGAAGCGAAAGTTGACAAGTAAATTTAAAAAGTCTGGTTGTGCGTTTTAAACCTGCGCACCTTCGTCTTGGCAGTTTGTGTTATCTAGCTTAGTTGTATTCTCTTGGGCTTCGCTCTGGCAGTGTTCACAGCAGAATTAGCGTGCTTGGGGAATGAAAGCAAACCAGATTTTTAGTAGAATAACAACTTATATATTTCTAATATATTACATGTCAGAACACAACCGTAATATCAGCACAAAGCGTTTCCGTAGTATTGTAATGTTCTTTGACACAGCGGTTCGTAATAACAGGACTTTGTTAATCATTCCAAATAAATTCAAATACTGCTGCCAGTTCACATAATATTATAAAGAGGCATTGTATTTGCCTATACAACCTTAATATATTCTTAGTTGTCTTTTCTTTTTAATTGACTTCTAACGACAAACTATACATTAGATATAAGATGAGGGTGGTAATGGTTTTGCAGTATATTAAAAAATTTACAGAAATAAATAAAAGTAAAATGACTTATATTTTTCTAATAATTTCCCAACTGTTTCTAACTCTCTCTTCTCAACAAATTATCAGATAAAATCATTAACATTTTAGTTTATTGGAAGCAAACCACAATCAGCTTGAATTAATTTGTGAGCGCTACAAGTGATGGTAAAGCTAGGTCTGATTGTCCACTAAGCTATGTTAAGGATTGTCCACGTTGCCTCGTAGTTGCGAATACTAAGTTATCCGTTGGCTTAAGTTATAAGCTGGTATTTTTAGTTTTAGAAATTTTTATTATGGCAGGTTTTCATAAAAAAAATCTTATGTTTACTCGATTGTTAGATATTAAAATAGCTTTCGTTCAATAGCTAAAACATATAAAAAATTTATAATTGTAAAATGTAGGTAGATATTGTAACTAACTTTTCGGTCGACCAACACCTTAATACCCCGTGACCATGAAGGCTGCAAAATTTTCAAAACGTCGGAAGAACATTATATTATAAATAACCGCGATAAAGTCTGAGAAATAGTTTTATTTCAATATCGCAGGTTTTATTTTAATAATATTTTTTGGATATTAAATAATAAATATATTAATCAGTGCCGTCTATGTCTATGTAGAATATATTATGGACTGTTAATGTTCCAATTATAGTAAATAAATAAATAAATAAATGTCTATCTAACTAACTGGCTGACGACTTGAGGAAATAAATCGTCCGACGGTAACACCGCGCCGTTTCTTACAACATTCTTACCACCTAAATAACAAACCTTTCAATGAAATTTAACAGTCCTATAGTAAAAGGTGTTGTAATACACACACACACACACACACACATACACACATGCCTTTAAACCCGAAGCTGTATGCAGAGGCGCAACTGATACACTCACTCTCCGCCCTATGTACTCAGTCAGTGCTATCTTGTGTTAGGAGACGAGCTTGTCGCCATATTGAGAACAAATTCCAGACTACCGGCTGATACTGAGTAGAAAAACCCAATATCACTTTGCCCGACCCGGGGTTCGAAAGTGAGACCTCAGCACTGCAGTCGTACCATACAAACATATCTAAGCTACCGAGGTAATATAATGTCCCGTAAAATATAAACACTAATAACACAATATCCTTAAAAAATACAGCAACTAAAAGCTATTACTTTGAAAAAAATCTGTGCGTTGGTTGCTTATCTAGACACACTGTTGTGAGAGTAATACATAAAATATAATATCAAACGTAAACATGAGCAAAGCAATTTATTTTTATTAATCATTTAAAGACCAAACTGGTTAATGATACCATTATTAGAATAGAAAAAAATATAAACCGCTATCTCTTCTACGTGACACCACTAAGACATACATACATACATACATAACATCACGCATTTATCCCCGAAGGGGTATGCAGAGGCGCAACTAGGGCACCCACTTTTCGCCAAGTATGTTCCGTCCTATGATGTGATAGGGGGCGAGCCTATCGCCATATCGGGCACAAATTCCAGACTCCGGGCTGATACTGAGCAGAAAAAACCCAAATATCACTTTGCCCGACCCGGGATTCGAACCCAGGACCTCAGAGCGCTGTTGTACCGGGCATGCAATACAACTACGCCACCGAGGCAGTCCAAGACCACTAAGACAACAATCGTAAATATTGTATGAGCTGCTTATCTCTCGCCGGGTGCAGCGTGCACATGGTGCCTTCACCACCTGTCTTATCTACATACATTTTTTATACCCTTACAGTTGATGTGAATGAGCTTACTCGTGACGCTTATTTCATACTAATTATTAAGAATTCCCTTTGTATTTGATATTTGTACTAATATACAGGGTGTCCCAGAAAATAGTGTCAAGCGGAGGTCCAGAGAGCACCTCTAAGGGTATCCGAATCACCCCCATGCATGGTCCGCGATTTTTCATAGTTTTCGAGTTATGAATATTTTTCAAGTTCAAATTTTAAAGATGAAAAGTTTCTTTGAACACAGTAAACTCTGTAACTACTAAATTGATTGTGAAATTTTTATCACCAATGTTTTACTAAAATGTCAAATCACTCACACAATAATGTAAGCAGCAATAACCTAGTTGGTTGTGGAACGGACTGCTGATACAAATGTCCGCAGGTTCAAAACCCAAACATGCCTTCGACTTTTAGTGGCGTAGCTAGGTGTGGGCGATGTGGGTCCTTGCCCATAGCCTTGCATTTAAAAGGGTCTCTTTAAGTGCGATTTTTCAAATCTATATGCTTTTAAATATTCACCCACCGCACATTTATATTTTTTCACTATCTTAAATAGCTATGTCGTGGGAAAGCTTGGGTAAATCTAGGGAATGAAAGAGAAGGGGCCTCGTCGATACGACTTGGCTCACGTCTATATTAGTCCACACTACGCGACTGTCAACTTTTCTAAAGTCATGTGTGTATTCTTTATGAATTATCGCTTACTTTAACGATACAGGAAACATCGTGAGGAAACCTTGAAAGTTCTCTATAAGAATTTTGAGAGTATGTGGACTACCAATTCGAACTAGGCCAACGTGGTGGACTAAGGCCTAATCCCTCTCAGTAGTAGAGGAGACCCGTGCCCAACAGTGGGACAGTTATATAATTCAGGGCTGATAATATTATAGATACGTTCGTAATTTATTTTCTATCTAATTTAGATATTTTTTGTCATCTTTATCGATATCCGATATTCATCACTTAAACTCAAATTATAATTTCTATTATACAAGTTCCAAGAATCGGTATTCAGACATTCAAAGTCCTTTGATGTCACAAATATTATTTACGTTTAACGCTTAGATGGTATTGAAGTAAATAAAAGGAATAAAAAAAAAAAAAACATCCTTTTCTAAGCTCCCATTCCCATTGTTAAATAAAAATATCAATAGAGCGAGTTACTTGCGTGGTTTCAGTTTTTTTCTATTATATGCTAGGATTTTCTCGCGGCTTCACACGTGTTAAAAAAAAAACAATTTAAAATTCTATTTCTTCCCACGATAATGGTATCCAATATTATTCTAGGATATAGTCTGTATCCCAAATTTTAGAAAAATCCATTCACTGGTTTACCTTAACAAAATAGTTCATCTTCTATACTTCTGATGTGTGCTTGATTTTGAAAAATCCTGAATTGATTAAACATAGCCTTATATAGCGATAAGACTAACACATAAGAAACTTAAAATCTCAAAATGGTGCTTCACAGCCTAACATAACGGTGCCCTTTAAGCGTAAGAAATTTAAAAAAACACAAAATGGTGCCTCACTGCCTACCCTTATGGTGACGTATAAACCACAGAGCTCCAAAAATTAATAATGGATTTATTTAACTCTGTATCCTAGACGGTTTCCCGTAGGAGTGTAGTGCAAACACTCGGGCGAGTCCATTGTCTGCCGCCCTTAGGGACGTGGTCTCAGACGGACAAACAGACTTTTAATCTTGTCTCAAAAGAATTTTGGTATTGTTAGTCTATGTTTGTTGTGAGGTTTAGACTTGTTAAGATTTAAATAAAACCAAAATGAAATCTATAGTAATGAATATAGCTGAAGAGTTTGTTTGAACGAGTCATTT
The DNA here is from genome assembly GCF_014839805.1 of Manduca sexta. NCBI lineage: Eukaryota > Metazoa > Arthropoda > Insecta > Lepidoptera > Sphingidae > Manduca > Manduca sexta. The sequence continues at coordinate 2,518,037 of NC_051133.1, read as the reverse complement.
TCAGGAACTACTTGAAGAAATTTGAAAGCAACCTTCATTCCAATGTAATTTATTGTGACCTATAGTTTTTCTTTTTAGTGTCTGTTTTTTATGCTTCAACTCCTGTAATTCTTAATAAAAACTAATTGATATTATATACGATAATTCAGTATTTTATCACTACTAAACCGATTTTGTAAAAAAAAATAGGAAGCTATATTACTCCTGAGAGCTTTAAGCTACTTTCTATCCCGGGATATTTATCTCCGAAAAAAATCACGCGGCCTGACCCGCAAGCTAGTATTTTATATACCAATAAATATTTAGTCGTTCAAATAAATACGATAAATAACCTACTTCCTACGCGTATCTGTTCCAAAAAACTGACCAAAGATCTAAATAGTATTTAATTGGTAGTTGCCTAAACTTTGTACACCTTAACTGAAATAAAGCAATTTAATAACCTATAGAACGAAACTGTGTGAGGTACTCGAACGGTATGTATTGGAAAAGTTCAGTGAGCTGCATTTGTCCGTATTGTACAGCCGAGTGGAAAATCGGTAAAGTTAAATTGGAGATCACTATCTGCAAATTTGAATCTGCGATCTTTATCCGTATTGTCGTGTGTGCTAAATTGAATTTAGAACGTTGTGAAAACAAAAACGGCCTATATACGAAAGTGGCCAGTAACTTGTATAATTTTTTTAAATATTTTTCACATGCAATAGTGATTGATCCACCAAATCTGATTATGAAATGCAACATAACCAAACTGATACAGTATTTATATGCAAAAAATGGACGCCATGTTTATTGTAATATTAAGTCTTTCAAAACAAAATTTATAATTAAATTCCATCAGACAATAGTGTTCAAAATGTTACGTATAATTTTCGATCACAATCTATAAAATTACTGAACCATAAAGCAAATAACCCAGAAAATATTGCATTGAATTTTAACCACGTGACTGTAATGGCAAAATTGCCGTGCGCTGATGCAAAAATGTTAAATCGGCTATAAACTTAACGTTAGGGGAAGGTAATTAACAATAACTTAATGGTGCGGCAAAAATGTCCGTCCAATGTATAATAACATGGTAATGAAATTGTGGGCAAAGATGTTGGAGGACCGGCAGGAAATTCTTCGCAAATTGCGTTTTATGCTGGCTTAATCGTGAATTAATAAAGCGTCGTCTGGCGCGTCAATTTATTAGTATTTTTTAAGACTCCTATAAATTATTTAGTGTGCATTACCAAAAAAATAACACGAATTAGAAGGAAGTTTTTTTTTTATTAACTACTCAAAACTGGTTGTACACAGTACTTACAGAGGTTATAAAAGTAAAATAATTACATTATGGTCATTGACAAAAGTGAACAACCTTCTTGGTATAAACACAACATGCATATAATATCTAAATTTCGGCTTAAGTAAAGTAAATATTCAAAATATAATATCAACAATTAGGGTGCATTACTTTGCTTACGTGTGTAAAGTTTAATTACTTTTGGATTATAGTGGTTTTTGAAATCGATTTTTAATTTTGCATGATATTGGTTGGTTGTTATGATATTGGTTGTTTAGTCGACACTTATTATAGAGAATAAATATGACTACGAAGGTCATAATATCGTCGAACTTTATTAAATATACGTGGATAAACATCTAATGTACAGGATGGCAAGCGCAGGGTAGTGGAGGCTTATTAATATTACTACTATAATTAATGATGTGATTGTTTCACTTACTCCTCAGTTATAAAAAGAAAAAAAAACGGCCATATTTAATCATTTCTTTTATATAATTCGTCTAATATTGTCCCCATCAAAATCCTTAACCACCACGGGCTGCATTGCCCAACAATCTTCATCAAGACGTCATCGCAGGGGGAAGATAATTAACAATTAGTTAATGGATCGGGGCGATGTTTGCGCAGCCCTCAGACGAAGCCGGGGGACATTGTTAGCTCTGTAGATTAACAAGACTGGTTGGGCAATTATAGCAATTTTGCTATGGGGTGATGTTGGTTGCATCATGCATAGAACATATTATTAACTTAGAAAATAGCAACAGCTTATTAATGTAACTTTCATTTTTTGGATGACCAACACCTCAGTTCCCCCCGTAACCACGAAGGCTGCAGTCTTCGAAACGTCGAGAGAACATTACAATATACAAACCAAGATAAAATCCGAAAAATAGTTTTATTTTACTGCTTACTATAATTATTTTGCCCTTGGAATGGGGTGACAGATCTAATTATAGTATGTCTCTCAACTCAGTGTGCCTGTTGGCAAGGACCTCCTCCAATAGCTTCCATTGTTTGCGGTCTTGAGCAACTCTGCTCTATTTGCATCGTGCAAAGAAAATAACAATTTAAAAGATAGCAACTGCTGTAGGATTCTGGATTAAATTTTTTACTAAGGTAAACTATGTTTTGGCCACCGATATATATGTACTACGAACTAGATTTGGCGTTGCGTACACTCATTGGGTTCGACTCAACTGTACTGCAATCCGTACACCTGACTTTAGTATAATTTCAACAATGTCAGCGTGTGTGTGAGTGGCGCTCATAATATAAGAACTCGAGTCTAAGTGTAAACCTGGATGTGAATAAAAAATATTAGTCTAATAAGTAAAATTATTTATTGTTCAAGTAAATAAATAGGTTATAACAGTGACGTTTTGGTTGCCATTTCAAGTTCAAATTTTGAACAATTAGTTTATATGGACATTTGTATCTATAGAATATACACCAATTGTTTTAGCACGTTTATTTTTACGAGCAAATACGCGAGAAGAAAAGAATAAAATTAAAAATGCAACGCAAACATTCTCATATAAAGAATACCAATTATCCGAAGGTTTAAACCTGTAATATTAAATGTGTATGACTATGCAATTAAATTGACAGTAAAACTTTTTTTGCTAAAGGCAGATACTAGGAACAAATAAAGATGCAACGCATGCCAAGCGTTTATAATCTTTTTGGAACAATTATCACAGATTAAAGAACCCAGTCACGTCACAGAAAAGGGCGCAGTTTTCAGCGCGAAGTGGTTGGCAGTCATTTGTGAAAGGAAAGCTCAGATGGGAACTATTTGTCGCCTCCTGGTATACCCCGGCTGGGATTTACGCAGGACTTATTTCAGTATTCGCGGTATTTGTTGTAAAAATAAATAAATGTTACCTGTCTAGTACAGGCTTAGCGAAATTTATCGTCGATATTTGAATTAAGAATTCTTTTTTAAAATGTTGAGAACGTTGTTTATTAGATTGCCAGTAACAATGATTCTTACGTATTTAGTTATTTTAATTGTATGCTAATAGTACTTTTATATTTTTCGTAAATTCTCTTTTATCAATCGATATCAACTAGAAACATACTTCTAAATTGATTCGTTTTTCAAATAAAGGTTTTTAAAATAGAAAAATATAATTTCCTTTGTATTATCCTTTACAAAGCGACAGGCCGTCTCAGGAATGCGGAGGTTTATTCCAATTTATTGCTTTTACAGGGGTCGTTGTCGCCGTACTGTGGTTACGATATACGGAGCTATACTAGCTTATATTAGAGAATTTAAAACATACCTCTATCTAAACCGTGTTTTTATTTAATGTGGTATTTAGTTACCGAATCGTGGGTCAGCTCAATACTGGAGATTAAAAAAATCATTAAATGTAGAAATTATTTCATAAATAGAATGAGAAGGTGCCAATGTAAATATATAAAAAAAAAAACACAACGACATAGAGCGGATTAAATATGATTAAATGATATCGAATAATAAAAAACCCGTCACAAGCACTCATTCAAAGCTATGGCAAAATATACCCTAAAACAAAGAGGAAAAATATAAAAAAGCGGAAGTAAAGTGAAATTTTCATAACCTCAGTGCCTTCACCGGCTGTCAGCGTCACCTGTTGATGTTAATAAAACTGGCAGCTTTGAATACCCACCGGATTTGCGACGCGACGAACTTTCCGTATATATATTATTAATAATAATAATATCAGCCCTGTATTATATATTGGCCACTGCTGAGCACGGGCCTCCTCTACTACTGAGAGGGATTACGCCTTAGTCCACCACGCTGGCCTAGTGCGGATTGGTAGACTTCACACACCTTCGAAAATCCTATAGATAACTTCTCAGATGTGCAGGTTTCCTCACGATGTTTTCCTTCACTGTTAAAGCGAACGATAAATTCACAAAGAATACACACATGATTTTAGAAAAGTCAGAGTTGTGTGCCCTTGGGATTTGAACCTGCAGACATTCGTCTTGGCAGTCCGTTCCACACCCAACTAGGCTATCGCCGCTTTCATATTATTATATATTATTCTTATTAGATTAGATTAGATTTTTATATATTATTCTTATTAGATATATCTTTATTTTAACCGTATAAAAATAAAGATATATCTGATGAGGGGGCACGGGAAAGTAACCCTTTTGCTCCTGATGGTAAGTGGAGTCCAATAGAATTTGGACTAAAAGGAACGCCATGGTTACTAAGCCAGGGGATCGCTTGTACGCCATTAGAAGGGTACCGCCGGTGATAACAATGGCGTTCCAAAAATAACAAAAATAGAATGTCGACTGTCGAATGACAATCACCCTGCGATAATCGACACAATTATACAAAAATTTGGAACTTTATAATTATATATTGGCTCTACGACTTATAAATCGTTTACGCAAAGGTAAGAACTATTTACAAACAATATCTACCTCAACTAATTAAAACATAACTCCACAAAGTTCTAAATATAGGCTGCATGCAATAGCTTCCTAAGCATAAAAAATACAGCCAAAAGCCAAACAAGGGCAATAAAACCGAGGGAATGGCTCCGCGGCTGGCGGAAGTCGTGACGGATCCGCCACGTCGCCGTCGCGTCAGCGGGTTTCGTCAAACGTAATCCAATATGGACCCGACCCGGACGCCGAGTGCTGACGTAACGCGTGGTATAAGGAACAAAATATTATTTAGTTTTTATTTCGTTATTGTTATAATTTTTCCTTTAACATTTATTAAGATTTATAATTTAATAACTAACTTCATTAATGTTATTATTTAAGTGAACAAAATTATTATATTGTTTCATACATTTAACTTATAGCATGCATGATTTAAAATCAGTTTTAGAAATGACATAACTTGTAAGATTGAGATATTGTAAGAGCTAAAATAAATATAAAAATTTTAATAGGCGACATTTATACAGAATTATACAATATTTTTTCAGGACTTTAATTTATCAATTATAAATAGCTCGCAATAAGATTTTACCAAAGAATTTCAAAGGTAGGTAAGTCTGCCAACAAGCACTAGGGGCAGTATTATGTAACCAATCTCACCTCTCAGTAGGATCTTAAGTAAACATTTAAGATACTGTTATATTTAACCAAACTGGAGCTGTTATTTGAACGCCGTTCAGCTAAGTTAGCGCTATTTAATACTTATACTAAACTCAGGTCTTAAAATAAAATACGTAACCCACTGCCATGTATTTCCAATAATTTATTTAATACATGTTTAGTTAATAGCGAAAATCTTAAGATGCTAACTTTAATTTGATATCGTATGAGCTGCCATGAATCTTCAAAGCGAAGAGTTGGATCTATTAATAAATAAGATAGCATAGAGGATTAAGGTTTCTCAGTAGTAGGGGAGGCCCGTTCGTCAATATACATATCTGATATAGTAATAGTACTTACAATACGTGAAACAAGTTTATGGTCTATCCGTAAGTATACCAAATTTCAAACAAATCCGTTTTGAGGTTGCGTTTATTTCTACAAACATCTTAATATTTCGACTTTTTTAAATGAATAAAATAGTATCTTTACATGTGGTTGTACCCGCTCTCCACTTATAACTCGCGCTGCAATAAAAAGATAAAACGATAAAATACTTTAGTTCTGCCAAGTTTCATTTTTGTGTTTTCGCTGAATTTTATTAAAGCGTGATTTTTGATAACACTTCGGTCCACTCCAAAATTGACCGATATTATTTATTCCATAAAGAATATAATAATTTCTATTACAAAATTCATATGTTCTATTTCCGCGTATACTTATTTATCTGAATGTTGTTTCACTCAAGATTTTTCAAAACTTTCTCAGTTGCTTTTTCTTACATATTTTACGTTGTCATTTTCTTTTCTGCTTGGGAAACATTTCTTTTGTTGTAATTTTCTCTCTGTGCACTTTTTCTATTTTATTTAAAATATGAAAAGAAAACGTATTTTTTACTGAACGTATACAATATTTTCTTGCAAATAAATCCACACAGGAAAACATAACTTTTTGTTACAATAATATTTAATCAATCATTAAAGTATATTAAAAAAAAATTACCCAAATTCTGCTTCGGTGGCTGATCCTAAGCCATATATAAATACTTAATACCCTTATTATGATATTATACGATTAACCACCAATATCTAAACGATCAATTCAATTAAACATTGTGTTCTCATTCCAAAGGTACCAAGTGAAGAATTTCTTTCACTAGGTATAGGGTGTACACACTACGTATCAAATAGTGGAACGTCACCCCCTTCGACACCTGAAAATACAACTTCAACATAATTTTTCGTAAACAATTTTTGTAAAAACAAATGTGAATTAATTTGTAAGTAAAAATACACTAAGTATGTAAGGGCGTTCTCGGCGTACATAACACCCAGACAAGTGAACACGTCTTAAAATTATCTAACGTCCTATGAACTGAGACATTTACAGAAGAGGATGCGGCTATTGTACAAAATGCATTGTTGTTCACTACTGTGGCACTGATGCAGGATTTTTGAAATTGAATTTGCATTTGAGTTATGCTCATATTCCGCCGTCTTAGTCTTCATTGAATATCTAAGTACTTTGTTACGACGTATATGTTTATATTTGTTTACGCATTAACTATGGTGTTATAGTATATGTACAATAAATAAATATTATAAAAACTTGATTAACTAGCCGTGCCCGCGACTTCGTACGCGAGAATAACTTTCCAATATGCAATTTTAATGAAGCCAAGCCAATATTCTGCTCTCAATTATACTTTGTCTACCTGTGAAAACTACATCAAAATCCGTTCATTAGTTTCGGAGATGTTCTCTTACAAACAAACCAACAGACAGACAGTTGAGGTTTTGTAGTTCCAAGATATGCGCTAACAAACAAACAAACAGATGAGAATACTTAAAATCTCTGATTGTGTTCTATTACTCATTCTGTGATACTAGTTACCTCCTTTCTTTTTTATTACTTTTCTATTAATATCCTGAACACCGGGTTCTGCAGTTTTATTATATTTGTAGTCTATAGATAATACTAATAGATAAGTTTATAAAGGAGTCATTTCGATCGCAACCGTTCCTATTTCGTACACGTTACCAAACCACAGGCAACAAAGTATTTACCACGTATACAAATTTTGCACACATTAATTAAGTTAATACATTGCAATCCTAAATCGTAAACCGTTGCCAAGGGATCCACAGGCGAATCCACTGTTTCGCGCTTTATTTGCATAAATTACTGAGAAATTGCACAAGAAAGTGGAAATGTTGAGACGGTAGACATTTTTTTTTGTATTGCTTTGAATGGCGAAACGAGCTTGCCGTTCGCTTGCTGGTAAGCGATACGATCCGTAAACAGTAGAAATACCATCCAACACATTGAATTACAAAGTATTGCTTATTCTACTGCGCTCGCCATCCTGAGATATGAGATGTTGAGTCTTATTATGTCCAGTAGTTACACTAGCTACAATCTCCTTCAAATCGGAACCGATTATAAACATGCTCACTTATAAAAATATTATTGAAATTTGCTACAGAAAACCTACAGAATAAAGAATTAATTAGCTAACAGCAATCAAAATCTAATAATAAAGTACATAATTTAATTTAATTCATACTTAAATTAAGTACTGACTGCCTCGGTGGCGTAGTTGTACTGCATGCGCGGTACGGCAGCGCTCTGAGGTCCTGGGTTTGAATCCTGGGTCGGGCATAGTGATATTTGGGTTTTTCTGCTCAGTATCAGCCCGAGTCTGGAATTTGTGCCCGATATGGCGATAGGATCGCCCCTATCACATCATGGGACGGAACACACTTGGCGAAAAGTGGGTGCCTTGGTTGCGCCTCTGCATACCCCTTCGGGGATAAATGCGTGATGTTGTGTGTGTGTGTGTTAAATTAAGTAAGGAATATTGAAATAAAATTATTTTTCGGACTCTATCACGGATTTTTAAATTATATTTTATAAATACAAAATTTTGTATAATTATAAAATGTAGGTAGATATTGTAACTTTGACTTTTCGGGCGACCGACACCTCAGTCCCCCGTGAACACGAAAGCTGCAATCTTCGAAACGTCGGAAAAAATTATAACATACAACACCGCGATAAAATTCGAAAAAAAGTTATACAAGTTTTACTAATAAATTATTTCGTAATACGGGCCATGTCTTAAACCTTTTTTCTGTATATTGTACATAATTCTGTACAGCTGACGCAACCATAGAACACACATTTATAGACTAAATATTATTGAATTTGTCTACAATGTTATTACAAGCCAGCATTCAGTTATTCGCATCGCTTACTTCGAATTCTGATGTGAAATCAAGTATATATTTGTAAAATAAATCTAGATCACTGAGCGACAATATTGCTGAATCTATTTTCAACTTTTCCAATATTATGTTTGTACAAACAAATGAAAATAAACTTACAGATTTTGCTTTATGATTCAAAATATTAATTTTCTAGACGTTAAATAACGACGTAGCATTTTATCTTGGTAAATGGTCAGATACAATGTTTAAATACAATTTAATAACAATATTTTAGCCAATGATCTGCTGGTGAGTATCACTGGCGTAATAATAGAGTGGCAGGACTTATATTCCTTCTGGAGTTTAGAATAGGTGTCCGTTATGGTAATAGGTTCGCCATTATCGCGTAATGAGACAGAACACTAATAGTTGGTACCCTTCAAGAATAAAATGGCGTGTTCAAGCGTGTGTCTATAGTTCAATAAGTAATATTTACTAATAAAAAAAGTTTCAATAGATTTCAATAATTCTATAGTAGTCTTTTTCCACTCAGTAATAATAACGAGTAAGCTTAATATATTTAAGAATAATGAACAAATAAAACAACAAAATCGTCCTATCCCGGTTAACTTACCAATCGTAACGGGAAACACAATAAAATATTCCCCATAAAATCAGTCACCAATCGGCCATAACCATAACCCGAAAATAAAAAGAACATAAAAATTTAAATGAAACATCAAATGTATTGAAATTTGTAGCAATGTATATCCAATAATAAACATTACAGAATGGTCAAATGTACCCATTAGACATAAAATGAAAGAAGGGTTACGCGTGCCTTCGCATTCATTACGATGATTGCTTTGGTCTCATCAAGTAATGTACGGATTGAATTATCTTAGATATTTGTTTTGTTACAAGAGCTAGGGTTTAATGCTGTCTGGGTATCTATATCGATAAGTGCTAGACAAAATTGGGACTTAAAATGCTGTCTAAGTAATCAACACATTATGCAAATTGGGATATAAAAAGCTGTTTTGGTTTATTATGCATCACCTACATAATTTACAGTAAAACAAATATTAGTATGAAAACATTTGATGCTGGTTCTCACAAAAAATGTACTAATAGTAATTAACACTTAATATCTTAAAAGATCGTGAGGATACCTGCATACTTAAGAGTTCTCAGTAGGAATTTTGAGGGTGTGTGAAGTCTACCAATCCGCACTAGGCCGGCGTGGTGGACTAAGGCCTAATCCCTCTCAGTAATAGAGCAGGCCAGTGGGACAGAATATAATACACGGCTGATATTATTATTATTATAAAAACTTACGCGAGACATATTGAATTGAACAGCAACATAGTTTCACTCACGTATTCTTACGTAGTGGAGCCGTGTTATCTAGTAATTAACACGTATATTTTTCTTTTCTTTGTATTGTATCAATAGGACTGTTTCACAACATTGCCTCTGAAATATCATTTGCAGTGCCTTGACCGCACACAAAAGGTTTGCTGTAGAGTTTGCACTAGATGACCAAACCCATTGGTACCATATAATTCTGAGTCCCAAAATTTCGAGTTCGCTCCCTCTATTTGTTTCACATTAAGTGTGCTGTAACTACAAATATTTAGTGCAGGTAAACCTGCAGGTGACCTACTTACTTTCCTAGCTTTATCCCGTGTAGATTACAGTAACTCTCACAAATAGTTGCAGAGAACCGCACCGCGCGAGGCTACATTTCACACATCTCCGCGTCGCATTTATTGGAATATCTTTGCGTAAATATTTGCACATTGTGTATAGGGTTGGCAGGATGCAAAACAAGTTCATAATCGTTTATTATAATTCAATTGGTGTAATAATATAATAATATAGCCCTGTATACTGTCCCACTGTTGGGCACGGGCCTACTCTACTACTGCTGGCCTAGTGCAGTTGGCAGACTTCACACACCCTCGAAAATTCCTATAGAGAATTTCTCAGGTATGCCGCTTTCCTCACGATGTTTTCCTTCATCGTTAAAGTGAAGTGGTGTACTTATTTGAAACCAACATTTGCAGTGTATTAAAATGAAATTTGTGTATTTGAAATGAAAATCTAAAGATTACTGGTGTTTTTTTGTTGTTATTGTAACCTTTGAAAATTATTAAATTATGAATTATTGAAAACTAGGTTTTCTTCAGTACTGGGTAAGGCGCTAAACAGACAAAACCGCTGACATGAAAAGTATAGGATTAGCAATCAAAAAATTCGTATAATAAGTATCAATTTTAATTGTAACGTTTTTGTCATCTACGCGGTATTGCACGATCCTCGACGCTATCTATCGTAGTGTGCGTACACTCACACTGTTGACGCACACTGTAAGCGATTATTAAAAGAAGTGGGACGCGGTGGATATAATATGTTCATTGGAGGCGCTTCTTCGTGGACGAAATGATCTATAGTTTATATTCCTTATAAACTCTATCCCTAATTTAGAATGTCTGTCGTTATATAAGTGATTTTAATTGTTATTTAAAAATCGTTTTATTCCAATACATTCTTGACATATCATTAGTGGAACTGTTCACCTACGTAATAAATAAAGTATTTTATTAATTTTTATTAATGTATAGTTTTAAATGGAGATCACACCTTAATCCGGCTTAAGGCCCCGTCAACCCTATCCGTAGTTTTGTTTGCCCGCAGTAACAGGCACTTGTTTGTCGTTCATTTAGAGCGAGGCGTGCACTTGACTAACGTAAATATTTTTACAGCATATCCATACGGGAAGTGAACTTCAATTATGTTTTCCCGCTATTTTCAAAAGATTCCTTTTTTTAACTATCTCAAAAATGGACCAATCAGAACAAATATTTTTTGACATGCGTATTGGTTCCTTTTGATTGGTTCATCCTCGGAGTCGGATTGAAGAATGATATTGGGATTGTTTATTGAAAACAGCCGTTGTTGTGTTTAAACCATTGCTAGTAATTGTCATAACATTGGGTGAATATAGCATTACCTCAAGAGTCGTCATTAAACTTACATACATAACATCACGCTTTTTTTCTGTTTCAGGGGTATGCAGGTAACAAGGTCTTATGTACTAGGAGATAAGGCTATCAACATATCGGACACAAATTCAAGAATCCGGGCTAATATTGAGCAGATAGAATCTTTACCCGAGCGGAGATTCGAACTTAGGACCTCAGAGCATCGGTCATACTGCGCAGGCAATGCAACTACGCCAGTAGGCAGTCAGTGTTTATTTCTAACGGCATGTAAATAATTCATTTGTAGATAATTTCCCTATTCCAGACAAATTATGGTTGTAAAACAGTGACTACAAATAAATCATAATAATATTCTTACATTTCCAGGTTCCATGCAACTTTAACATGAAAGTAAAATGAAAAAGTGTTGCCCCAAGGGCCACCCGCGTTCGATTTATGGCGGCCCCGTCAAACTTTCGCCGTGAACATATGCTACACGTGTTCTTTGCGTATCTGTTGAAAGGGAACTAGTTTCGCTATTACTAAATTATGGAGGGGACGAATTACGGATCAAATACCGGAACTCTATGTGAGACACTAATTCACAACCTTTTCGATAATTAAATATACCAACTCTAATCATTTGAAAAAATCTATATTATAAAGCTGAAAGAAGGAAGAAAAATGCATTTATTTGTAATGATCAAAATAAAGTGCATATCCGGTTCCAACAGGCCGGCATAATTGTGTCGACTGGCGAGGGGTAATCTCTCGTCAGTCAACATTCTTTTAGACTCAACTCCACTTACCATCAGATGCAGTGAGGTCAAATTGCCGTGCTCCGATAAAAATAACCATAACCATAACCTCCTCCTGGCCGGATTTCGACCACGGCGGCCAATCTCAACGGAGATCCGACAGGTACGCAGGATATATTATAGTGCACAAGTGTATGCGCAGTACACAGATGCACTCTCTGATCCTTCACTCTCATAGTTCGGCGAGACGCCAAGCCGACATGACCGGAGAGAGATCAGGCGCAGGACCAACGGCTTTACGTGCTTTCCGAGGCACGGGTATCACACCGCCAACTTCCTGACTCCGAGCTGCGACTGTGTATTTTTTTAAGATGGAAAAACCCAGCCACAATTATTTTGGCCCGACCCGGGATTCGATTCCAGGACCTCAGCGCGGTAGTCGTACCTGTACCGTGAACAATAACAACTATGCCACTGAGGCAGTCAACGTATAAAAAAAGATAGCTACATATAATTGTTCTTTTCCCTCCATCACAATGGGAAACACGCTAGGCAAATGATTAGTGCAGGAAAACTTTCTTTTCCAAATTTACAATAGTCTTTACAAAATGCGCATTATGCATAAGTGGCCTTGTTTTACGTCTCATAAATATTTCAAACATTCCCTTAAAGTTTGTCGCTTCAAACAGTTTGAGCATAAATAATTAAGCCAAGCTTAAACTGCGTTAGTTAGTAAGCAAAGTGTCTCAGAAGGCGACTCCTTAATATCCAATATATCATTTTCAAGGTTTTATGCAAGTCAACTTTCATAACTTAAACTCGGAAACTTAACTCGTTGCATAGGGTTGGCCATAATTCAAGATAAGTTAAGATTTAGATTTGTTCAGATACGGATTAGGGGGGTTTAAAAATCTGTATGTATTTAATATATTTTAAAAAATCTGATAAAAGCTACGACCATCCAAACGATTCATCCAATCCATTTATTAATATTTCTTTACTAAAATTATTGATGGACAGATTTGTCATCAAGCCGTAGAAATCATCTTACATTGACCGATCTCAAGTAATACTCAAACGGGATTTCCTCCAATATATTTGTTTTCATAAGTTTCTTTCTTTATATCTCCAGTTCTAATTGGGGTACGCGGTTCGTTTTGTCAAAGAAGACTGACTGGGACAAGCTCTTCCGTTTGAGCTTTTGTCCATCTAAAGGTTGAGTTGGTGGGAAGCTAAGTGTGACCTTTCAACTGCTGAGGAGCAGCACTGATTTACGGAGTATTCGACAATTACTTATACTTCTTTTTTTTATTAGGTTCACAAAACTGGTTGTACACAGTATACAGAGGTTTCAAGACAACAATTATTACATTATGTTCATTGACAAAAGTGAACAACCTTCTTGAAGTGAACACAACATGCATTAAATCTAAATTTCGACTTAACTATATTAAATATCAAGAATATAAATTAACAATTGGGGTAACAAAGTAAGTAACAAGTGTGAAATAATACTGAAAAAGAAAGACTAGAGAAAAAGAAAAATATTATTATAAATTGAAAATGAGATTATTATTATAAATAAGAAAATTTTGGAAGATGTTTGGACATATCGAAGTAAATTAAACAACGATTGATTTGGACGAAATTTTATACACAGATACACCAACTTCTGGAGTAGCATATAAGTTAATTTTTCTCGGATAAATACTTTGGGAACCTTCTTCCATTAAAAGACCTAATAAGATAAGTCATGAGCAACATTTAGTAAAAAAGAAATAAATTAACCAGTATAAAAGTATTTCTATCCACACAACCGCAAACAAACATTTTATTTCAGCGATAGAAAACAAAATTTATGGCTCGTGAATAGACAAATCTTTTCTATTTTAGTCTCACGTTATTTGTTATTATGAAGGTCAAAGAAACAAGCAATTAAATGGTCTATAATTCTTTCAAATAGCCGTTTGGTTTTGTCAAATAAATAATACTTTTTAGGAAGCTTAGTCGATTTCTTGACAGATTCCGTTCCCTCCCCCCGTTTTTATCAATAGACAAACCATAACTGTTGTGGTCTTATGGGTGTAGAAATATTTTAGGTGGTCAATCCCTTTTCCGGGCCCAACTTATACCACCGCAATATCTATTTTTGCAACCAAGCCGCAGTGTATGCATAGTAGTCTTCCAGTTTGAAGTTCATTAAAGCCAATTTTATTACTAGGGATTATGAGACTCAACGCTGCACAGTGACACGCAGTATTATCATCAGGTTAACTAAAACAAGTCTGACTAAAACTAGTATAAAAATAATAAAAAAAAAATATTGTACAAATATCATTTCCAGCATACATATATTATGTCGAATCAATATTCCCAACATAAAATACTTTTCTTTACAGTAGGAGGTCAATACCCCCGACGGCCCTGTACCCTCCCTGGGGCGGCTAACTGAGGCTAAGTTGGAGTTAAGTGGTAAGTTACCCACGTCCAGCGTTGTAAATCGAATTTAGTCGGAAGGGAGTTTAAATTTCGCTACGCTTTCGGGGGTTGAGTTGGGAGCATTTTAAATTTCGAATGAAAAAAACATTTTGATTTTGCATTGCATTTTAGTTTTATGAAATACTAGCTGACCCGGCGAACTTCGTACCACCTTACAGTCGACATATTGACATTAATATTTATACGATACTAACGTCACTCAATTGTTTTACCTTCCCGGAACCCCTTCACTAACATTTAAACTTTATGGTATGGTATTAAAGATCAAATTGACTTTTAAGTATTATTACGAATCTTTTGCATGGGAATATAGAAAATGGTTACATTTAGACTTTTTCAGGCAATTTTTTTCTCTCCATAAGAACTCTCGTACTTACTTCAAGGAATATTATAAAAATAATTAGGGAAATCGGTTCAGCTGTTCTCGAGATTTGCGTTTAGCAAGATATTCAGTGATTCATTTTTATATTATAGATCTATCATTTTTCTACTGCCTCAGGAAAGTAAAAATAGTGCCGTAACTAGTTTTTTAAGTGATCGATATAAGCTTCTATATCGGCACCCATGCATGACCCAAAACTTGAATTCCTGGTTCATGTCCTCCCCTTTTCCTTTCCTTTTTCTTTTCCAATCCTTGAACAATTGTAACAATGGTCGCGAGTGTATCCCATTAACCAAGACCACTTCATAAGTGCATAAAAAATGTCAGCTAGGTCAGCATGATGAATTAAGGCCTACTACCTCAGTAGCCGGGGAGGCCCGTGCCCAGTAGTGGGACATTATACTGGACTTATATTATATACTAGCTGTATCCGCGGTGTCGCCCGCGTGGAAATCAGTGTGGTGCCAAATTTTTCCCGCGTAAACGTCGAGCTACGAGATTTTTTACCATCACGCGATCTCTTCAACTGTAATCGTTATATTTCAGTCAATTTACATAATAGTTTAATGTACTATTATCTGAAACCTTCATCAAGAATTGCACTATCTTTTAGTAAAAACCGTACAAAAATCCGTTCAGTAGATTCTGAGAAAGTCGATCACATACAGACAGAGAACTTTTGGGGACTTGGTTTTATAATAAGTATACATTATTAAAGAATTTAAACTCAACTCCATATCACACTAAGTTGACTGGTAAATAATTAAGGTATTAATCCACCTATGCACAAATTTCTGTATCAAATAAATAACCAATATAAATTTTCGTAGAATTCAATAAACCCAATTCACAATATTTCCACTCTAGAAATGCGATTATTTTAAACATTTATAGAACACAGCGAAGCGAAATGAGCGGTTTGTCTGAATTATTAACAAAGGATTTTATCGATGGTCGGTCACTAAAACAGTGTTCATTTATTATTTACTTCAAAGCCGATATTTGAGGAAAATAGGACGTTCCTCCGCGTCAGTTTATATTGAGTTTTAAGATAGATTTTATAATTGTCATCTAGCTCTTCTCTCTAAGCGGCGGTAACCTAGTTGGGTATGGAACGGACTGCCGAGACGAATATTTGCAGGATCGAATTCCAAATGCACACACGTCTGACTTTTCTAAATTTATGTGTAAATTCATTGTAA
This sequence comes from Manduca sexta, assembly GCF_014839805.1. Lineage (NCBI taxonomy): Eukaryota > Metazoa > Arthropoda > Insecta > Lepidoptera > Sphingidae > Manduca > Manduca sexta. Next base: position 2,501,653 of record NC_051133.1, on the reverse strand, counting down.
ATTATCGGTTGCTTTAACGCTGAAGGAAAACATCGTGAGAAAATCTACATATCTGAGAAGTTGTCTATAGGAACTTTGAGGATGTATGAACTCTAGCAATCCTAAAATTCCAACCAGTAGTTATCAAAAATATTACGCAATTACTATATAATAATAGTCTATGCATACTGTTCTGTAGTTTCCCCAACCCGCTAAGAGATAACGCCACTATCTCGAATAAATTTTCCCTTATAAACAGTGACAGAGGCGATTTCATAAACTTAATATTATATCAATTGTTATAGTCTATTTATTTTATTATACGCACATACAGATAATTTGGGGAGATTTCTTCATACTACACTTCTGATCGATATGCGTCCGCGCAGCCACATCGCGATATGGTTTCTCGCTGTGTTTCAGTTCAGCTATTTCTACGCTTGTAAGGAAAATCTAGAATATTAAATGTGTATTTTAAAAGGCATTACATTTATAATGATGGGTGAAAATATTGTTGAGACGTATTATCTAACTTAATATAATACATACATAACATGTCTTATATACTTACTACACACACTGCACATTATAAATGCTCTGTATAAGTAATAAATAAAAGTATGCTTTAAAAATCTTTACACACCAAAAAGTAAATATAGCTTTTTATAGGTAATGGGTCCGGCAAGCGTTAATACTGCCAAAAACTAAATTTCATGAACTCTATCTTTCATCTTTTACGTATCGACAATAGTAGCACCTATCGGATTCAAAATTATTCTATGATTCAAGCTCGAACTAACAAAACCCGCACAAAATTTTACATTGAATCGTTAGGTGATTTTGGAGTTTAGCGTATGCAAAAAAATATTTTCATACAAAAATCATCATAATCATCAGCCACATAAAGTCTACTGCCGAACATAGGCTTCCCCTAAAGATTTCCAGACGCACATGTCAAGAGCGGCCCGCATCCAGCGTGTTCCTGCGACCGTTATCAAATCGTCTGTCCACCTCCCTGGTGGACGTCCAACGCTGCGCTTGCCAGTACAAAATCATCACCCAAATTATATCCAACGCTTAGACACAACAATCTAATATGATCACATACAATTTAAAGATAAGTGGCATAATGATGATGGCATGTGCACATCTATATAGCCCCTAAAAGCATACAAGCGTGATGCTATGGTATGACCCGGTCGATCGAAGTATTCTGCTCTTTTTCAGAGCCCACGAAACAATCTCACATAGTACACGAATACATAGATACACGATCGCTGCAATCCCGAGTCATTTGTTGTTGATTATTGAAGAATTCCTTTGTCTATCTCCGAAGATTTTCATCGGATCCTAATATATTCTAAAACCTTCGCTGAAAAAATATATTTAAATATCAAAAACCCCATCCACGTCGAAACAGGTTTTTGTCGTCATAATTTTGTCTGGAAACACGGTATTTTTATTCTTGCGAAAACTCTCGTTTTACATATTATAGAGACACTGAGTTTCAGCACTTTCGTAGAGATGGCGCTGCCTTCCAGGAATATTTTCAAATTATTCCTCGTAACTGGTTAAAAAAGCAATTTCTAGTGTTAAAAACATAATTATAAAATCAAATATAGTTTAAAAACTTAATTGTATGTCAACGAAAACAATATGAAATGATTTTTCAAGACATCATTGGTTGTTTTATTCTGCGCTGCTAAATCGCGCTTTGGTTTATCAATGTGTATAACTTTAACATTTTGCTAACTTTCGTGAGGTCAATCGAAAGGGAAACTATATCGTAAGTTAGTTACAGAAGTTAATTGACAATTTTTGACAAGCATCACCTTTATGTGATGCTTCGTATAAGAATTTTTTAAAACTATTTGGCTATTTATTGAACAATCCTATTACAAAAGGGCCACGCACACGATGCAGTCGCTGGCAGTTGACCTTCACCCACGTCCACGATTCTTCCTGCGACGCAACTTCGCTACAATAATCCACATGAGTGCCACCGTTGCAAGTCGCTAGTTTGTAATTTGTATTGATAGAGTAGCGATGCTATCACGCATTTGTTTGTATATTCGATTTAAATATTCGACACAACAGCGCTTTTAACAATACGCGATAGCATCGCTGCACAAAGCTGCAGTGGAGAACATCCCTAAAATCGGTTGGTGGCGTGAATCATCACATCACGCTTATGGTTGAGTAACCGCACAACAGCTCACTAGTGACGGGATTAGTGTGTCTTTCCCTAATAGGTAGGTAGTTTTTATCGCAACACTTGTTCACTTTTTTGACTTAACATGTGCTATCTTATTGTGGAGATTGCTAGATAATGTTATATTTAGTGGTAAGAAAATTACATGTAGCACATTGCTTTGATCACATGGTTAGCGGTTTGCACACAAGTATTAAAAATATCTCAGCTATGCGTGCTACCCTACCCTAATATAGTTATCGGTCAACAACTTGCATTAACATCTCTCCGCTACGTATCTCCGCAACGCTTCTCCGCATGGCATCTGTCCACTCCAGTTCGCAGCAACCGTCGCCACACATTGTTTATTCCAAACCCGCGCATCAACGTAACCGCAAGCCGACAAATAATTAAAACAAGCCACAGATTACGGCCACTCGTGTTTCACGAGATTTATGTTATAAAAGGCCAGCGAAACAAATGAAAAATAAAAACTTTTCTGTACAATATGGCAAACGTTCAAAGCGGTTTTAATGTTGAATGTTCGCGTTTAACTGTCAGAGTTGTGAATGAATTCCAGTGTTATTCTTCGTAACTCTGCACATTTTATAAATGCATTAACTAGTTATATGAAAGTAAGGTTCAACTTGTTTTAAATTAATTGTCTACCTTCCTGCAAAATGACTTTTATTTAGAATACATCATGACTATCTCAGATTTATTTGAGCGACAAAAAAAAAACCAATCCACATTACGAATGAAACCCAAATCGAACCGAACGTTACGCGAACAAATTACATTTTGATCATAATAAATGCACGAATTAGAGTAGTTTTAAACTTCCCACCACCAGACAGTCCATTTCGGATGATTACTAGACTCACATTACCGCGGAACATAGTAATTGTATAACTCGTTTATGAAACACAAAGGCTGTTCAATTCTGGTTAATCGCTCAGCATTATGTGATTAAACTGAGGTACTTGTATACCAAATAAGCCTACCTTCAAATGTTTAAGACAGGACTTGTAGAGACTTGGTAGATATTGAAATAAAACTATTATTATGGTAGAGATTGAATCAAAACTATTATATAACTAACTATATTATAATACTCTCCTAACGCGACGTTTCAAATATTTAGCAGCCCTTTACAGCTCGATACTGCGAGCTCATTCTGCGTAGATCGGACCGTCAACAAGTAATTTTAAACTTTGTAATTGTAAAATGTAGGTACATATTGTAACGTTGACTTTTTGGATAACCAACACCTCAGTCCGACCCGTGATCACGAAGGCAGTCTTCGAAACGTCGAGAAAAAATAATAATATTAAAACACGATAAAAACTGGCAAATGTAAGAGTCAACGATACGAAAAAAGCATCTTACAGTGCTCAAGAAGCATGAAATAACTTACACATTTCATTACTCAAACTCCAACAGCCAAAATGAAGTCCAAAATTTTCTTAGGAAAAAGTCGAAAGAAATCATTGTTTATTCAGTAGTCCGATAGCGTTTGTAATGTAAGCGATATGTAAAGCCCCACGGCGAGATAAAGCGACCCACTGGCTTAACAATTTGCATTGGAACTATACCTACAGATAAGGCTTTTGACATGGCTAGGATGTCCATCAGTTGGCACGCTGCGAAATTTATCAAAATTTGTGAATGTTTCTTATTTTGGTGAGAATGTAGGACTACTGCTTATGTGATGGAAATTAAATTAAAAGGAGATTTTTGAATGAACGTTTGAAATCGAATACTGCAATGAAAACCTGCACGAAAGGATTAACGCAATGAGGAGAAGATTTTAGCGAATAATTTTCCGATATGTGGTTCAATATTTATGTAATATTAATACTATATTTTTATATAATTCTCATTTTTATATAAACAATCAAATGTCCTTAAATAAAAATGTTGCTATATCAATATCTCTTTGTCCAACCCGGTATTATTTAATAATCTTTGGATGTATTAAATCTAGACAAATCCAGTTAAATACGTATGGTTGGTTACCATACATGGCGGTAAACTAGAAGCTCTGTAGGCTTTGCTGCGGCAGTTTATTGGACGAACTGTTGCGGTTTCGTGATCAAATGTGGTTTCGATTTGCGGCATCAATTATTTTAATATTGATGATGTCGCTTGATTGGTTTACGGGTGAGAACTGGAAACCGGGTATAATTTGTATATTGGAATTTATACCCAACTGTGGGAAAGAGGGTATTGTGTTCAAGTGTGAGAGCCTTAGGCAACATATTATAAATAAGTGAAAGAAAAAAATTACGACGTAAAAAGAAAAAAAAATACAAAAATCACGACAAGATCCTCAAAATTTATTTTATTAGAATGTATTAATGGCATATAAATATTTTAATCACACTTTATATAAATTAATACATAACATAATCGTCAATGCTCGCTACCATTACATGGAACCGGACATAGCTCACGAAATATGACTGTGTTACACCTCTACTTATATCTAAAAAGGGAAAAGGCTGATGAAGGTGATGTTATGGATTCATGAAAACGTTCCGTGAATGGTCAGTCGCGCCATTATTTTTAGTCTAGCACGGCAAAATGCCTCTGGCATTGCAAAGTCGGCGGTTGCCTACCCTCAGGCGGACCGCTTCCTCGTTTGCCTACTAAGGCAATAGAAAAAACTGAACCTGTTAATTAAAGCCCAAAGAAATTATGAAACAGCAACGCATTTTGTATTGTTGATCAGCTAAATTATATCTCTGCCTAACCTTTGCGAGTAGTCATAACTTTATGCTATCTTCACACAACATAGTATAGAATACAGTAAAATTTGTTTCCAACCGGACTTTACATTTGGGGAAGATCTGTCACGTCTTTAGATTTTGAAACAGAAGGGTACAAATCAATCTACAAACTTTACCACAAAGGCTGCCCGGCGTTCGTCAAACATTCTTGTCAACATTATAAATACAAAATATTGAGAAGTCTGTATGTTTTTACGTAGTTCTGATTTTACATGCAATTACAAAAGTTTGGTTAGCTATTTAGATCTTTGAATTATAATATCAGCCCTGTATTATATACTAATTATTGCTGCGCACGAGTCTCCTCTATTACTGAGAAGATTTGGGCATAAATTCACGCTCACCTAATAAAGGTCAAGATTTCACAGACCTAAGAAATTCTTATAGAGACTTCTCTAGACTGGTATAAAGATGATCAATATTTGCAGACGGCTAGATATATAAAATCCTGGTTTAACTTATACTATATTTAGTATAAGAAAAGTTTAATTAAATACTATTTTTACTAAAGGCCATTTACTAAACGAATCCGCTCGCAATAACTAGTCAGAGATAACTGTGAGGACACTCAAGGGTTAACGACTCAAGTTAAAGGTCACAATGGTGGAAACTTGCACAAACTTCGCTAACTATGTTATAACGTGGAAGATTCCCAAGGGACCTCTTGAGCCTCCGATGTTTTGAGATATCGATTGCGGGATTAATCTCTTAAGAACGTAGAGTTCGTAAATATTAGTGGTATAGATAGAATTGGGTTTAGAAAACTTGATATTATTCTTGCTACATCCTACTAATATTATAAATGCGAAAGTTTGTGAGGATGGATGTATGGATATATGTATGTTTGTTCCTCTTTGACGAAAAAACTACTGAATGAATTTGGATGAAAACTTTACAGTAATATTGGTTATACATCAGATTAACATATAGGCTACAATTTATAAAGATTTTCTGTAATTTGGTCATAATATAACGATAAATATCAAGTAAGTCGGAAAAAAATATATTCCGGAAAACTCCTTCACGCCGGCGAAGCCGCGAGCAAAAGCTAGTAATAGCAATACCTAGTCTCTGCCTAACCTTTTAGAATATATTTTATATGTACATTGTATTTAATAGCAAGGACATTGAGAAGTGAAATTATTGTTTGAATTATAGAATCTGATACGAAGCAAATAAAAATTCTAAATGAGTACACTTTACAATTTTTTTTTGACAATAGACGCTCTCAAACTCTTAACTTTAAAAGAAAAATGTATAAACTCCATTAAGTTCAGTATTGTGACAAAAGCAAGAACTTTAGTTCACACCCTGTCAGATACGAGATATGAAGAAAATGTTTGAATAGTCTATTGTCAACTTATCTTATAAAAATTGTTTACTTTGTCACTCAAGATTTGAAGTTTAAAAATGGTTATAAGGTAAGGTAACAGAAGGGAACCCGGTTCTTAGCATGGCCTTTGTGACTTACGATTTAAATGTAATATAATGGCCCGCCTTCCATGTTATTTTTTTTATTATGCAAAAACAAGACTTTTCATTAATTCGTTTATTATTAAATTTTACCAATACGCACTAGGCCAGCGTGGTGGACTAAGGCCTAATCCCTCTCAGTAGTAGAGGAGGCCCGTGCCCAATAGTGAGACAGTATAAAATACAGGGCTGATATTATTATTATTCTGGTGACCTACTTAATTTTAAAATGATTTTATGAAGATTTTAAAATTAAGCGGGTCGACAGACGTTTTGCTACCCTATTACTTTAAATTATTTACTAAAAATAAATGGTATTATTGTATATAAATTTAGACTGACCCTGAATAAGGGGCTTTATATATCAAATAAATTTATATTACTTAGTGAAGGTGGGGCATAGCCGCGGACAAAATATACTTACGATTAAAGCCACAGACCATCAAACTAGGGGGCAGAATTAAAATATTATGTCAAACCCTCTTATTGTTTGTTTAGGACGACTTGCATTCTAATTAGTTCAAGAGATTGGACAAAGTTACTGAAGAATCTACGCTAATAAATTCACAAAGATTCTCTCTACTAGCATAGTGGGTACAACTAAAAGGTATGCATCCACGACATACGTCTGATCCTCTGCTAGCTTCGGGAGTACAACAAGAATGTATGCATCTACGTGAGTCTGATCGTGAGGAAGTTAAACGTGCTAAGGAACTTGTATACTTCATAGCAATACCGTTATTCGGAAGCATACTACCGGCTTATTTTTTATTCATTCGAATAAAAATTTTTTGCTGGCTTCAGAAATAGGCTATTATCCATTTTGAGGGCTTGTTTTACAACGTCTGATGATGCTCTACTGCGTCAAATAAAATTAACTTAAAACTTGTGAAACAGGCTGTTAAATTATTAATTTTTCCACGGCTCGAAGAGTTGGTGGTACTAAAACCAACATGATGGCTAAATAATGTATAATGTATGGCTAAAGTGAATGTTTCACGATACTTCACGCCAAGTTCTTGAAGGAACGTTTAAAAACATAAATTCAGATCCTTTATCAAGTTGTATGGTCACGTTTCGGCGTTGTCAATATTTGCAGTCCATTACTGGGTAATCCTCGGTTAGGTTATTTGATGGATTAGCCGTTCGTTTGTTTGTTTCGAGTTTTTTGTCTACTCTTGCAGATTCGTGCGCTTTGAAGAAAATGTTTGCAAAGGTAAATTTTTTTGTTTTATTTAATTTTTTATTAAAGTTCTTAAGATATCTTTTTTAGCATTAAAATAATAACGCATTCATGTTTGAAAGGGTAAGAAATACAATGGCTGAAGTGTCGAGTTCAATCTCCGGGTAGGACCAACTGATCTGGAATTTTTCTGATCAGTACAAGCCCTGAATTGGGAATTATGACCGATGAATGGCATTAGACTCGCCCTCTATTACTCTACCTACCTCTTAAATGGGAAAAGGCATGATTATGCATCACTGCCCTTCTTGAGCAGACTCATGACAACAATCAGGTAGGCCATCTTAACAAAAGCCATAAAAAACCTTTCAATCATAATTAACATCAAAATAAAAGCAATCCTACCGATACAGCTAACAAGTCCGCAGAACAGAGTCTTAATTGGCAATTTATTCATATTGACACTATTGTTGGACCGGGCTCAATTATTTTTTGCAATCTATTTAACGTTAGTGAATATCATGGTAATTGGGCTTTAGTTGGCCTGGTTTATTGGGTCATGTTCGAGGATCATTCAATATACCCTATTATTCACTCTTTAATATGATGTTGGGGTCAACGCAACACTTTTAACATGTTGCAGAAAGGATTTATGCCAAACATATCACGAATTCAATTGGGCTTAGGTTTTTGTCCGCTTACCTTATATCTTCCTCTAAGTTTTTAGAGTAAGGAATTCATATTATATACCCAGGCAATGAGAAAAAAAGAAAAAGTTTTCATTGTCACAAGTGATGCATGTAATGCATGAAAAGTGTGTAAGATTAAACATAAAACATGCTTAATCATTAAACAAATTAATGAAACGTTACACGCCTTCGATGTGACAATAAGGTGGCCAGCTCAGCATAATGCTGTATTGCGTCGTCAATCGCGTCAACAACAAATCGTGTTGTCCCACCAAGAAATTTAACCTACAACCACCAAGCTTATCATTTCATGGCCTTCTCCCCTCCTCCGATCCTACGAAGGTTCCTTCTCCTTCCCCCACACTTTCCTTCCCCAGATATCCTCTACCAATTTTCTTCTAGACCCCTGCAGTTACTAAGCTGAAAGATTCCAGCATCGCATTTGCAGGTTGCCCCGGTCGTTGACTGCGGGGTCTTAAAAAAATGTAAATGGCGACAAAAATAGGTAATTCGTCTGATGATTACTTCACCAAATGTCAGTTCATTACCCCCCGCCCCCCCTGAGGCAATTCTTGTGCGCTCGGTCTCTTCACCGAATGCACGCCCATACATGCGGGAATTGTCGTGGCCCTAGACACACAGTTAAGTGTGTATACCTCATGGTTGTAAGTACACACTGAGGCCTATAAGGGACTCGCGAACATTTCCCATTCGCTTTCCGCTCCGCCCATCCTAAGATGGTTCCTTATCCTTTCCCCATACTTCCTTCCCAACTATCTCCTCCTAACTTTCCTCCAGGCCCCTGTAGTCACCAAGCCGGAGGATTGCAGTATCCCATGCGAGATCCGGTAGAAAAATCTAAATGGCAACAAGGACAGATCATTTGTCTGATGATTCAACAAATGTCAGTTCATAGTAGTGCTTCTCTATCACAAGTTGGCAACGTCTGCGCAATGCCTAATAATGCTATAATATTTTATTTTATTTTATTTAGAAGGAACAGAAAACAGATACACATTAAATAAGTAAAGGGTAAAATTGCACATGTACTGCATTAATAAACATGTAACCAACACCACTGTTCACAGTTTAACAGAAAACTCTACAAAGAAGCAGCAAGCGTCTATAAGTCATAAGTAATATAGTAATTATGTTTTTGAACCAAACGGCTACATTATAGTTAACATTACATTTCCTATCGATAGGTTATTGTCATCCAACTGAACATATTGTTTTTATCACCCCGGGAATAAGAATGGTATGAAAAAGTTACAATTGCTGATATTGCCTATAGCAATCGGAATAGTAAATAAAGATTATAAGGCCCCGGACATACGCAACAGCAGAGCGTCAGCGAATTCGAACGCGGTTTGATATATTAGAATTATTAAATTAAGTACCAGTTCTACTGCAAGAGGCCTTATACTTTTCGCACATATTAAATAACTTTAGACCTGATAAGTAAGTACAATGTTTTCCTTACAATGCCAACCAACAAAGAAAGTAGCTTTAGCAGTCTTGTCTCCAGTAAAGCACACGAGCCGACCCTAGAATTACTCGAATTCAGACCTTATGACGCATTAACCACCACAATGTTTGTCACTCTTGTCTGGCATAAAATCTACCAGCCTAATAACATTTCAAAGACGATACGCTGTCATTTGTAGAAAATTTATTCGGCAGGAGGCATCGATATATTATATGTACTACTTATTAGATTTGGCGTTCCGAAAATTCACTGTGTTCAACTGAATTGAACTGCAATCCATTCAAACTGACTTTAGTATGGTCAATATTAACAGCTTGTGTTGTGTAAGGAGTGGCGCTTATGATATAAAAACTCGAGTCTAAACGTAAACCTGGATTTGAATAAAAAATATTAGTCAAATAAGTAAAATTATTTGTTGTTCAAGTGAATAAATAAGTTATAACAGTGGAGTATTGGTTGGCATTGTAGTTCGGATTTTGAACGAATAGTTTATATGGGCGTTCGTGTCTTTAGAATATATGTCAATGGCAGGGAGTGACTGGTAGCCCGTACAAACCAGTCGTCCCGCTGTCATTCCTGCACCGCTAATGCTAGTCAAAACAAGCCTTTATGACGCATAAAAGTTAGATTGATATTGTATGTAACATATCCCAACTCTATATCAGATGTCAAAACCTTTTTTTATGCAAATTGACGAGACTGGCAATGCGGTGGCCTGATGTTAAGTGTCAGAACTCTTCATGAATTTAAACATCCAAACGTAAGAAACTATAAAAAAATAATCAAATAAAGCTCAGTTTCATCAATTTGTAAATTATATTCGTAATATTAATAACATCTTGAACAAAATCACAAAAAAACACACAAACTTCGTTAGCCGGCTAACTATTAAGAAATAATGATAGTTATCAAAGTTGAATGCACCGCTGTTACTAGGGAACTAGTTGCTGTAATTATGGACGCTAATAATTAAATTAGTTGTAGCTACGAATGAGTTAATATTAATAAAAATATAAATTCAAATATAGAACGATCTTGATTTAACATATTGTCGAGAAAGGAGGTTGACATCAGGCAAGCGGCAGCTCGTTTTCAATTTAAGCAATATATATTATTTTCTGCAACATGCTTGAAATAAATGTGACGACTTCATAATATTTGAGTGAAATAGAGGCAAGTATATGATTATATACTATGTGAACAGTTTACTGATTGCTCGCATTATCGTAGTTTGCCTTGCGTACAGCAAAGCCGGCGAGATACTGTTATTCCGGTTCAAATAATATTGGAATAGACTATATAGACTTTCGAGATACCAAAAAAAATACTAACCAAACGCATAAAATACCCCTTTGACCAATCCCATGAATATGGAAAAATTCCGAATATTCTATAGTGCAATAAAACTAACTGCATCAAACCATAGTGCAAGTCAAAACTTTTTTAATATCTAAAAAGTTGAACTGGCTGTATCTTGTTTATTCGAATTTTGAACGTGCCCGCTCCAAGGTTTTATAAAAGAGGAATGTAATGCACGTCGTGGTCTATGAATGCAAAACTTCTATCGCTGCTGTATTGTAACATTTTATTGATTTTGAAATTCGAATTCGAGTAATTTTCGTGGGAAATCGGACATCGAGACTTATTCTGTTTGTGCATTTCTTTATTTAAAAAAGTGTGAGTTTATACAATAATGGTCAGTATTTGCCGTTATAAAAATATTAACAGACTGAATTTAAAACAACGCCCAAGCGGTATGATAATGATTTTGATCAAAACAATTAAAAACATAGTGTGTAGGTATCTACAAACATACACAGATCTTCTACCAGAAGGGTACTATTATCGTATGATGTATTATGTATTTCCATGCCTAATTGGAGGTAATCTTAGCATAAATTCACATAGTGGTACCAAATTCCAAATTTAGGCAACTCATGAAACATTAATACCTTCCGCAAAACCTATTATTGTTTAATGTAATTCTCGGGCGAATATCTAAAGATTAGCGTTAATTCTGTCTGTCTATTGTATGTACATTGTCACATCATCAACAAAGTGTAACGTGGAAAAGCGTCACAATTTATTACAATAAGATCAACTATTTTCAAATAACACTGCAGTTCAAGTTCTCAAGTCACAAAATGCTCTTTTATTAAACACAATACCAGCTTATAAGAACATGGTTAAATAAATCCAGTTACAGTCGATTTAGAACTAATTTTGATTGGCTCCGTCTCTCAACTTTGTTTCACTGTGGCATATTTACAAAATAACAATGCCACCCAGTGTAAATATTATAAAAGCTGTTGTTCGAAATTGATTTCTAGTGTGTTAACATTAAGAATCATAAAATAGCGCGTATTATTCCAGTCAGCGGCAACACAAAATTTGTGTTAGAATACGATATTGCTACAACTGAATGAAATCCCGATACAAGAGGAGTTTTATTTGAGTTCAAGCCTTGAATATTCTGCAGCGATCTTAATAGACAAAGTTTTGCGAGCATAATTTTGAAGTTCTTTTTTTATTTACTAGCAGAGCTCTTTTGTAGATAAATGTTGAACAGTATGAAGCCTCGTGGATGCTTTGTTCTTTTGTAGACGTTTGAGATACTTCACAGATCTCATTTGTGAGGATTGATAACGGACTGAATCTAATGCTAAAGACGCAGTGTTAAAACTAATTCTTATTGTAAATAGATAGTCTTATCAGTGGAATTGCTGCATTGGTCAAGAAAGAGCATTTGATCATAAGAAAACGTTACTAACGCGATTGATTTATTACAAGGTATCAGTGGCAAAGCATCCATACAACCCGATTCCTACCGGCTTGTCTTTTAGGTTTATTTACGTTACTCTTAGTTTTTGTTTTCCGTTAAATTGGCTGCGATGTGTTAACCGAGGCATTTGTTTCTTGCTTCGAGTTACCTTTAGAAAATCACCCTTTACCACTGCAAGGTGTTAAAAAATCTTCTAAACTAACCGAAGTAATTGAGGATAGTGGTAAAACAAAATCCTATAGGAATGAAAGACTAAAGTAAATTACATAATGAGCAGTGATATGTTAACACTACTCTAATAGCCTTAACAGATCTAAAACTATATATCTACCTCTTGTCCACTCTACTAAAATCGTACCTCGTCAAACCAAGGGTTGTAATAAATCAATAAATTCCCCGGGCATCGCGTGCGTGACCGATATTGCCACACCAAAAATTCCACCAAAACAACCCTTAAAAAGTAGCAACAAAAAAGGCCCATAATATCCGTTCCGCACTATCAATCAATCAAGGTTTCGCGGACACTTGAGGCGGGTTAAGTGTTCGGTAATAAAACTCCCCGATTTTGGGGTAAAATATCGGGGTAAACCTTTCGAACACCTGGGACTACTCGGCGTCAGTTAGTGGGTAATAAGGGAGCGGGTAGATTAAATAAAGGCCCATTTTACTTTTATTAAACGATGCCTCGACTGCGCAGTGTGCAAAAAAAATTACGTTGAAACTATTTAGTTCGCTAACTGGAATATTAAAAGAATAGTGTGCTTTTCTTTCACCTTAAAATGTCATTACGGGGAATACATTTTCTTAATGTTTTGTATTTAAAATGAAATTAAATAAAAATGTTACAATTGAAGTGAATTTTTCTGTTTTTAGTGTGTTGTAAGAGGAACAACAATATAAACATAATTCACGTACAACACAAACAACTTAAAAAAAAGTAATACCCCCCCCCCTTATTACCTTTCCCCTTTATACTGTCCTGATTCTACAGCCAGAGAATCAACGTTGCACCAGAATCTCCAACATTTCATAAATCTGAAATAACGCATAACGTTAAAAATAACTGAGATGCACAGTCGTCCGCGGCGCGCTTTCGTTCGTCGCCAATGTGTTTATTTCTGTCGTGAGAGGAGCCGGAATCCAAAATAGAAAAGTCTACGTCGTCTCTTCGCACACGTTGCACGCATGTGGAAAATTCGAGAAATTCACAAACAATTAAATTAATTAATTAAATTGTGCATTTGTCAAACACGCCCGTCCGGCATGGCGGTCGCGCATCAAGTGGCAACCATCTTGATTTTATTGTTTGGTTTGGCGATAAGTTGTGACGTGGACGATGTGGCTGTTTACAAAGTGTCGTTACAAATGATGTGGACTGAGGAGAGATTCCCGAAGGATTATCCGATCCAGCATCGTCCTAAGGCTCAGTGGTCTCAGGTTTTCGGTTAGTATTCCTTTCAAATTTAATCATTGCATAGAAAAAAACAAATTCAATCAACTTAATTTGGAACGACAATGTTTATTTTTTCTCATTGTTAAAGTAGAATTTATAACAAGAAAATATAAGAATGAAAAGTTTACAATAGTCTTAAATTGTAAGAAAGCTCAGACGACATAAATGGTTGTCTTACATTTCAAACATATTTAATACTTTCACAAATGAAACTGAAGATTTAATGTAAAATATTCAAAGACATTTGCATACATTTCGGTTTCTATTTAAGCTACTAAATTTCGTTTTATTTTAAACTTACTTTCGCCCAGGGCTTTGTTGTATACGTTTGTTAATTTCATACTCGGGTAACTATTAAACATTACATTTATGTGCTTTTGGGTTTAAATTAAAAAACATTTAAATAATCTCTACAGTATTATTTGCCTACGTTTAAAAGATTTTTTAACTTAAAATATATTCCGTCATAATTGTGTATATTTAACATTTTGCTGAGTATTTCATCTTTCTTAAAACTTATTCGTACTTCGTAATTATATTAGGGACGCTGACGATGGCTAATGATGGCTGAGTATCCCGTCGTCTTGACTCTAAACGAATTCGCATATTAGTTCTTATGCTTTAGACGCATAATTTGTATAAAACACCTTTCCTTACAATAAAAATTATATTTCAGCGGCGGCGTTGATTGACAAACGCTGTAGGGTCCCGGGTTCAAATTCCAAGTCGGGAATAATACTATTGGATTTTTCTACTCAGTATCAGCCCAGAGTCTTGTGCCCGATATGGCGATAGACTTAGCTTAGGAGTGGGTCCAGTGATAGGTCACATCACGCGACGAACACACATGGCGAAAGCCTCCATTGCCTACCCGTTCGGGGAAAAAGGCGCAATGTGCGTTTGTTTAAAATAAAATATAGCATTACTGTGGCATAATGTATTAATTTTACTACTGATAGTATCTACAAAAACAAACACACCAACATACAAACTCTTAAGTAACAGCAACGTAAGACAAAACAACGTCCATCCATAAAAAGAAATGAAAGCAAGACAATTGTACAAATTCCTTTATTTGAACACAAAAGACTTATTGTCACCGGGCAGAAAAACATCGTGTTCACCGATAACATCTGAAACATTCGTCAAAAAGTCCAACAAACTTTTATATCTCTAATTAAATCCGCCTCTGGATGGAAGTATTGCTGAGGTTATTTACGGAAAGCGACATTAGCTTAATGGCTTCGTGGAAGACTACAAGTAGGTCTCACGAGAATAGTCTTACTCCTGTCTATTTCTGCAATCAATAATGCAGGCATTGTAGAAAGTTAAGATTATAATCAGTACAGAGACTAGCTTTTACTCCCGGCTCTGCTTACGCTTTAGTCTTCCTATTAGTTTCTTAGTAATAAAAAAAAATGCAGTATCGATACGTACTTTCAGAAACAATGATATGGAAATAATAAATGAAAATTAATCGATTTCTTAAACTACACATTATAAGAATAGATTATTTGACTTACAATGCGTTGATGATCAGTATCAAAAAACCAGCAAATTGCTCTTCTCATTTTTCAATTGTGTGCAAAATTTTTTTTATAGGTAAAGTTTATTATAATAATTAATGGGTTGTGTGACTTAAGAAAGCCCGGTTCCTAAAAAAACCCACCATCCATGTTTCAGGTTTTTATGCTGTAGTGAAAAAAGACTTTTTGTTAGTTTTTTTTTTTATTCAATTTAATCAAAGGTGTTTCCATATATTTTTCATGGAAGGATTTAATAAAGATTTTTAAATTAAGAATTGTATTAGAAATTAGGATTAGACTGTTCGGTGGCGTAGTTATATTATGGTACGATTGTTAGTGCTGAGGTCTCGGGTACCATGCCTGGGATGGGCAAAATGGGTTTTTATGTTTAGTATCAGCTAGGACTCTGGAATTTGTTCCCAGTATGGCGATAGGCTCGCCACATATCGCATCATGGGACAGAATACGCACAAATACAATGGGCGCATCAGTTACGCCTCAGCCCCCCTCGTCGGGGATAAAAGGTGTGAATATATTGTGTGTGGCTTTAAAATTAGGTGGGCCTTTACAACCAATTACTTACAACCAATGTAATTTAAACTGGTTTTAGGACTTGAAGTATAGATACTAAATAGCGTCCCTTTCAGCATCATAACACAACGTCTAGGTCGAGACCTGACTAAATGAATACTTATAAATTAATTAATGTGGCTCAAGTGTTTGATAGAACCAGTATCTTTCCCCTTCGATTGTCTTCGTGCAAACCAGGTACCTATGAAACCAGCTTCTAGCCGCAAGGTAAAAAGAATGCCTATAAAACCGACAATCGTTCCGTTTACGCCTGTGCGCCTACAAATTCCTTTATCTTTCAATTGTTGTGACATTTCGCGGTTTCGCCCCCGAGATAAGGTGCCCGTTGTTTTTTCAAACAGATGTAATCTTAACGATTCTCTGCTTTTGTTAGGTGAGATTGTCTCTTTACTTTTTTGTTAATTTCTTTTTAGGCGTCAATATAGCATGGGTTGGAGATATTAAATTAATATGCCTGGAAGATATGAGGGATGTAAGGTTGCCTTTTGTATCACGTATTGGATTGTTAATTTTTTTTCTATTTTTCTATATAATGGCAATAGTATTATAATACTAACACGAGTAATCAAGTTAGTTGACGTTCGTGATTACCTGTGTGGAGTTTAATTGCGAAGAGTCCGTATAATCCGATTCCTATCGGCTTCCCTTTATGTAGAAATCATGTATCCGTACATCACTTAGTGTCCGTACGTCACCTGGGTCCCTCATTGATAATCAGCGCTACAGTATCAGTCATGCTGGTACTGCAGCTAGAAGCTGAATGAGGTTTCCCATTGTTGGCAGAATGGGTATAATTGTGTATTTTTCTTTATATGTTTTGTTTGTCTCTGCTTATATCGTACATGTTATACTGTTATTGTTCCAATAATAAATCTTTCTTTCTTTCTTTCTATGTAGAATCTAATTATCATTAGAACGATTTGCTAGACCTATAATAGCAAACCGCATTCATGCATATTAGTACCTATATGTTGTGTCGGGCTGCCTTTCGGAATATTTCACGATTAGCCACTGGTGGAGTCTGTCCTATAGGCATTTACTCTGTAACCGCATATAATTGAGAGGGATTGCGTGAAGAGAGAATTAGTGTGGACTTGGGCGTCCACCTTTCAAATTTTAGATGATCGATACGAGTTTCTTCTCTTATGTTGAGAAATACCTGTATTTTTTATACGACCGCAGCAAAGTGACCCCACTGTACTTGATAGTAAGTGAAGTGAGGTCTAAAAGATTGTCGACTGACGAGAGATGATTATCCCTCGCCAGTTGACACAATTATGTCGGCCTGTTAAACCGGATGTGCAGAGGCTGATCCCGGAAGGCGACACTCGTAGACTACTATGGCGGTCTTTAACACATTGTTTATGGTGGGCGCTATCCGGGCGGATATCAAATATATAAATATATCCAACCATCAACCGAGTTTTCGTCATACGTAATGATAAGCTTCTTTCTCCAGACTTATAACTTCCAAAATATTATCCATTATAAACATGGGCGCCGCCAATAATATTTTAGGGACATGCATCACACCTACGTACTATACTGCAGAATATCATTATTTCTTTTGCAAATTCAAATCACGTGGATTTTTGAAAATGCTTTATCATAATAAAACCTCTGTAGTTTGTGGTCGATAGTTCACATTGTTGGAGATTTATTCATTGACTTATATACTTAGTGATTTATTTCTAGACAGGGGGGTGCACGTGCACCTACTTGCACCCCCTCTTGGTGCCCATGGTTACAAAATAGATAATGAACAATGAATAGTCCGAAAATACCTTTTTAAAGACAAATCGTACTAATTTACATTAACTGCGGGCGAAGTCATTGTTGAAAACTCTTTGTACGCGACCGTTACATCTCTATAAAAGTGAATCGTAATTCAATATAGGACAAATCTTCGTCCGCGACGGTATTTGATAGGCATTTGTCTTTTTTTTGGAATCCTTTTGTCTGTTTTCTGTTGGACCGGTCTGGTAAATTACTGGATTAGTGGACACGAAAATATTTCTGCTATTTTTTCGATTTATTGTTTTCTTAGGTGTAATGGTAAAACCGAAGGACCAACCTCAGACTTATCTAAAAAAATTATATGTGTATTCTTTGTGAATTTATCGTTCGCTTTAACGGTGAAGGAAAACATCGTGAGGAAACCTGCATACCTGAGAAGTTCTCTATAGGAATTTCCAAGGTGTGTGAAGTTTAACAATCCGCACTAGGCCAGCGTGGTGGACTAAGGCCTAATCCCTCTCAGTAGTAGAGGAGACCCGTGCCCAACAGTGAGACAGTATATAATAAAAGGCTGATATTATTATATTATTAATGGGAGAAACGAATTAGTGTCTTACCAATCTTTTAAAGCCCTCCTAGAGTAGGTAAGTATAGGTACGCATTTGTAGTGATCCTTTCATGTAGTTAATTTAATTTATGTCATAATTTAAACAGAGACTGCAAATTTATATTTAATCTGACATTTTTTATAATTATATAATTGACATTTCATTTTTTCAACATACCAAAATGTTTATATTTTATGAAACTAGATCTAAAATGATGAGACCAATATTTTTTCTTTTCTCGAAATGCAGATATTTTCATTCATGATTTTCACTTTGAATTTTGTTTTATTCTAAAACGACGTAAGCTCCAAATGACGTCACATATACGGCTCAAAACGCAATGACCTTTGCTTTGCAGTAAAAAAAAATTAAGTGACAGTTTTTTTGTTTCTGTCTCTCTCGTTGAAAGTGACAGTTGTGACGTATCTATTGCAATGATTAAAGAGTATAGAGGATGGGTAATATGGTCACGTGACATGCGGCACATTTAATGCATAAAATGGCGCCGACTCCGCCGCTTACAATAGTGATATGCTAGTACCGAAAATTTTGTATCGACATCGAAGAATTAAAAGAGAGACAAACAAGCCCAAAAAGATCAAATACGAAAAGGGTTAGGTTCTACCATAATATAAATATAACAAACCATAATATAAACAAACAAACTGAAACTGATTTATAAGTAACAATTGTTAAAGAAAGCAGTACCTGTTGTGACAAACATCCAGTTGTGTTTGATCTATATTTGTATGTTGCACTATTCCTTGCTAAAAATTTAAGTTACAGATTAACATATTTACTTAATACATGCATACAATTATTTGGTTGGTTTTATTTTATTTTATTATTATGCTCTTTGATCGAGAAACATAACCATGTTTCAGCAAACTAAAATCAATGAGCGTAAAGATGGTGGTTAAGATAATCAATTATAATAATTATTTGCAATAACAACAATATGATTATGTATCTATTTCCGTGCATGCAAAGGTTGCTCGAAACATAAGACCGCCAATTGTAAAAATATATCTTACATTTCATCTTTATGTTGTTTCTTTTATGTTTATCTATTCTTTTATGTAACAATTCTAATTTTATTCATAGCAATATATTAAAGTAATATTACTATTAGGTGAAGTATAATAATCATTACTATTTTACTTATCGGGAATATTGTTGGAAAACAGTTATCTTTACTCGCGTTAATTAAACGTGTGGTTTATGCATATCTTCTCAAAATGTAAAGAAATATGTATTTGGTGTAGGATTCCAATCACGTCGCTCAATATTCTCAATTCATTTTGCCTTGGTTTTTAAATTTTTTGGTTATCTTAAAAAAATATTCTAATTTCACTTAGTTTGTCGTTCTAGATAATACAATATTGATGTGTGCTCTAACATTCTTTCAAAAGACAAAAACCGTAACTGATAAACGGGCGTCTGTTAAAATATCGATATCAATAATTTCTAAACAAATCCACCCACCCATCCCTAAGCTCGTGTGTAAACAAACATAATGATTTTAATGTGTATAAATCACGCCTAAAAGGGTCCAAAGCTTAACAAACCAGATCCACATATCATTTTAATTGTTAAAAACAAATCCAAAAAGTAAATATACAAAGATATTTGCTAATTTTCGGTAAAAACAGTTACTAACCTATGAAAAGATATTTCGGGGTCTTTCTTGCGTGAATTCGATTTGCATCCTTTCACACAACACTGAGTCATTTTCGAAACTTAACAAATACACTAATAAACACACTGAACAATTGAGAATATGATTATATTACTTTAAATTCAATATTTATGAAGATTTGTTTACATCGTCTGACACTACATGTACTTGCTGACTCGCCTGCAACAAATGGCGTTTCTGCCGCAAGGCGGTCCCAGTGTGTTGAAGTAAACGAAATAGTCCCATATGCGAAGAAAGCAATTATTTTTGTCTTTTTGTTGCGTTCCAAGTAAGCTTTGAGTAAAAGAGATAGACATATATATTGACAATTCTGCGTCGATTTGCCTAACATAAATATAACTTATTCATATAGCTAATTTTTGAGGCCTGTCCTCTTTATATTTAGTCATTGATCTATTGTAATATTGACATTTGACATTGACAAATGACGGTGTCTTAGTTTTTTAAAATAAATAATAATGTGGACCAAGGAACTATTTCATTGAACCGTATATGTGACGTCATCAAGCATTTTTCGGTTTTTAATTTTTTTCCCCGAAATTAAGTATTAAAAAAATATTAAAAATTCATAATCGAACTCAGAGTAGAAAAATTAAGAAACGGTATTTTTGTTTTAGGCACGTTTATATTTTGAAATGTTGTCAATTACAGATAAATATTAATTGGTCAATTACATGTAATTTAAACAGGTAAGGAGAACCCGTTTTTACTTTTACAATTAATATGTATTATGTTACAATTAATTGGTGGTAGGTCTCATATGTAAGAGTCCGTCTTGGTGGCTACCACCGCAATGTCTATTTCTGCCACCAAGCCACAGTGTATAGTCACTGGTGTGTTGCGGTTTGAAGGATATTGTAGCCAGTGTAACTACTGGACATAATAAGACTTAACACCTCATGTCTCAGGATGGCGAGCGCAGTGGAATAACAAACAATAATTTGTAATTCAAGGTATTGGATGTTGTTTCTACTGTTTATGAGCGGTCATGTCGCTTACCATCAGGCGAACAGCAAGCATCACGTCATTCAAAGCAATAAAAATATGTCCTTACATAAACTATTAAAAATTCAAATGCCTTTATTACTTTTTACAATGAGTTTACGTAAAATATAAATATGCAACTCAGACCGGTTCCAAATCTAAATCAGTGTGTCTGCAACATAGGCCTCCTCTAACCCTTCTCCCATTCCTCTCTATTTCTTGCAATTCTCAGCTACAGCGGTCCTGCAACATTTTTTTATGTCATCAGATCTTTTTAGTTGCCTGCCTGAATATGAACTATACCTATTGCTAAATGAATACCTTATCTTTTAATGGGTTAATCCATAAAACTATACGACTAACTCCATGAAATTTCGCTTCAAACTTTCCCAGCGAAAAACTATAATATAAAACAAGTTAATAACTCGGGACCAGAGTTTACTAAAAACTCCTCAAATACTTATCTTGACCGTTAAACTACCAACTTCCAGTAGTTTTAGTTGCCAGCGAAATCTCGCCCTCGTGCGAGTTTTAAGCTGCTCTATATTCATTTTGGGTAGTTTGATCCGCGATGTAATTTTGTTTAATTATTTAATAATATTGGCATGTCTTTTTTATTATTTTGAAGTTAGAATAAAATGTTCGTTTTTGATTTTTTAAAGATATAAATAAAAATTGTATGCCGAAAAAGTAAAAATGAAACAAATAATGGTCATACATTGTTAATTACAAAAATAGTGGAAATATTTTGTATGTTTACACGAATATTAGACCTTAAAATGAAAAAAAAAATTCGGTATTTAAAGCGGTTTATTTATATTATAAATATTTTTGATAATTTTTTTACGTATTATATATTTATTTCACATCTGGCGAAAATAAAAACATAGAACACCGCGATAAAGTCCAATAACTAATTATATTTAAAGCATAGTATATTAAAAAAAATTATAATCAAATCATTTTCAGTCACTAAAAACATATCTCAATTATTCTAACATAAAGTGACTTCAAAAAGAGTTTTAATACTAAAGCCATACATTAACTAATTCCTTTTATAAAATGCAATGTGACGCAATATTAATATTACATTTATGTGAAACTTTAAACGCTATAAATCTCAAAGAATTAACTAAAACAGTGTTTATTTTCCCCATAAAGTTACGTGAGTGCTCCATTATACTCATAAATCATATTTTAACGTTAATGTTTTCACAGTTAACAATTTCACTAAAATAATGTGATCTATTTAAATCCCGACGTTTTTGATGTGCGTCACTATCTATTTGTGTGAAGTTTGTTGAACTTTGGGTGTCACAACATGCTACGTAATGTGGAATTTGTAATGAAATTATAATCAGCTATGATTTATTGAATTTATTTAAATAATTTATATGAACACTTGAACACACAAAATAATTTATATTTATACTTGCTGGTGGTAGGATATATTTTTTATCCGCCAAGATAGCGACCACCATACTGAAAGTGTTAAAACCCGCCATAATGGCTCACTTAAGTGTGTCGTGTTCCAAGATCAGCCTACGTATATCTGATTCCAAACGGCCGGCATAATTGTGTCGACTGTCAAGTTGTAATCATCTCTCGTCAGTCGACATTCTATTGGACCCCACTCCACTTACCATCAGGTGCAGTGGTCACTATCCCCGAAGTGGTCAGCATAGTCCGAGCAACACATTCGTCCACTTTTCGCCATATGTGTTCCGTTCCATAATGATGTCGAGTCTATCGTCACATCGACCACAAATTCCAGATCCTAAGCTGAAACTGAATCGAAAAGCCCAATATTAATTTTCCTAACCCGAGGCTCAAATCTGAGATCTTAGCGGTAGTCGTACCGCACCAGCTATACGCCGTTGAGGGAATAAAAAATAAGTAAACACAATTATTGAAAATTCAATTGATTCTATCGTTTGACGATACATTTATCTTTTTTTTTTTTTTGTTTTCGCGGAGAAAGTGTCTTATGACTACCGCTCAGCCTTCGTGGGGGGCGACTGAGCGGTTATGTTGGGGTCACCGTGCCTTACGACCCGGCATTGCGCCGCCTGGATTTGATGTCGACCTTCAGGCGACCGCCGGGCCGAGTCCCTAACCTATGTACAACGCACGGCATACCAACTAAAACTCCGCGGTGGCCCTCTTCGGCGCATTAGGGACGACTGCGAGCTTCCTCTGACGGAAATGTCTAAGTCTGCTTCCACAGCCGCTCCCTGCGCGGTGCCGCCTAGTGCGGCCCGTCTCCTGTGGGGAGGGGCTCAGGAGCCCCACGCACCGAAGGACGCCCTCGGCGTCTACGGCAGCATGAGGCCAACTGCACACTGCCGTCCATCCCGGGGTCAACCGAAAGATGTGCAAAAATGCACAAAATGCACTAGGGCGGACAGCCCCTGCTGCCCGCCGACGACCCCCATCGTGGCCCCTATTAGTCGCTTTTTTACGACAGGCAGGGGATACCGTGGTGAAATTCTCCAAACGCCCCCAATCCACAGGGCGGGAGACGCCGGTCAGTCGTCCACCCGGCGCCTCCTACGTCTCCTCTGACGACGGGAGGGATCCTCTCTCCCGATCCCTCTCGGCACTCTCCTTCTGCGAGAGGACCACCTCGCAGAAGTGGGCCACCGCACGCCAGGCCTCCCGGCTGCCGACCATGGAAGCGATCACAGCCGGCAGCGAGAGGTCTCCTCCGACGACTGAAACGAGAGCGCTGCGCTCCTCGTCCCAGGCTGGGCAAGACTCCAACGTGTGTTGGGCCGTATCGCGCGGGCAGTTGTCACAATTGTGACACACGGCAGACTCCTCTACCCCTACTATCTGACACAGATACTCACCGAAGCAGCCATGCCCGGTGAGTACCTGCGTCAGGCGAATGTTACCACGCCGTGGCGCCTGTCCAGCCACTCAGCAAAGACAGGACGCACTGCCGCGACAGTCCGGAGCCCCGCTGACGGGGCCTCCAGCCTGAGACGCCACTCCTCCACGGCGGCTTGCCGTAGAGAGGCCTTCATGGCCTCCACCTCCTTCGGGGCCAGACTCTGCCCGCGATTTAACGCCCCCTCCCTCCAATGGAAAGTGTCGGAGAGAATTTTGGCGTCCAGATCCCAGGGCAGGAATCCGGCCAAAAGACAAGCCGCCTCGTACGAAACCGTGCGGTACGCCCTTACGGCCCGCTGCGCCACTACTCGCTGTGGGCCCCGCAGGAGAGCGACAGAACGCTTCCTCAGAGCGTCAGCCCAGACCGGGCTACCGTATAGTGCCATGGACCGCACGACCCCGTGGTACAACCTTCGGCAAGGGATACCAGGACCTTCCAGGTTGGGCAGCAGGCTAGAAAGAGCGCCCGCTGCCCTGGACAACTTTGTCCGCAACTTCGTGAAATGGGTGCGGAATTCCCACCGGCTATCTAAGATTAAACCTAAATACTTCATATTATTTCCGATGGGAATCCGCACCCCCTCTACCACGATGTGGGCACCGGTTGGTGGTCCTCTCCGAGGCCCGTGGAAACAAATGGCCTCGGTCTTTTCGAGGGCCACCTTCAATCCTAGACGACGTATACGATTCACAACGTGACCGGTACCTACCGCCGCCAGAATCGCAGCGTCCTGGAAAGTCCTGGACGTCGCCGTGACCAGCGTGTCATCTGCGTAACACGTCACACCGACGCCCCAGAGATTGGCACCACGGAGCACCCAGTCGTAAGGGGGCCAAGAACCGACCCCTGTGGAACACCGCACGACATCGCTCTTCGGTGCCACCCGTCAGCGCCCGGATACACCACGTCCCTGTCAGAAAGGTACGCGTGCACCAGACGCCGAAGAAAGGACGGCACCACGTGATACCGCAGTGCTTCATTGATGCAGGGCCAGGGTAGCGAATTGAAGGCATTCGAGATGTCTAAAGAGACTGCAATCACTACCTCTCCTCTGGCCACTGCATCTTCCGCCTGTGACTTGACCCGCAGAATCGCATGGACGGTAGAACGCCCCCGCCGAAAACCAAATTGGTTGTCGGCCAAGTTGGGTCCGACCCCTTCGAGGTGCTCGACGAGGCGAGCGTAAATGATACGCTCGAACAGCTTGGCGACTTCGTCGAGCAACACGATGGGTCGGTAGGCCGACGGCGATTCTGCTGGTCGCCCCTCCTTCTTCAGCAGGACAAGCTTCCCGGTTTTCCAACGCGCCGGGAAGACGCCCTGCATCATACAGGCGGAACGATACATTTATCTTGCCTATTCCTCGTTCTTTCTTATAAAATCGTTTACCTATAGAAATAATTTAAGGACTTTTCCGAGGAGTATTATCTAGTCTAAAGCTGAGATTAATAATGAGGCTGTATTTATACCTAAAACTGTTGTTGTCCTATCACATTTAAAACATATACTTTTGTTTGTCTATCAAAGAGAATTAAAAAGGAAAACGTGAATAAAAATAGAAACTGTTAAGGCAGAGTTTTCGTGTTACAAATTTCGTTTTAATACAAAAGGCCTGCTTACGAGATATTTCGCCATCACCGTTGCATGTCTAGGCAATTTCCCCCATAATTAGGATAAAACGCACATAACAGCTTAGAAAACTGCTTTATTTGCATATCTTACTCTAGTTATTCTGAAGCAAATGGCCTATAAAATGCTTCGATAAAGGCAAAGGTATCAGGCAGGATTATTCTAAAACATGTTTATTTGAGCTCCGAAATTAATGTGTTAAGAATAATTTTTTGTTTTTTGCAAATAGGTGAATTAAAGCGTTTCTATTACCGAATTCGTTGTTATTAATTCATAATTATGACGTCAGATAACTTTCTGTCAAGAAAAAATACTAATATGCAATATTTACTTTAATAATTTTACCGTCGCACTTTTTTATTATTTTCCACCGATAATATATTATTTTTTAGAATTACAAAATGCCTTAACAATCTCATTTTGTTTTAATTTCTACTTGTCCATATTACACCGGAATGTGAAGTTTTTAAAACACTTTCTTTAGCATGTTCTAGAAAAAACAACTTTTTTTATACGGGCAGTTTTTTGCCTCAGTCATCCCTTCTGGAGGAACCAGTCTTTGGTAAATATTACAAGATTCGGGAATATACACATTCCCATTAATTAGTAATACCAGCCCTATATTATACTGTCTAACTGCTGGGCACAGTCGTACAACTAAGAGAGTTTAAAACCTTCATCTACCACGCTGGCTTCGTACATATATATTCCTCTTAACATTTCAAACGTTCCCAGCCTTCCATATTAAAATTCCTTGAACAATAACATTTACAAACGTTTAAGAATCCCCCGGCAGTCGATAGTGAGACGCTCGGCTGGACCGTTTCCTTTTAAAGGCCTTCACGTTACGTTGAATTTAACTTGATATAGTAGACTTGAACCCGGATATGAATGGTACCCCGCTTTATCCGAGAAAGAATTTTAATACCCTTTCTTTAAGATATAAAAATACTTGAGCCAGTTGGAACCACTTTAAAAGCCTGTCGTAGTAACTCGCTATGATTTGCATTCTTAAATTTAGGTATATCTTTTTAAATGCTTCTTGTATATACTATGTAGAATATTCATGGATCGTTGATTCCTTCACTTCTTTAATATCAATGTGATTATGATTGGTGATATTTTAGTAGATGTTCATCTTTTACTATTGATTTTAATAAATATACAAACCTCCTTATTCTTAGACATTATTTTTCTAAGGACGGAGCAATGCTGTGATAACAAGTCTGTTTCTCAGTGCTGACGACTGTGACAGCATGGCAGCCTTCGCAGTGCGTAGACATAGGGCCGTTGTGATTGGCTAATATTGAGATACAACTTTAATCTAGTTGGCTGCCAGTTAAACAAAGCTGAACATACAGCGAACTGTCAGATAAACAAAGCTGAGAAAAAGACTTGTTATCACAGCAGTGCTTCGTCCTTAGATAAATAACGTCGTGAATAAGGGAGTTAGTATAAGCATTAGCCACCCATACTATTACAATCCTAGTTAGTTAGAATCGAAAGTAGTACACACCGAAAACTGAAGCTCAACTCTAGTTGTTGGTGTGAGCTATTATTTATTAACTTGTAACTCAAAGTATACTAAAATGTATAAATAAAGAACTAAGCAATCGAATGATTCCAGGCCAATCCCACAACAGCAGTTACAAACTCTACCGCGTCGGCGAAGTCGCGAGACCAGCTGTTCGCAACTTTGCGCAGTTTGCCAAATATGATGAGCTGATGAAGGAAGGTGAAGAAGATGCTAATGTATATGATCAATTCACAGCTCCGGCTCTCGGAGCTGGTAGCGGTGATACAGAGAACATGGTGTTTGTTGACGGTGGGCATGCTATGGTAAATACATATTTACTATACTAGGGTAGATGTTTTATGAACTTGTTTTTTTATTACATAAGTCGGTATAACATGTGAATCATCTCGTATTCATCGTTCCACCACCCTTAAACACCTACAGTGCCAAATATTATAATATGTGCTACTAGACTGGGAAGAAAGCCTAGTTTTTGGGAAGTTATTTGAACTCCCAGAGCATCGTTCCAAAATATTGTTTAAAATTCAAATATTTTATAAAAGAGAATTAAAACATTTAATAATGTTTACTAAAAAATAAATTAAAACATAATTTTATATTATCTACCTGCTTATGAAATTCGAACGAAAGCTATTTTGGAAAAAAATACTTTCTATTTATGATAATATAATTTCTAAAAATAAATTTCATGTTCTTATTTATTTATTTATTTTGAGAGTTTACAACAGAGAGAACACACATTACATTATTTCACATATAGCAGTATAACGGTAGAAGATAACTGTGTTTCTCTACTTACAGTAAACTACAGCATGCATCATAACTTACATGGTATTATTAATTTTGAATTTAAAAGATTATTATTATTATTGTTTTTTCAAATTAATATTATTTCTTAAATTAATATTAATTTGCATGGTTATTTTGAAGTGATCCAGCAATAGACTGTTGAATGTAGGCATGGTATTGCTAAAGATATCTATGTCTTCCGAAACAGTTGCTATGTCATTATATTTAGTGATGAGTCTGACTAGTGGCGAATGTTTTCCTAAGTTGGTTCGATAGCGAGGAGGTTTGAGTATTGGGCAAGGGTAACGGGGAATTCTGCGGGGGACGTTAATATTTATCTTATTAAGCAGGTTGGGGCAGTTGATGTGGCTATTGAGGAGCTTATAAAGGAATTTTAGGTCTGCGATAGTACGACGAGTTTCTAAAGTGACTAACCCGAAGTGTTCAAGTCTTTTTGTATGATCTGACTGACCTTGCGATGTTTTTTGAAAAGATAGGCGTTGAACGAGTCTTTTTGTACTCTCTCTATTCTGGTAGTATAGATTTGGTAAGTCGGGTTCCAAACGGCGCTGCAATATTCAAGCCTGCTCCGTACAAAACTGTTAAACAATATCATGATGGTATTTGGGTATTTAAATTCCTTTGAACATCGCAGTATAAAACCTAGCGAATGATATGCAGCCGCCACTATCGCATTATAATGGTCTGTGAAACGTAATTCACTGTCTAGTTGAATACCCAAGTCTCGAATGGTGGTTATTTCAGTGAGGCAATTTCCCTGAATGTTGTAGGTGCTTTGAATTATTTTCCGCTTTCGGGTAAATTTAATATGGTGGCATTTATCACAATTTAAAACCATTTGGTTTTCTGTACACCATTGGCTCAGGTTATCTATATCTTTTTGTAAAAGTTGAGTATCTGATTCAGTACGTATCGTGCGTATATTCTTAATTCAATTCTGTATTAAGTATTTAACATGGCTACAATCTGTTTTGCGTAGGTAGTTTTCAATGATGTACTTCTTGTGCTAAATACGTCTACTAGGCCTTTTGAGTATTTTCGGGAACCACTTAATAATATTACATTTATAAATGTAAGAGACAACATAAAAATAGACTTCTTAGAAGATAAATAAAAAAACAAGATTTTGCCCAAACTATAAATGACAAATCCACAAGCTGTCAATATTGACCATACTAAAGTCAGTTTGAATGGATTGCAGTTCAATTCAGTTGAATACAGTTAATGTTCGTATCGCCAAATCTAGTATGTAGTACATATATATCGATGTTAAATAATAAATAATATTTCAGATATCATTGGTTTCCCGCATAATACCCTCGCCGGACTGGTTTATTGGGGTAGACAGCTTAGACTTGTGCGTCGACTCGTCGTGGGTAGATCAAATCACGCTTGATGTAAGTAAACATTGCTTTTGAAAAGATTTAAGGTAAGATTCGCCATCATTAATGTCCTGGTCTATATTTAGTTACATTTCTAAGAAGGTTTAATTTAAGGTCAAATTCGGGTAAATCTAACTTAATTCACGTTGCTGATAGAAACTATTTTCTTTTTATTTACAAAGAATTATCACGATTTAAAATAGTTTATCCGTTTACAATACTCATAGCTAGCTCTTAATTTAAATTACTTGGTTATTCTTTTCATTTTTACTGGCAACTTTCTTTCCATAAGTTGACCTACTGGCATAAAAACTTGATTCGCAGTCCAGGTCTCCATTTACATCGTTTGTGTTATAAAAATTCACCAACTGACTCATTCGAAACTTTCACGAGTAGTTTAAAAATGTAGAGCAATTTAAAAGTACTTGTGAAATTGTGTTCGAAGTTGTAAATTCAAATTGAATTGTACTTCTTTTGTGTGCTCTACTAAAAGGTTTTTGGAATGTAAATGTCTTTAATACATATTTATAGGAGCTGAGATAAATGTCGCATCGCTGACTACAAAATGCTTTTGCAATATGTGTTTTATATCATCTGGGTAATATAATATTATTTTTATAGCATATTACCTAAGATACACTTACCTAATAGTAAATTATGTCCACCATTCATAACCTCCTACATAATGAAAATAATTATTGATATGCCGCCGGCCTCTAATAAGAATGGGGGTTTTGAAAAGGACGATGGTGTTTGACAGAAACCCTTGAACAATTACAAATTTGTATTATTCGACTGTAAGCGATCAATATTGACTACATACATACAATCAAAAAGTTTCAAAATATTTGCCCTAAGGTCAAACTTCCGCTCTAAGTTTTTATCTTGTAGTTGATTCAACTTCACAAAGAATATTAACTGTAAATAATGTTCCTCTCTTTAGCTCGAACCCCTAGACGCAGGCGCCGCTAGTGGACTAACATTCACAGCACCACGGTGGGATACAATCCCACCAGAACCAGTGTCTAAGCACAAACCGCGACAACCCAACCATCCAGCCGCTGGCTTCTACTACCCTGACCTGAAGGACCTGCCAGCGATTGCGAAAGTAGAACTTACTAGGGTAACGTATTAGAAAAGGATTGTCAAAAATTAGTAAACTGCGTTAAATGAATCAAATGGTTCAACTGCTCCTCGAGGTATAACTCCTACATCATCTAAGAATTTTTATATTATATTGATGTTTTAGCATGTGTTAAAGCATTCTAATAAATCTTGCTGGTGGTAGGATGTATTTTATATATCCGCCCTGATAGTGTCCCGCGTATACAAGATGTTAAAATCCGTCATAGTGGGTCACGTAAGTGTGTCGCGATCCTGGATCAGCCTGTGTATATCCAGTTCCAACACGCTTTTGGTTAGCTAAAACAATGCAAACTGTATGAATAAGCTCCATAATTAAATTCAAGTCTGATACAACTCCATAAAGTATAATTTGGTTTCCTCCATCAATATTCAAACAACATACAAAATCTAACCCAAATTCAAGCAATATCAACTATCGTATATTAAAGCCTATCTACTTTAATTAGCATGTAACGCCTCGCCTGCCAACACTGCCATCGTAATGGCTTCTAAGTGTTTAATTAAATTATTTATTAACTTACATCCAACTACTGAGATGATATCGTAATTTATTAAACGTTAAGCAAACACGCATTTGTATGTTTCTCACGTTCTTACATGCTATAATTAAAGTAAATGAGATTCTCCTGTGTGACTTGCTTTATAATTTCAATTTCATGCTCTATTGGGCTGATGGCACTTGGGAATTAATTGAATTAAGAAATACACACACTTACTTCAATTCGCTTCATAATCTATATTTATACTGATATATAAAGCTGAAGAGTTTATTTTAATGTACTAATCTCAGAAATACTGGTTATAAATTAAAAATATCTTTTAGTTTTGGATAGCCTTTTATCGAGAAAGGCTATATAAATTATGGATGGCCTTTTATCAAGGAAGGCTATGTAAATAATGCTATAACCAATAGGAGCGAACCATCAATGAAAAATGTTGCAAAAACGGGAAACATTTATTCATTTCGAGAGCTTACGTTGCATGCGCTGCGTAAACGGTTACAGTTACGCAACAATCATATATGACGAAATTGATCCTCTTAAAGAGTTCTAAAAAATATATTATAAAACAGAATCTCCTGCTGCATCTGTCTGAACACGATAAACTCAAAAACTACCCAACGGATTTCAGTGAATTTTTTATAGATATAGTTTGAGACCCTGGGAAAGAAATAAGACATAATTCTTCTTCCGAAGAATCTTTTTCACGCGGGCGGAGACGCGAGCAAAAGCTATGTATATATACAGAATGGATTTAAATTCACTGTTTTACTGAAACATACGCAAATGCATGTATGTGTGTTCCCTATGGACGGCAAAACGGCTGTGGCGATTTTAATGAAAATTTTACATAATCTTCAGATTAGCCTAGCGGATGATCCTGTGAAGTTACTACCAGAAGTCATCTGGCTATAGATAATGGTACCCATGCAAAGCATATCAAGTTGCTAATTACTTATAAAATATCAATAGAAATTCTTAAAATATAGGATAATGTAATATCAAACTGTTCTGTTCGACTTTTAAGGATAATTCAGCAATAGTAAGTTGGAGACGTGCCAATCTAATTGCAATCCTCAGCAGATTAGTACACGTTTTACTTTCTGTTGCAGTAATTATCTCTGAAACTACCAAAATGAACTTAGCTAGAGATAATAAACTTGTAGTTAATTATTTTTCGATTGGTTATTTATGATTTCTTTAATAATATTTTTGCAGCGCGATTATTACAAAACTTTATGGAACATTCCAGATAAAACAGTACTCAACTAAGGAGCTGAACGATTTAATCAGACAAGACCTGATCACGAAACTCCGAGAGAAGGACATTCGTAAAGGACTACCAAAAAAGAGAATCGTTAAAAAAGACGGTCCTAAAGATTACAGTAGAGAAATTACAACCAAGAACTACGTAGATCGACTGAAGGACTTAGAAGAGGATCCCGTAGGAACACCAGTCCCTAATTTACCAGAAAACAGAGTTATTGTTGTAACGTCTCCGACAACGTAAGTATCTTTTGAAAGAAAAGTTTCGGGAAGTTTTAGGTCCTTTAAGAGCCTATCTACAATGCTCACTTAAAGAGTGATGGAAGTTTATTTAACGTCCTTTGAGTTTGTTACACTTGTTTTTGGTGTAATAATTTATATTAGAAAGCCTGTAATCGGTTTGAAATTGTGTTCCAGACTATTTAATGCTATTTATTTAACATTATGTCTTAAGATATTTGAATTGCAATGTCATGGAAAATTATAAGTAATAAATAGTTCAAAGATATGGTCTTCTTTACTTAGGTCTTAGACCTATCATTGTACTTAACATATTTGCTGTTGGTAGGATATATTTTATACCCGGCCAGGTAGCAACAACCGTACACAAGGTGCCAAAACCCAAATAGCTCACGTAAGTGTGTCGCATTTCGGGATCAGCCTGTGTATATCAGGTTCCAGCAGGCCGGTATAATTGTGTCGACTGTCGAGGGGTAATCATCTCTTGTCTGTCGAAATTCCATCAAACTCTATTCCACATACCATCAGGCGCAATGGGGTCACTTTATCGTGAACTCAATGGCGTATTGGATCGCGTTCGCTGTGTGACATTTGATCTGAAGTCTTGGGTTCCATTCCCATATCGGGCAGATATAAGATTTAATATATTTATATAAGATTTATCTTGGCAGACTGTAGAACTTGTGCCCATAAAAGCGATAGGCTCGCACCACACATTATAGAATCGAAATACACACGGTGAAAAGTGGGTGAACTAGTTGCGCTTCTGCTTACCCTTTCGGGGATAGAAGGCGAAATACTTGTTACATCAATTAGAGATGTCAAAGCTTTATTAAAAAATAAATACTCAACACTAAAACGAGTTTATTTTATCGGCAACGACTGTCATCTCGAATGACTAATGGAATCCAGCGAACAAAAAAATATTTGTAAACAGAATAACACAAAAATTCACTCTGTATACATTAAAATTAATAAAATTTTCATGTCTGTTACATTTTTATTCGTTTATTACATTTATATTATTAGCATGGTGTGAAAATAAACCGTATATTTATTTAACATCGTTTTCTTTTATGACAGTAAAACATGTAGGTTGTAAACATCTAATGCTTGTCATTTGGGATCTTAATAACCAACGAAAATTGTCGAATACAATGTTTTCGTGACATTGCAAACAAATATTCCTATTTTTTACGTACTCATTCGAAATTCAAATAAAATTATGATTATAACCTTAAATGTTAAATTGTACCTCATAATTATAATTACCTATGCCTCAATACGAAAAGTTAAAAACCTTTTTCCTTCTAAATTCAAAATTCACGATGAAGCGAAACTATCACGTAATTATACACCTAAAACCTATAAAAATAAAGTCCACCTTCCCAGGACAACAGAGGCTGAATTCGGCAGTGAATTAAGAAACATGGACGACGTGATCCTGGCGGTGGCCAACGGACGCAAATTGGGACTGCACAAGCACTTGCCAAGGCACTTCAGATCTCGGCTGCATCACGCCGTTAATAGGATACAACGTGAGTAGTGCTCGTATGTTTGTTACCTTTTTAGTATATGAAAAGAGGCGAAGTTTGTTTGTATTGAATCGACTCAATACTTTTTTATCGTAATGTCTCACTATCGGATGTTTCACTATCACCCTTACTTCCTATCCTATTAATTATGATTAATGCGAAAGTTTGTTAAGATGTAAACGCGCGCAGCTGCAATCAAAAGGTTACAACATAAAATTTAAATTAAATTGAAAGTTATTGAAAAAATATATGATACGAAGTAACAAAATTGCATCGAAGAGAAAACTTGAACCGAGAAAGAAAGCATTAGTTCTTATCTCACGTTGTTCAAACTTTTGAGCTTCCAGAAATTATAAACTTTCAACAAAGAAATCAATGAAAGTTTTTTACTGAAGTACGAAAATTACCTAAGAATTAAAATAATATAAGCGTGTGTTAAAAAGGATTAATAATAAAGAAATAACGTATATCCATTCAACCTTATACATTTTATGAAAAAAGTCTCAGAACAAAAATAGCTTTTTCAGTAACTGACAAAGTTTTTATTATGTAAATTCTAACAAAAAAATAGCACTTTATAACATTCTGTGACACTAAATGTGAAAACGATTTTCTTTTATTTATAAATGGTATGGAATTGTGTTGTCAAGCAATATTTAGACTTAAAACTCAGGATTGTGCAGCACAAGACAAAACTAGGCTATGACAAGTTGAACATAGTAATTCTATCATCGGCAAAATAAATAATTACGCCCTTGTTGATCAAGAATAAAATTTAAAAGAAAATATATCATAACAAATACCATGCAAAAGTGCCCAAACAAATAAAAAAGCGGCATAAGAGCTAGATTTTGGAAGAGCAACTATAATATATGAGCAACTATAATCCATCATAGTTTCCGAACGAATAATGCACAAATTATACAGTCCGAATAAAAACTAAATACCAGTGGCGAAAGGTTAAATTTTCGTAAAAGGAACCCGACACAACATATAGGTTCTAATATGCATAAATTCGTTCTAAACCGTTCTGATGATAATTAGATTCTTCAGAAATACTATAAAAAGGGAAGCCGATAGCAATCGAGTTATATAGACCTTCGCCACTAGAAATTACATGCATACATGGTAAATACAGGTCAGTGTAGAACGATGTGTGAACGATTTATAGACCGCAATAATTCTTATTAGTACCTAAGTTATATGTTATGTCATGTTCCCTTTCGGAAAATGTAAGCCTTTTCCACAGGAAGCAAGTGGATTTTTGGATATATATTAAATATATGTTAGAAATTAAAGTATGAACCGTTACTTGGCTATCAAATTTGGCATAAAATCATTATGGTAGGTTAGCTAGGTTAGGGCTTTTATTGTCCTCATCGGTGAAGATCGCGATGCGTTTCGCCATAATCAGACGATAACATCTCTTTCTTTCAGCGAACGACTGCCTCGTCTCGGAGTGGAGCGAGTGGACTCCATGCTCAGTCACCTGCGGTTTCGGAGACAAGTTCCGATACAGGAGCGTGTTGAAGCCAAACCAAGCGGACGGCAGGGAGTGCCCCGAGCTCTCCGAGAGGCGCCACTGCGGCAATATCAACTCTTGTACACATATTGATTACTTCGAGTGGTAATAAATGTTATTTGGACGTGTTGTTTTGTTTATTCGTATCGATTTTTTTTTTGTTGAAGCCGTAAGCTAGCTGCGACCTGTTTTTAAGTTAGCTTCATTAAATTATTTCATTTATTCTGTAGACAAATAAATCTACAGCATAATATTACCTCATAAAAAAATATATGGATGGGAATATTGGTCATAAAAAACTGACATAAAGTCTTGCATTTATAATTATTAATTTAAATAGCGATATTAATAATAAATCTGACGTGGTTTTGTTCTTTGATATTTGGCGTGGTCATATACCAAACGTATTTGATATCAATATTAATAATTTTAGAATCTTCAAAAGTATATTCTTCAGAAGCTGACTTTAAAAACTTTCCTCATAAAAAAGTAGTATTAAGGTCAAAAATTTCTAAACCTATAAAAATATTACAGTCAAAACAAAAGCAGTAAAAATTGACCTCGAAAATTATATCAACACGTGACGCTAAGAAAAAGAAAACTCCATTTTACGACTGGTTTTATTCTAGAACCAACTGTGTACAACTTAAAATGTTGGAATCTTAAATAAATTCCCAACTGGGGTGTGTAAACAAACATGGCATAGTGAATAATTAATTTTAATCATAGGAAAATAGTGAAAAAGCCTGCGGTGTGCCGAAATCGTAAAGGGATGCAACTTTACGGCGGGCCGGAGCGTCTATAAAACGACGAATGCTGCCACGAAGATTACGGAATAAATATTAAATTACGCACTGACCATAACACTGGGCTCAGGTATTTGTTACGGATCGATTTCTTTAAGGTTTAGTAATTTTTTTTTATATTTATTTATTTATTTACTTATTTACATCATCACACAGCCATTACAGGTTACACCCAATTCGACTGGCGGAATGATAATGATAATGAGCATAAAAAGAAAGCAGGCTGGGCTGTGACGTACCTTGTGACAGGACTATGTCCAGCAGGGGTCTGCAACGGGTTGATGATAATGACAATGATGATAATAAAAAGAAATACCAGTATTTCTTATGTTAACGCAAATTTTAAACATTCTAATGAAACTATTTTCTGACATTATCGCGGTTTTTATAGTATATTTGATTCGCCCCGCGGCCACGAAAGCTGCAAAGTCTTCAAAACGTCGGGAGAAATTATAATATAAAAAGCCGCGATTAAAACCGTAAAATACTCTTATTTTAAATAAATATGAATACAGTTATATAACTTGTATTATAACGTCATCTAGTAGCCGTTAGTGGTATAACTAAGGACAGCAGCAGCGAGGAGTGAATTTGCCTAAAGGGAACCAGATACGACATAATTAGATTCTATATAAAGAAAGCCGAGTTTTTTTTGTTTGTATAAAGAGAAGCCGACAGGAATCAGGTTATATGTACTCTTCACGACTGAAGGACAATGTACGTACTAATTTATATACTGTACTAGACATTCATGTCCCAAAAACATAACCATTTACCAAAAACAATGCAATCAAGTTAAGGAAGTTTCCATCATACTGAACAGTTAATATCTTACCTAATCTCAAACTATCCGG
Source organism: Manduca sexta (assembly GCF_014839805.1). Lineage (NCBI taxonomy): Eukaryota > Metazoa > Arthropoda > Insecta > Lepidoptera > Sphingidae > Manduca > Manduca sexta. The sequence continues at coordinate 2,464,354 of NC_051133.1, read as the reverse complement.
TTCGAAGGACCAAAAGACAAAACTCGACTTTAAAAGTAGATATTCGAGAAAGGGTGAGTTCGTGTATATTTGACACAGGTCCCTGATATTTCGATTATGAACAACGAAGGTTGTAAAGCAAGAACACCGGCGCATCTGTATGCGGACCGTGATCTTCTCAAAATCAAGGAGTATGTGATTCGATTTCTATACTGTGATGAGATTTGTATAGAGTTGTTACGTACAAGACTAGATATTTTTAGTAGAAACTTGAAGCGTTTACTATACAAAATTTTCATTGAGGTACGGTAGACAAAAAAAAAATTGTAAATACCTACTAGTCTTGATTAAATTCTGTTCTATAAAGCTTTTGACGAGGCGGCTGTTACGTATAGGTTACCTTTAATAGTTAATAGAAAGTTGACTATTTTAGCAATAGGATATTAGACTGTTTTGAAAATAGTCTTAATTAACCATACTGGAGTGATGGTAAACAAACGCTACATTCCATTCTATAAATATGAAATACATGACTAAGTTTGTCAAAACAATACTGTCTTATACAATAACTGACACTGGAAACCTATAATATTTAGAAATCGTGAAAAGTGAGTGAACACCGTCAAAGCGGACGTACGTAACGACACAGTCGTGAAGTTACAACCAAGTTCCTTAAATAAATTAAAAAAAAAAAAACATATTATTAATTTTTCACCACATACAATTATCCAGTGCTAGACAAAATATATTAAATATCTAAGTATAGTATCAACTCTGTTACTATCCCATGTTCACTCAATCGGAAACATCGATTGAGTGAGTGATCGCGACTTACATACTAAACACAGCTCCAGCCTCGCCGTGTGTCGTCCCATAGCAACAAACTACGCGAGCCTTCTCCCTGATTTAATAACTAATCCCGCTGCCCTTGTAATTGAGGAAACTTTGATTGTCAGCTGATATTATGATATCAGCACTGACAATTAAAGTTTCCTTAATCAAAGAATATATGATTCTAGATACATAAAAAGTCGAAAATTAACATATTATTTTATTTGTTTTTTATCCTTGAATTTAACATCGTTTTTTTTATTGCTGTAAATGACGAGACGATGCCGTTCCACTGATGGTAAGCGATACGACCGCCCATAAACAGTAGTAACATCAAACACCTTGAAATAAAAATTATTGTTTGGTATTCCACTGCGCTCGACATCCTGAGACGTGAGATGCTAAGTCTCATTATGTCCAGTAGTTACACTGGCTACCATTGTCTTTCAAACCGGAACGCAACAGTGACTACAAATTGCCGCTTGGCGGCAGAGAAGACATTGCGGTGGTAACTCCCAGGCGGACTCTCACATGTAAGACCTACCACCAGTAAAATCTGAAATGGAAAGACTACTCATTTCACAGACATTCCAAAGAGTGCATATACAAAAGAGCCGTATGTATTAAGCTTCAAAGTCGACATTCGCAAGCATTCCCTCGGTTCAGCCAGTATCAATCACCGTTGGTTTCCCCTTTAGTGAATCAATCATGACGTGTAGTTTTCACGAAGGCTGGCCCGTAATCTATTGGAAAATTGAATGCCCCCGGTGTTCCTTTAAAGAATTTAGTTTTTAATTTATTCCCCTCGGAACAAAGATTTGAGATTTGTCTTTCTGGCACATTTTTCACTTTCGGTGTGTTGAACGCGTTTCTTTTGAAGCGTTGTAACTTAGCAATAAAGGTAAATTGCTAATGAAGAAACCTGATGTAAAAAGTAATTTGCCCTATCTAATAGAGATTGCATAATTTTGTTTTTGACAATTTATAGTGCAATATTACATAAATAGTACATGATACTTCTGTTATTAAACATAGTGACATTTTTTAATTTTTATCAAGATCCATAAACTCTCCAAGAGATACATAACATCATTGAAAATAGAGGAGAAAAATTGATGAAACCAAGTTAAAAAAATCAATAAATATAAAATAATACAGCATCACAATAACATTCGAGTTTCAATGATCTAAAAAAAGTATTTCACACATTTTCTTTACCATACTATCACAAGGTCACCCAAGCACTTTTCTCATCAACAATTCCACACAATAAGGAAAAAACTCCACAAACCTGGCCACGAATACGCAAACATTTCATACACTTAAGTGCGGATACATATTTCATCGAAACGCGCCGTGTTGTTATAACTACAAACCTTCGGAACGCTGAATAAGAAATCCACCTTTAGACATGTTTGCGTGTTTTTTCTGAAGGATTGAGGATTATATTTGTTTGTTTATTTATTGCTTTGAATGACGAGACGGGCTTGCCGTTCGTCTGATGGTAATCGATACGACCGCCCATAAACAGTAGAAACACAATCTATCATCATCAACACCTTGAATTACAAAGTATTGTTTGATATTCCACTGCGCTCGCTATCCTGAGACATGAGATGTTAAGTCTTATTATGTCCAGTAGGTACACTGGCTACAATGTCCTTCAAACCGGAACACAACAGTGACTAAACACTGTTGCTTGGCGGCAGAAATAGATATTGTGGAGGTACCTACCCAGGCGGACTCTTACTATGAGAGACCTACCACCAGGATTTTCATATTTCGTCACCTCTTTGAAATAGTAACGTGGTCGAAGTAACCATGGAAGTCATGTGATAAATTATAATTTTAATCGGTTTGGACAACATTTTATGGCCTAAATTCGGACTTGTGTTAGTTATAGTGATGCGGTCAACATAATATTTGATTTTACCATAGAAACCTTTATATAATTGAGGTAAAAAGCACTTCTGAGTGACCTTACGGGACCCCACGATACAAACTTGCTTAGTGTGAGGACCGTTGTCAATAAATTTATTAATTTCGTACATTACTATAAAATACACTTTTTATTTCTTAATGTATAGTAAATTCATTTATGTTAAATAAATCTTTCATTTTCATGATCATTGTATCGAAATGAACATAATGCAGGTTAGCTAGATTTTAGATATATCTAAATATTACTGACATGTATCACAGCTATAAATCACTAATGTAATTGTTCGGTAACTTTCTTGTCATGGCCACTTTTGCCTCTCATAATCTTAATAATTTACCAAAAACCGATCAAAGTGGTTATCACGAACACACTTAATCATAATCTTTAAACACCTAAATGTTCTTGAAATTTGTGTAAACTGCGGAGAAATAGATTGTAAGTTCATTGGCTCAGACCACTGAACAGTGTGAGCAGGGATGAGCAATGTTCAATAATCTAAAGGGTTTTTGAACTGTATACAAATATGACGTAGAAGGAATACATTTTGATGGTGAAGTAGCCTACTTTTAGAAGAGATAGAACCTAGCAGTAATGAAGAGTCCGTATACCCTGATTCCTATCGGCTTCTCTTTATATAAAATCTAAATGTCATTAGAACAATTTGCAGACTGCATTCATACATATTAGTACATATATATCGCGTCAGGTCCTCTTTCGGTAAATATCACCTATTTCCACTGGAACCTAGTATATTTCCTGATGGTAATAAATAACCGCTCTAGAACACCCACAATACCAGAGGAGCCGCGAATGTATTATGAACCTGTGATTATTGGATTTATAATTTTTACACTTTATTTTGTATTGCTACGCTCTCCTACGTAAAAAGAAGTAAAATATTCATAGTACATAATATGTAACCTATAAAAAGTGGTGGTAGCGAAACAAAAACATGTTAAGAAACAAGAAATACTTTTCTTTTGCGAGATTTAAATTAGAAGTGTATTAAAAATATCCTACTTGTAGACAGAACTGTACATAATAAAATAACAACACAAGGTGCGCTAAACTTAGTATAAAAAATTACTTATCGTGTTGCTGAACAACATCCCAACTCATTTGTACCCTGCGTCCTTTACACAACAAAATAGAGATGGAACGCAAACTGACGTCACGTACTCGGAAAAATTACGTCACGTCGGCATCATTTTGCACGCAATCCGCTCAGATTTTGATTTGTCAGGTAACGAATTTATTTGTGGAATATTCAAGACCTAATTTCTGCCGATAATGAGTTCTTTTTTATTTTATTCTAGCCTTTACTATAAATGATTACAACACCACTTAGCTCTAAAGGATAAATTCTTAATTGAAGCCGATACCTATCCTTACATATTATAAAACAAAGTCCCCCGCCGCAAGTCTTAACACGATTAACTCAAAATCTATTGAAAGGGTTTCAATAAAATTTGGCATGAAGATAGCTTAAGGCTTTGGGGAAGACATGGGCTACTGTTTATCCCAAGAAAATACATATCGGAGCTTTCATGCCGGAAAAACTATCAGGCGGGTGGAGTAACCTCATTTGGTTTAGAGATATTTTAAACCCTGTAAAAGACGTGAACAAATTTTTATTCGACAGAAAAAAAATTAAGCATATGTTTTACTACCGAGGCGATACTGGAACACGTCCATAGTTGATACATAATAACATTTCAGTATTAATGCAATTCAAATTGCCAACTAGATAATTTTGCAAAGGTAAGCCGATAGGTATTATACGAAGCCGTCGCCACTAACTACAGTGTCAAAACACGTTGAGAACTCCGCAGTGGTCTATTATATTGGAAGCGTGAAACGAGGTTAAAAGTTTAGCCAACACCGCACGACGCGGAGTTGCTAAGTCTTTTGACTGCAACTACTAAAGTTATTCCGCCCGAATGCCTCGCTAACACAACGTTTTGTATAGAAATAAGTAGAGTCTGAACGTAAAACTGCATCCTCCCGATACTTGATCGATAGTTCATAACTTTGGTATCTGAACCCTATAATACCATAGACTTGCGCCCTATCACATACAGTCTTATAAAAAATTCGCAAAGCCATGCTTAGTTAAAACACAAATTTTCTCGATCAGCTGTGAATCAAAACCCGCCATCTTGCCTCTTAATAAGGTTTAAACTAGGAAACCGGTGACTTTTGACAGCTATTTAAGCAATTCTTAACCACCTCTTAACGCTTAAACAAGTTTATAAGACTGATAATGGACATAATAGTAATATACGAATGCTGACACAGCGCAATGTCTACCCTACAAGTAAAAGGCTTAAATTATGTCTTACATTTACCAAACAACTAAAATATAGGTATCTTTTGTATCCGTCTGAATAGCGACCACTGGGTATCGTGAAATGCCCGCCATTCTGCCCGCCATATAGGTTCGTTCCAGCACGTTGCCTTACCAGGTCAGTATAACCTCTGTACTAGAGCGTTTAAACAGACTATATAATGACATAATGTTATGTACCCAGCCCTCATAGCAAATTCATGGCATAATTCTGACCATTGTTGACGATGTAATATCTGTCCTTAATTGACTAAGGTAATGTGACCAAACATATTATCTCGGTTCCTAAAACAGCATTCATGATTTCGATTATTTTTTGTACGATACGATTTTTGTTAATTATTTTATTATTAAATATTTTGCAAGTTAATCAAAGGTTTTTATTTATATTTCTTCACGAAACTGTATTATGTACATTCAAAATAAGGCGAGCAATCAAGATTCCGTTCCTTTAACATTTTTGTATAGTACTAACGACTGAAGGACGCTTCTCATCAACTATCACAACTGCTAGCGTAAGAATGAAAATAACTAATCTGTAACAAACAAACTTTATTATAATTGATCCATTTTCACCCTAAAACCGACAGTAACAGATAAAATCGATTATAAGAATTGGTCAAAGACTAGATAGTTCTTTAGCCTATAGTGCCTTTTTACAATCGTAAAGTCACGACCAGCGCAGTCATGCGGTCAAAGCTAATGGATAAAAAAAAACTAAAGAAAAGAGGCTATCAGTAGTGCATGGGGTGAATATTTGACATGTGCATATTACGCGGCTCTAAGCAAATAACTACCTAGACAAATATTATTAAATGTTTTTTTTTATTTTTCCTAAAGCTTGGTTCCTGGTCTATATGTGCATGTGGAAAACATATCCGTATTGTAATAAATAGAAAAGCTATCCTCAAAAACATGCCTTAAATCTAATTACCATCCGTGTCACAATTTTCCAAATTATAGCAATAAATGTGCGAAAAGCAGTAAAAACCTTTTTGAAGATCGTATTTTTTAAACTATTCAGATAATAGAATACATACTCTACAAGCTACCCAAATTACAAACTATAAAGAACACTTTAATATTATTTTTAACCACTTCGAAATTTGTCCCAACACATTGTTCTACCTACCATTTGTTGAAATAGTCATAGTGTTAAAACTTAAACGGAACGTGTCGGTGCCTGTTTGGTTTATTCTGCGGCTAGAGCTGAGTTTCCTCTCGCGACTCAAGCAGATTACACATCAAGAATTGGTTATACGGCAGCTGCAGCTCGTATTTATCGTCGAAAAAAGCGTTTGTCACAAATTTTTCTCATTTCCGTTTGAGCTTGCTGTGGTAAGTCTGTGTTGCTTATTTACAATTTGGATTAACTATAATTATCGTCATAAAAAACTGTCCCGTTTTATGGTTTCTTAAATTATAAAGTAGTATAAAGAATGTTTTATAAAATAAAATGTAGCAAAAACTACTTACCGTCGTTATAATTACCGTGTTTACCGTTTGAATTTTGGTAAACGGTAATTGGCAATAACAAATTGTAATTAGTATTGCGTAAAGTTGAAGTAAACAAAAATGTATTATTATCGTATTTTATACTTTGTTTATATAAACTTAAGACAATAAACGTTATTTGATCCCTAAAAAGTAAATAATAGTATAAAGACTTATGCAATTAATGGTTTAATAAATTCTTATATTAGGAGAGTTCACTAATAGCTTTTTTTTTTTTATTAGCTTTGAATGAAGAGACGAGCCCTCCATTCGCTTGATGGTAAGCGATACGACAGCCTATAAACAGCAGAAACACCATCCAACACCTTGAATTACAAAGTATAGTTTGGTATTCCACTGCGCTCGCTATCCTGAGACTAGAGATGTTAAGTCTTAGTATGTCCAGCAGTTACACTGGCTACAATGTCCTTCAAACCGAAACACAACAGTGACTACACACTGCTGCTTGGCGGCAGAAATAGACATTGCCGTGGTACCTAACCAGGCGGACTCTCACATATGAGAGACCTACCACCAGTCAATAGAAGTTTTAGATAAAATGAAGGTAGCTCTCTTGAGTGTCTATTTCTGCTGCCAGGAAACAGTGTGCATGCACTGTTGTGTGTCGGTTAGAAGAAAATTGTAAACAATGTTATTACAGGGCATCTTGAGACTTAATGCCTTATGATTTCTCAGGATGACAACCGCAGTGAAGTATCACACAGTACGTTGTAATTTAAAATTCCAGGTAGACTTGCTACTGTTTATGGGTGATCTTATCGCTTACCATCTCACTGTTTTGAATTTAAAGAAGCCAGGGAATAAAAAAATCTAATAAAGAAGTATAAGCAAAAGCCTTGAGAATTGTCCTTAGAAGTAGATACACAAAAATTAAAGCTGATCCTATTATTATACGCCCAGGAAAAACAGAAAGAAAAATAACGATAAAAAACGAAGAGCACAGAAAAAAATATTATCAGCTTAAGAATTAACACCAAGAGCTAGAAGACTGCAAAGAAAGAAATGTTGAAAAGATTTTACATCTATCGGAATTGTTATATGAAAACTAAAATCAACTAAAAATAATATTTTGAACAAGTCGCATGTAAATGTATTTCTTAATTAAGGTTATGAGATAAACTGATAAATTATAACATAGGAAGTTAAAAGATATTTAAACTTGAATTAGAATCAGATTCATAATATTTTTGAACAACAGGACGTCCAGGGTCTTCTGACAGATCGTCTAGCACAAGAGTTTCACTAACCCAACTCATCAATAATAGTTTATTTATTCATAGTATTAGTAGATTCATTTTTGCTATCACATTGTAATTTTCCGACATACTTAGTATGTCTACAATTCATTTCCAAACACCCAAAGCAACTAGTCCCTCTGAATACCAGGTGGTCCGTCGACATTCGCCATATTGTATCATTTTAGCATTATTTCCTTGAAGAATTAAGTCAAGATCAATGTTTAACGCATTTTTATAATGGATTTTCTCATTTCTGTTGATTTTAAAATATAATATTATTGTAATAATTAAACAAGACTGTTGTTTTGTTAGATGTATTTATTTTGCTGACCAAACTCTGTTGATTATTAAGAGCAAAATCGGTTAATCATGTTGCGTTACAATTATTATATATTATAATGTTGGCAATGAGTAGATATGTTTGTTTTCAATCTTTATATATTAGAGACTTATATATAATTCATAAATATAATATATTATATGATTTTAACGGTATTTATTTATTTACTTATTACCTATCAACCACTTATTATAATTACCATTTAGCAAATATTAATTACCATTTTACAAATACTAATTACCATATGTGTCATTTCTCATTGCCATTCGTGAACATTTTACAAATCCAATTCCGACCTGAATATCGATTTACAGACTGTGCCTTTGATTTATATAGTATATAAATACGATAAACTTTACATCGAATCGATAAAGATCGCGATTGGGAGCAATATTTGAATTTATTTTAGGAACACCGAATATGTCTATTTTCAAATATTCACCCGCATATCCTATGACTTAGAGTAAGCACCATATTGCAAATATATTCTTTATAAAAAAACACAAATGGCCGGATGCTCAACTAAAAATAAAACAAACCGGTAAAGTTACAACAAATTTTGAAGGAGGCTCCATTTTCTGAATCATAAATAAATAATAATTAATTCCAAAGAAATCCGTTCACTCAGTTCTTTCTAAGATTTCAAAGTTTAATTTGTAAACAATAACAGTAGACATCGCATAGATCTCTGTCAAAACAAATGCAAGTTAAAAGATATAAGCGTTAAATATATTTGTTAATTTTTAAGCACATATTTTAAACCTTATAGAATCAACAAACTAACAATCTTACTTATAAACTTGTTTAAGCGTTAAGAGGTGGTTAAGAATTGTTTAAATAGTTGTCAATAACATTAAACCTTATTAAGAGGCAAGATGGCGGGTTTTGACTTACAGCTGATCGAGTTTTGTGTTTTAACTAAGCATAGTTTTGCGAAATTTTTATAAGTAAGACTGTAATATATAAGGATTTAAGTAATAGATAGTTCCCACTTACCTGGCTACTGGACATAGTTTTATGGAAAGGTATGACATTTGAAAAATACTAGTACCAACAAGACATTAAAGGCAAATAATGTTTGTAAGATAACAAACATTTATTTTTCATTGGCATCATTGTGAAACACCGTCTCAATCGATATCAACAATGTAATAAGATGTATCAACTGACGCTATGACTAACAATAACAAGATTGTCAGTCTTAAGAAGTCAAGTCAATTGCTTGTTGAACATACTTAATTTTGGGTGGAGAAGCGATCCCTAAATACCTAACGCCACCCCCTGGCTACGCCCAATACTTTAGGTATTATTTTATGACCGTTGCATATGTATAATTCTCCAAATGGAAAAAAGTACTCTCAAGACCCCAAATATTAATGTGCTTTATTCTTGATCACTTACCATTAGGTCACGTCACCTAAATTCTGCGATAAAATCGCTACATTTCATCCCTTAAACCGTAATATAACATTATTAGGTACGAAACCGTTCCGTTTCGCACAAAGAACACAATAACTGATTTGAATATACTGCCATCGAATACAAATTCGTAACGGCCGGTTCGCGGGAGACATTTTACGCACGCAAATGTCTACAATCGTGGGGCTTCTAGCGCTATAAGAAGTAAATTGTCTAAGTTTCAGAAGTATTTGTTTTTGGGTAGATCGCTTTTAAAACAAAATTTCTTGACTAAGTTTGCTTAAAACTCATCAGAGCTTAGCTTAAACTCTCGGACCTAGAAATCTGAAAGAATACTGCTAATGTTTAATAGTGCAAAAAGAGCTTAGTTACAGAACCCTAAACTAACTGATGACTACGTAACAAGATGACCGATGTGCCACAGAGAAGCGTAAATCACGCCGTTATAAACATTAATAAGTCGCTTTGTGCACGGGATGCTATTCAACTCACTGTAACTCGACAGTAGTGTGAGCTTTGAAACTTACTACCTACGTGGTGGAGCTAACAAAGGCCAAATGTGAGGTGAAAATCGTTGTGAGGGGATTGTTGTATTATAATTTAAACAAATATCATATGTACAATGACAAATATATACATTTTAAACATATAATTTGTGCTTAGATATATGTAATATGTATGCATACAGACAACAGTGGTGAAGGGTCTATATAATAAGATTCCTTTCTGTTTATGTAAAATATAATATCATATTAAATCATATCATATCATGAGAAAGATTTGTAAACCGAATTAATACGTATTAGTACCTATAGGCAGTGTCGGGTTCTCTTTCTGAAAATTTCACCTTTCGCCACTGATAGATAATATATAATCTCTATTCTATTTTTTTTAATAGCTGTCTGCTAAATTCAAATTCATCAAACACGCGAAATTAAAATAGCCGTTAAGTTATCTACAATTTATCAATTTTGTTTATTTTTTCTTTCCTTAACAATAATTTAGAAAGTATGAGAAAAATTAAAAAGAAAACGTGAAGTAAATCAGATTAGTCGTTAAGTTAAGGCGTGACTAAAGGCAGTACAGATTATTTTTATATATATTACAACCGAAAATAAATCAAAGCCTATATGAAAAGAAAATTTATATAACATCTCAATATATTCTTATTTTTACAATATCCACCGAACACAATACTAGATTACGGTGTGAGGACTTCCACACATGTTTTTACCTCGGTATTATCCCACAGTAGTTCACCGAGAATAACACGCCACATAACCTCAAGGTCACAAGTAGAAGATATTCTAACTTTGAGAGTGTTGTATTAATTGTCGCTGCTTAGACGAAAACATCATGTGGTAACCTGTAGGTAAGTTTTCGATTAGAATTTTGGAATATGCTAGTCTAAAAGTTATTAAGATTGCTTGGATCAAAAGCCTAATTCTTAACCATAGGTATGTGCTGAAGCGGTATAATACAAAAAGGGCTTAATTATTCATTTCATGTCATATTTCGAGAATTAGAAGATGTAATTAATCTCCTACGAAAACAATTGAAGATCAACAACATTTGATCTTAGTCCAAGAATGCTCGCAACACCTTTGCTGGTGGTAGGATATATTTTATAGCCGCCCTGATATTGGCCACCATACATAAGTAAAAAGCCACCATAGTGGCCCACGTAAGTGTCGCGTTCTGGGATCAGCCTGTGTATATCCGTTTCCAACAGGCCGGCATAATTTTGTCGACTGTCGAGATATGATCATCTCTCAATCGTCAGTCGACACTATTGTGGACCCCACTCCACTTACCATCAGGTGCAGTGCTGTCACTTTCCCGTGCCCATATTAAAATAAAGAAAAAAATCTATTTTCAATGTCTTGTACCAAGCCTTGTATCCTGTACCACATGAGATACTAAATATAACTGACAAAATATATATTATTATCATACATTCCGTCATTATTTCTAATTCAGATATATATATGACAGTATGTATATTATTATCTGTTTTCATAACCATCACAAGCCATATAAATGATTGATTTAGCAAGAAACTTGATGCTGATATTGGAACCCGATCTAATATTGTTTGAGATATTCGTTTATTTGTTATTCTCTCGACAGATCTCGGCTCGACACTCGACGCTCATTATTATTTTAGTATCCTGTTTTTGTTGTGACGCCTCCGTTCGGTCAATCGAATAAAAGTTGGGGAAAGTGATCTAAATTAAAGTTTATTCAAGCGGGAAATGGTATGAAAAACATGTAGAAGATGTGAATGTCGTATCTTTAGAATATTTTTGATGCCATAGCTTAATAAAGATCTGTTGTTTAATAATCTGACAACGTTCAGTTGACAAATGATTTATTTTTAAATTATACTAAATACTACATCTTCCCCGACGGTCTTCCCCTTTTTTTTAGGTGTAATAAAACATTCCCATTAAATGTAATCTATAACAATACAATGATAGCATAAAATTAAATACTACATCTTCTTTTAAATCAGGTTTTCACCTTTTTTTATATTATGTAAATTAAATTATACTTTGATCTCTTCCTTAGTCGTTTGTTTTGGTTTTTTCTGTATTCTATTTCTTGGCAGCAAGAATCATGCGCGCCTTTACCAACAGTAATCTAGCAAAAATCTATACAATCTATGCAATATTTTGCAAACAAATTACATAGAAAATTTAACGAAAGAATACTCCTTAAATTAATATTATCTAATCAAATGCAACCTAATAATTCCTGATCTTTACCGAACTATAAACTCACAACCATAAATCAGAGATATCAATTAAACTTAGCTCGTATTGCTCTCAACTAAAGTTACATCTGCGGGCTGATTACACGTGTCGGTTTGGCGGGTCTACTAATGGTTTGACCCAGTTGGTGCGGTCGCGTCGACATGAGCTGCAGATCTGCAATGAAATGTACCAAAGATAATGTTGCATACCCATAGACCCTTAGCATGAATATTCAAGTATATCTTAGAGTCTAACCCCCTTATTCATAGACGTTTTTTATCTAAGGTCGGAGTAATGCTGTGTAACAAATATGTTTCTCAGTACCCAACGGCCCTATGTCTACGCACTGAGAAACAGACTTGTTATCACAGAGATGCTCCATCCTTGGAAAAAAAAGTCTATGAATTCGGGGGTAAGATTTCGACGTTAGACGATACTATACGGGAAAAAACACTCGAGCACGGCTATCTACTAGGTGAAGGTTCCAGTTGAAAATCAACGCCTGGCATTTAATGCTGAACTGGAACCATTTCGGCAGTATCATAGGATGTACGTTGCCCGAACCCTCTATGTTTTTCTGTTTTTTTTTGGACCTTTTTATTAATGTTTGCGTGTGTCCCAGTATATTGTGCAAATAAATATTCCTTTCTTTATTTCTTTCTGAATAATAAAGAATGTACCAAGCAGTCGTATCGAGTAAGGTAACGTTTAAGCATTTCATTATAGTCTTTTGACAATACTACACATCCAAAAAGACATTTGTGGTGGCTGTGCCCGTAAATATCAAATTAACTGTTCTATGGCCACACAATTAACTATTCAAAGTTTGCCCGCATCAATACCTGCCGAACTTTATTTCCATATACTCTTTTGAAATTTTCACACAAAAATTTACTTAAACGAAACCATAACTAGACATAGTAAAATGCAAATATTCGTACTACGGGTACCTACTGCAGTGGCTGTCTGTTTCGAGTGTCACGTGGCATGGTCAGCATTCTAACGATTGTCCTCATATTTCAAATTTGGAAGGAATTTCAGTTGGCTTTTGAATTGAAATATAATAATTGAAATCGAATCGAATAGGTATATTAAAACATTGATGGGCAAAGTAGGCGACTCATAATATATGTTTTTTATGACTTCTAGTTTCATTTTTATAATATTTCATATCTGTCATGTCTTTAGCAAATTTACAGTTCAGTTATGATTTACAAAATACACTGATCTAGTTTGAAAACTTATACCTGCCAATGTATTATAAGTAGGTGGTTTAATATTTCGTTTTTATTAACTTCTGTTCTTGTCACTGGGCGGATCACGAAGACCACCGCAATAAAATCCGTAAAATATAAAAAAAATATTTCAATATCTAATATTCGCGTAAATATAAGAAATCATTTAATCAAGAATCTTTTGCTCGATATGTTTTTCGAAGCATATTTTCTCAGACATCTTCCATATCACCTATTTCTCCAAAGACCAAAACAACTAAACATACTTTTTACAAATACATTTTATACAAATACCAAGAACCGTCGTCTCACTTCGCGTTTTACCATTTTTTGCGCATTCCGGCACTAGTTTTACTACCGGGTACATCGTATACCGTTCGACCTTTCGTTTTATTCGCATCGATCGCGTCCCATTCTATTTTATGTGGTTCCTATACCCGACGCGGGTCAAGTGTTAAAAGTTTTACAGCCCATTTTAAGTTTACGCATCGATAGATTGACAAATTGACTGAGCGAATTTCTTTTGTGATGGAATCGAGAAGCGGATGAAATTACGGGTCGAAGTCTGATCCGTTAACGTTGCCTGTATTTCATTTCTTGTTGTTTCCGTATAGATATTTGGATTATCGAAGAATTTTGTTTTAATACGGCTTAGAAAACTTGTTGGTATAAGTCGAAGGTCGGATTGTCCGACCTTTTCAAATGACGTTAGATGGTATTAATGTTACCGTGATATATTTGCAAAAATAATGTTATAATTCTATACGGTAAGTAATTAAGAAAGGATAAAAATATACGTGTTAGTACACAATAATATAATTATTACCTTTTGACGGCATTGGCCATTTATTATATTTAAAAAAAGTTTTTTTATGCGAACACGGGAAAGGTATCCCACTGCACCTGATGGTAAGCAAAGTAGGGTCCAGTTACTACTCGTCTACTGACGAGAGATGATTACCCCTGGACAGTCGACACATTTATTATTTATATATGACGCATTAGATATCACAGGATCTGTAGAACATGTAAGCTTTAGCTAAATTGACGTGCAGCGTGTAATCTCAGCGTATTAGGAATGTAAATGGAAAGCAGTCTATAACTGCATTAGTTAGTCGCGTAGTGCATTTATGTTCTATTGACTATATTGTACATTGAATTGAATCGCAAATTGGGCATCTATTGCTCTTAGAATACTGCGAAATACGAGGAGTATACAATGTGGAATATTACGCAATATACTGTCCTACTGCTGGACACAGGCCTCTTCTACTAGTAAGAGGATTTAAGCTCTAGTCCACCACACCGGCTTTGTGTGGGTTGACAGAAACATACGCTTGAAATATTTTTGATGAATTCCAAGGTATTTAGGTTTCCTCATCATGATTTTCTTTCCTGTTATAGTGAGCGAAAATTGATAAACAATACCCAGATAATTTAGAGATGTGTACATGATTTTGAACCTATTGACGACCGTCTCAGCAGACCGTTCCATTACCAACTAGATTTGGACAATACTACAAAAAGATTTTACTAATATAAATTGATAATATTTTTGAACAATGAACACGTTTTGAAGATATTTGGTAACCAAATAGACCATGTTCCATGTAGTTAGCATGTAAGAAACATTTTATCCCGAAAAAGTAAACATTAGGATATTAATGTTGATTATTTTCACATGTGTTAAGCCACTAACAAAAGCAGTTTGTTTATACTCTAAATAACCAAAAACATACTATGCATGAGAAAAAAAATAATTATATCCTCTTGAAAAATATATTCCAACATACTACGTATAAAAAAATATAAATAAAAAATATATCTGCTTGAACGTGAAAATATTACCTACATTTCAGTTTCACTGGACGAGTAGAAAACTAGGCATCACGTAAAAACAGCAGCAAACATAAAACGTCCAATACCATTAGAAATTACATCAAACCAACGCGAGGCTTACCAATTCCGCCGCATTTTTTTCCTAATATCTGGAAAGCTGCCAATCGGCATATCGCTCCATCGCCTTCATAAAGGTAAGTCCACACTCGCTTTATTAGGCTTTATTTTATTGAAACTTATAAAAATGTAAACTTACATATAAGAAGCCATATAAGTTAATACTCATACGTGCTTCTCAAAAGTACTGATTTAATAATCCGATTATACTTATTTTCAGTTCCGTTATTCTGCGGCGCCTTGGCGAATTTTTAAAAAAACCTAATACATTAAAATTACAATTTAATTGATTAAAAGGTAGACTACACGAACGTGGCCAATTTTAGTATGGGTGTGGCGAGGTTCAAATAATAAAACAACTAAAATGTGCATGGCATGACATTCTTATTTATTTGAAAAAAAAAACATTATCAATCCTAAAAAGTCTAAAATCGATCAATTGTTAATCGAAATTATATTATAAACGGTGATAGCCTAGTTGGGTGTGGAACGGACTGCCAAGACGAATGTCTGCAGGTTCGAAACCCAAGGGCACACCCCTCTGCCTTTTCTAAGTTTTATGTGTGTATTCTTTGTGAATTATCGCTTGCTTTAACGGTGAAGGGAAACATCGTGAGGAAACATGCATACCTGAGAAGTTCTCTATAGGAATTTCGAAGGTGTGTGAAGTCTACCAATCCGCACTAGGCCAGCGTGGTGGACTAAGGTCTAATCCCTCTCAGTAGTAGAGGAGGCCCGTGCTCAGCAGTGGGCAAGTATATAATACTGGGCTGATATTGTTGTTGTTGTTGTTAATCGAAAATCTTTCTATCGGAGGGAGGTGGTACGTCAATCGTAGAGCAATGGGGTATCCCAAT